>NC_087458.1:21892324-22198741 GCF_036321535.1 Camelus dromedarius
GTATGAAGCAAGCACTAAGCGTGTGGAATATTGCAGTGAGAAAAGAGCCTGTGATTCAGTAGTTTATCTGTTCCAGCTACTGTCCTTCCCTGGTCTATGGTATGACTTGGTTGAAACATGTTGCTGCCTGCCTACACAGGTTGGCCTTGCTGCTAACATCCACAGGATGCTGCTGCTGCACTCCTCTTAACCCCTGCAATTTGGGGTGTGTCTCATCGTCGGCTGTGGCTGTGCCACTAGTCACCTTGTTGCTGTTGACTCAGCTCTGCCACGTGAGTCGTGGCAGCCTCTGGATGCCTTGGCACAGCTGACAATCTGTTCTCAGCCTCCACTTCCCTTGACATGTCTATTCTTTCTGCTGCTGTCTGACTGAAGCTTCTCTCCCTCTCTGCACATCTTTGTTCTTTGAGTATTCTGCTGGAGCGGAAACCTGTTCCCCTTCTCATGTCTAGCTCCTTTAACAGGGCCTTTCCCTCGTGGTAAAATCTTTTATTTTTATCATCCAGCCCTCTATGGAGTTCATTTTCTTGTCAGAAATGCAGATGCCTTTGAGTGATTGGTTTCTTTTGTATATTTATTTTCATGTAGTTCTCTTCTGCCTTGGATATATAGACTTCCCAGGGGGCTGGTTGGGGCTAGATGGAGAGTGTTTTGAGGATAGCCTCATATTGTACCCAGAATAACAGCTCCTTTTTCTACACTCAGGCCATGATACTAAGTCTATCCCTCTCGAGACTCCTCCCCACTTATGGTAACTTTTCCTTCAGTGGCGTGGTTGTCGCTGTTTGGACCATGGCTTCCCCTGGGACCGCCCCAATCTATCAGAGATGTCTGTATTTGTCTAGACCTCAATTATGAACACAGTTCAAGTTCTTTCCCATGGGGGTCCTGGGCCCATACCAGTAAAAGGATGCAGTTAGATTCTTATCTAAGTGTCCACAAACATTCCATGACAGTTACCCTTAATAGCCTGGTGCACATAGATGACCTCTGGACAGGAGGGCGCCTAGTTCCACATGCTAGCATATCTGAATCTCAGCCAGAATGCACTGCTATGTACAACTTTGGGATCCCATGAAGTGATAACGTGTGATAGGAAGAAGACTGAACCTGGAGTCAGGAGCTCTGGAGTCTTGTTAGTGCCACCAACCCATTGCTTTTTAGCTCTTTGAGTCTCAGTTTCCACAGTTACAAATGAAGGAGTTAGACTAGATCGTATCTAGTAACTCTTTCAGTTCTAACACTTTATGATTTTTTCTAGCCATTTGTGTCATCTTTCCACTCTTTATGACCGTGAGTTTAATTGGCTCTGGCATGAACTCCTCTGAGGGACGACATTTCCAAAACAGTTCGCTGCTGGAATGCAGATGATAGTTTTCCAGGGTTGACACATATGCATTTCTTTGTGTGACCTCTGATACCCAGCACAGAATTTTCCATCACAGTCTGCCTGGGATTAATCAAATGCTTCAGGAGAGGCCCATCCAGAATAGCTCCTTTGTAATAGAGTTTTGGATAGAAATCATTCGGTTCACCTTGTGCCCAGATAATATAGAAGGCTGGAAGGATATCAGTTGGTTGGAGATTTTTTTTTTAAAAAATGCATTTACTGCCCAAATTAGTAAATCCCCCAATTCAGCATAGAACACAAAGCAAAGAATAATCATGAGTGGAAATACAAGAAATTCAATGATCAGAATGTCCATAAACCAGTTCTACAGCTTCGAATGTTGTCCTTACACAATGAAAATGTTTAACATAGGGTATAAAACCCAAAGACAGAATCACAAGGCTAGAAAGAACTATGTGAAGATATCTATGTTTCCTTTTCTTAAGGGTAAATGAGCTTCAGTGAAGTCATCTTCAGTGGTGGATGATCAATGTTACATTTATTCAAAAACCAACACAGAATCGATACCTCTCAGGAGGAAGCACTTTTCCTTTTTCTTCATGGTAATTCAGTGTCTGGAAAGCCTTCCTCTCACCACTATCTCCATTCAGGGAGGGTAGAAGGCAGGTAACTAATACAGAGACACCCACAAAGTCAGCCTTCTTCTCCAGTCTCTGTTGTCCATGGGTCTTGTCAATTCTTTCTTTAAATGCTACTCTAATCTGCTCTCTGTCTTTGTCACATCTCATCTACTTTGGTTTAGGCCCTCGATCCTTCTTGTCTGGATTACTGTAGCTGTCTCTTCATTCAGTAAACTCCAGTTCCATGACTCAAGCAGTACAATGTGACCCAATGCAAGACTGACATTCCCAGGTCCTCCAGCCATCGTAAAATTTCCCATTGTCCTGCAAGCATGAGAGGTGAGATTGACCAGCAAATGTCTGGCAGGCATGTATAGGGGAACTGGAGTAGGAGGGAAAATTTTGTACAGTGTGGGGCACAACTGTTCCAAAGACTTGAGGAAAGGTGCCTTGGTACCATACAGTTTCTGTATGCCTGGGCACTTCTCTGGACTTAAAGGAAGGTGCGAAGTTAACTGGGGTCTGGTCAGAGGCTGTGATCCATCCTGTTTGCTCCTGAACTACGCAGGTGCTGCTGCTTCCTTCTCCTTTCTGTTTTTCGGGATTTTGCCCTGGCCCTAGAACTGAGCTCCCACAGTCCTACCATGCTTCTCTACATACGACGCATTAACTCACTTTTCCTACTACTGCAGTATCGCACCCATTTAGCCCATCCTTTACATTACTGCTGAAGTCATTCTTTTTTTCTAAAATGTAAATATTTTCACTTTCCTCCCAAACTCAGTATCCTTCAGTGGCTTCCCACTGTCCTCAGGGTACCATCCAATCTTGTTGGAACAGACAAGGCCTTTTATTATCTAGCTCTCCTTGCTTACCTAGCCTGCTTTTCCTTCACTATGCCTTCTTGCCCTGGTTCATGCTGTCATCTCAGCCTTGTGTACCTGTTCCCCTCATGTGAACTTGGCTCATTCCAGCTCATCCCAAGAGCTTCCTGTACTAGAAAGCCATTTCTCACCTCCCTTCCTACTCCTAATTACGCTGATCTCAGTGAGGTTCCATTCTTTACTCCTGTGGGTTCCTACAGAATCCTGTACTTGTTTCTATCACAGTATCCATCACACAGTATTACACTGGTTTGTTTCATGTCCACCCCTCCTCTGGTTGGAAGCTTCTTGAGGCCTAGATCTTTGTGTCATTTATATGCTGTAGCACTAAAACTGCCCCAAACTGGATGAGCAACAAGTGTGGGTTGGATAAATGAGGTTGAAGAGCTTCCTAACAAGGGTGATCTGCAGATTTTTTTAACTGAGTACGAAGCTTAAATAGACGACCTCTAAGATTCTCCCTAGCTCTTAGATATGTGATTTTATGCTGTATTGGGACCTTGAGATAAAATTCTCATAAGATAGCTGCTTCTACACAACACATTTTTCTTGTTTCGGTATTAAATTTGGTGATTCTAATCTTTTAGGTGGCTCAGTTCAGAGCATAAATCCTCTTTTCAAAAGGTTCTTCTAGTTCAGTCATTTTACTGATAGAAACAATGTAGTTTCATCATCTCTGTTCAAACAACTTGATTAGATTTATTGCTCAGTGATTTTATTCTGAATCTCTAAGATCCTGTCAGTGTACCTACAGTGTCAAAGTGCTTCACAGGGAACAGGGGTTAGATGTGGGCTGGAAAGACATAGGCAGACATAGTCCTAAGGGTAAACCAGATCTAAGGATCAAGGTTCAGGAGTCAGAATCCTGATGAGCAGTCTGACGGTGTCATGGATGGATGTCCACAACCTGGCCGTGGAATAAACCTGGACGGAGGGACAGAAATCAAGGGAGTGCAGTTCCTCCAGTGCAGGGCAAGGGAAGATTTAATAGTCTAAATGTTGGCAGGGAGAGAGAGAGGAGGAACTGGGAAAAGGTCGGGGACAAGAAGGAAGACCAAAGCAGAAGAGAGAACAGATTCAAAGAAGAGAACCTTGATTCTGAGGTAGTCTGACCCAGTCAGAAGATTCCTGATGCTTCCTGTTGTAACCGAAATTAGCATCAGCTTTGCTGGAGGCAATCTGACGGTAGCAAACAGGAGCAGAAATGGACTGTTGGAGTCCTGTGACATTTCTTATGGTACTTTTACTTGTTTTTTAGTCTCTTTTAAGCATAGCTACTGTCTCTTGTTACACAGTGAACTCCTTGAGAGCAGGGACCATGGTTTTCCCTCTGTTACACTAATGTAGTGCTTCGCCTATATCTAGTGCTCAGTAGCATGTAATGAATTAAGTTACAACAGTTAGGAATTATGTTATTAATGCTCCCTGGAGAATGCTGAGTGGCTCTGGTGATTCCCAGAATGTTCATTTAAGCCATCTGTAGACTCAACTGTTTTTAATGCCAGTCACTGATTTTTTTTTTTTTTTTTTTTCCTGGTTAATCGAGTATTTAAGGTCTGAGTGACCCAGGAAAATAAGGAATGCTCTGAGGAGATGTACTGGGCTCTCCAGTGAGTCAAAAGAATAGCAAGTTTTCTTGGACCAAGACTCCTGTCACGGTGCCTCCCTACTAAGTGAGAATATCAGATTGTTTGTTCATACATGGCTCAAGTGCTGACACCAGTAGAATCAGTTTAAGACTGAAATACATCTTAACGTCTCATAATTAAAGAAGGATCAAGTGTTGAGAACTTTGTAAAATTTAGGAATTCAATATGGTGAGTCAGTTTCTGCTTTCCTGATAAAATATCCTTCTGCCTTTAGTATGTACACCTCTGCAGCCAGAAGGATATTCTAGAAGGTACAGCCATGTTAGAAACACTTGAGTTTTCAGAATCTTATATAATACACACTTATGATACAGTATCCAATTTAACCCTGACAGATGAATACTGGAGCCTCACAAGGCATGGCTCACATCTTCTGATTTTTTTTTTTTTCTGAATCTATTTCTACACCAACTAGAGTCAAAACATTTTTCTATTTGCTTGCCCCTTCTAATGGTTTTCAGTTATTTTTTCTCCTTGCTAAGCAATGAAAATGATCTAACTCTACAGTTTTCCAAAGTCAATATGGTGGCCCTATCTAGAAAGTGAGTTTGAGATTAAGAATTCAGTTTTAATTTTGGGAGCTTGACACACAAAAAAATGGTTTAATTTAATCTATTTGACTCTAGTTCTTTAGTTTCCTCATAAAGGAAATTTAATTTTCACCTGCTGGATTTTTCTGATTACCCTTTGCCCTGTTTTGTGCTAGACAAAATTCCAAGGGGGTTTCGAGTCCAAAGTGTTGGATTAGAGCCTCAGTTCCACTTTTCATTATCTATGTGAGTGTGGGTAATTACTGGACACCTAGTATTCATGTAAAATCAGAATATAAACCTCTTGTGCTGGGCAGGTTAGATGAAGGACTGTATGTCAAGGTACTGTGACAGCACTATTATCATTACCTAACTTTTTGCTTTATTTCTTTTTCTGTGAAAACTCTTAGAAACTTAGTTTTCTATTACCTTAACTTCTAACCTGCAATCCTTAAGGTAAAATTCAATCAATGGAAACCCAAGACAAATAGAAAATAAAAATCACCATCACCATTACCACCATCAACATCATAGTACAAAGTATACAGGGATCAAAAACAGTATCAGACTAAGAGGAAGACCCTCTAGTGCTTGAAAGAACAAATAAGCCAGCAGTGCTTTTTGCTATGCAGAATCGATTCAGTAGGAAACTACCTACTCTGGTATGATTTGAGGGGCAGTGAAAAGCATTTCTGCCCTAAAATAGAATCCTGATAATGACCTACAGCAGGAAATAAAAAACAAACAAACAAACAAAACATGGGAAACTAGGCTAGTTTAATATACTCTGTGGGACTTCGAATTGTCTTAGGGATTTATGGGGTCTGGGGAAATGTCAGAGATGAGACTTAGGGTTTCAGTAATCAGCAGGGTTTAAAAAATGGGGTTTCAAATTTCTGTTCTCTGTTTTCATGGCATCTACATGGAGGAGGTGAAAGTACACGGAGGAAAGCTATGAGAAGACAGCAAATCTTTAGAAGCTGTGTGATCAAAACCACCTTCGCTACATGTTCCATTGATTAAGGATTGGTCAGAGATGGGTACTGTGATATGGTGGGTAATAACCTGGCCTGGGGGCAAGAGACCAAGAGATACCATTAGCAAATTTTAATTTGTCTTCCAGTCCTTCGTAACTCTAAGGCTCAGTTTCCATGCCCTCAAAAAAATAAAGGGGTTGAATCAATAGCCTCTTAGTTTCTTCCTCCAGAAAACATTAGTGAGCTCCTGTTTCTTGCTTTGTACTATAATACAGAATAAATAAGACAGAGGCCCTATCCTCAAAGAGCTTACAGACTAATAGAGCAGATAGAAGGGTAGACAGATATATGTAATAAAGAAATGCTAATAGTAACCTGGATCTAGGTCTAGGTCCCTCCTAATTCCAATATTTTATTATTTTAAACATTATTATTTAAACATAAAATACCACACACTCCCTAAAAGAGTTCATTATTAGCAATTACTGGACAATTTGACTTTCTTGTCATTTTGCCAAGAATTCTGTTGTCCAATGACCTTCCCTTTCACCACTGAAAATCATTTTCAACAATTCTTCACTGCCTGTTTTAAGTGTTTTACATAATTCAGTGAACTTTCTAACCTAAAACCGGATGATATTAATGTACTTGACCCGTATTATTCATACCATTACGTGTCACCAGGGTACAACAACAAAGATAACAGTAACGATTGTTGCTAATGCCATTATTAATTATTCATGTTAGTGTCGTCCACTCAAGTCATTCTAGAATTCCCCAGGTAGATTCAGCCAGTTTCTCTTCCATACTACCATCTCCTTCCCTATCTTTCTCTTCCTTCTTTCCTTCCTTCCTTCTTTCCTTCCTTCCTTCTTTCCTCACAGTGTTATTATAATTCTTTGTTATCTTGTCTCTTCTACTAAAATAAAAACTCCTCCAGAGTGCAGGCCTCTTACCTAAGTGAATACCTTGGCTCTTAGCACAGCCTCTGGGCACAGAGTAGATGTTTAATGCATGTTAGTTCAATGAAAGAATGAATTTGATTATCTTAACTATAGCTCTTTAGACAATGCAGTGTTTTAAAGCACAATTTCTCACTGGATGTCCAGCCACATTCTGCCTTTAGGTACTTAGGCATTATTCCACTGGAGGACTTGTGGACATAATACATCTGTTTATGCTTAAAGAAAGGGACTCCAGTTGAATGTCATTTTACAGATTCTCAGATCTGGCTTTTTCTTTTCTTTTCTTTTCTTTTCTTTTCTTTTCTTTTCTTTTCTTTTCTTTTCTTTCTTTCTTTCTTTTTTTTTTTTTTTAAGGGTTTCTTCTTCTCTTTGAAAGAACCAGTTGTCTCTATGACCTGGATCATCACCCCCAATCCTTCTCTCCCACACTCTCATGCCTCCTTTTGCTTGTTTACTGTGGCATATGAGCAGCACCATTTGGGGCAGAATTTTATAAAGAGGAGGGACACTGGATCCATTCAGGTGACAGAGAGGTGAAAGAAGAAATAGCATGTTTCTTTGTTTTCTGTCATTTCTCCTCTCCTCATTAAGGTCTGTGAAGATAGCCTGTGTGAAAGAATCTGAAGGGTAAATCTGGCACCATGGGGTGGATACCCAAGGAGTCTTGGAGTGGGGGAGGGGTTGGATGTGAAGATCTGAGGAAAGAATTTGGATCCAGAACCAGCTTCAGCCCAGTGGCCAACTGATCAAATGTCCCTTTGGTTCCCTGAACTTATGCATGAAATTTGTATCTTGGAAAAACTGCATTTGCAGTTGGCAGGTCGCAGGTTTTATGTTTATCAGAGTTGGGTTTTCAGTGGTTTGTGTTCGCTTTCCTCAAGTGCGCCATGTGTTCTGAATAATCCTACCTTCTCCCCAGTCCTCAGTAGTGAAGAAATGCTGCTTGGGATAAGGAAAGATCAAAAAACATTAGCTTCAGAATGTGTCTAATTTTTTTCCCACTGGCCAGGGGCAATGCCAGATTCCCCATCCATTTTGGATGCAGACAAGCCAGTAACATCCACATTAATCTAGATTATGTTGACTTCATCGTGTTCTGACAACATGTAATATTCTGTGTCTTGTTTAATCACACAGTAGAAGGACACTTCTCACTGAGTCATTCACTCACCATATTCCAACTGCGGGACATCTGATCATGCTTTTAATATTTATATGGTGTGATGAATGTGCATGACAGGGAAATTACACTAGGAGGGAAAAAAGAAAGTTGTGCTCTCAGGAGACTGATGTGAAGGGATGAACTCTTCCAAGCAGGCAACAAAGTTTGAGATCAACTCAGAAGAGTAAGCAAGCATATTCAAAATTCATCTTAGTGCAAGATGTAGTTGAAATTCATTTAATCATGCAAAAAATATGTATTAACTGTCTACCTTTGTGGGCACTATGCTAGGTTCTTGGGGGTAAACTATATGCCCCTATGGAGCTTAAGAAAAATGGCTCTGAGCATGAAGAGGGTCATAAAATACATGATATACAGGAAGTGTATGGGGTATACACAAGCACGGAACAGGAAGAGCTAACCTCCACCATGGCGGTGGCGTCTTTTGGGGAGTGATATTTAAACTGAGGCCTGAAGAATGAGTAGGACTTAGCCAAGGTTTGAGGGCACTGAGTGTGTGTGTGTTAGCACGCATGTGCAGGGGGGTGTTAGTGCAAGGGAGTACTTCTGGGGTTTTTTTTAGGCAGTGGGTGTAGAGGGTGCAAGTAACCTGAGGCAAGAATGAGAATGGTGCATTTGAGGGACTAAAAAGTCCAGAGCACAGGGGGTGAGAAGAGATAGATAGAATGATGCGCTCTTTTTTTGAAGTTGGAGAGGGATTTCTCACTGACTAAGAAATTGTACCCAGTGGCAAGAAAGAAATCTTGTCCCTGAGAACAATGCAAGGGAGTAATGAATAGGGTGGGCAGGACAAGGGCAGTTGGTAGAAAGGAAATGGAATGACATGGTTAGAAGGTTTCAATGAACATTTTCATTGTTTTCAGGTGTTGGGACAAGGTTTTGCGAAGCCTTGAAGCAGTACTCTGGGAACCTGCGTGATGGGGGTAAGTATTTCCCATATTCATGAAAATTAGATAGTAAAGCTGTCTGAGGGAAGAACCAGGTCTTTTTGCTCACTAGTGAAGCTCCCAAGCTTACTGAGTACCTAGCTTATAGTTGACTTTTCATAAGTATTTGTTAAATGGACAAATAAATAAATGAATGAGTAAGAGGATGAATGATTATCTCAAAAAATTACCTTGGTTGTGCCTTTGGCCAGATTGGCTTTGCCATTCCCCCAGAGCTGCTTGGAGACCCTCGGATGCTCTGTAAGTAGCCCTGCTCTGTTCAGCTTGGTTCTCGAACGGCTCTCATCGAGCAGCTTCGACCTTCCCACATCTGTTTCCATTCTGACTTGAGTTTTTGGAACACACTATGAGCCCAGGTGTCTAGTTGCGGAATAGTAAAAGCTCTGTGGTTTAGGGACTTCATGAGATAGCAGGAAAGAGGTTTGCCACCTCTTTGCCGCCATGATTGGTCCCTTCTAACTTCTCTAAGTTTTGTTTCCAAGGGTGACCTTTTAAATCCCATAGACCATCCTAGATTATAAAGACAGTCTTTCAAGGAGATCATGATGGTTTAACTCATTCTTGTGGTGGGAACTAACATTTTTGTAGTAACTTGCAGTTTTTAGGGTGTGCTAGCATACAGTTTCAATACTTTATTTCATTTTGGTATTGTTACTGTCTCTCTTGTATTGAGGGGGAAACTGATGTTTCAAAGATAATTTTCCAAGATCACAAAGTAGCAAGTCATAAAGACGGGACACGTACCTTGTTCTTGAAGGAATTTTTTTTTTTTTTAATTTTACCTCTAGTGTTTCAACAAACATCTAGTTTGGGCCCTCAGGTGATTTATATCCGAATCTTTAGTTTCTACGTTTGCAGCTATGAAAGGTGATACTCAGCTATGCTAAAACTATTTCTCATACTTAGAGCTTTATGTTTTATACCTAGGGACACAATACTTTAAAGAAGTGAATGATTCTACAGTAGCATACTTCCAGGTGTTCTGGTAGGCTTATTAAAGCAATGTCCTTGTGTAAAAGGACCTTTCCATGCACCTCAAATGTTATGAGTATAATATAATGGAAAAAACACCGACTAGGATTTGGAAACCCAGGGTAACCCATTAACTTTCTGTCTCAGCCTCTTCTGTCATAAACTAAACCTGCTATTGTTCCATTTCATCACAGGGTGGTGGTGGGGACCAAGAGCTAAGGTTTCTCTGAAAGTGCTTCATACACTGTGTATCACAATGCATGACAGCATACCTTATAGTTACCTAAGTGTAAAAATGCATTCGAATGTGTCAACTTACCTTAAGAAATAATTATTGAGAGTAAAGTTTAATTCAGAAGTACTGACAGCATGATTTCTAATTTCCCTGTTGGCTAGCTGGTCGTGTTATTTAAAACGCTCATCTCTCTGCCCACATACATGGTTAACAATAAATGATCCCCATAACTTTCATGCACAATGTGTAGACAAATGGGAGAACAATTTGGAAAAGGCTTTGAGGAAGGCTGTGCTGTAGAATTATAATTAGTCTTTCCAGGTTCCTTTTGGTATATGCAACTTGTGTTTCTGCAACGTTTAAGAAAGGCTTTCCATCCTCTTTGCACGATGAGGGGCAATGAATCTAGTCCCCTTTCTTCCAGGGATTAGAAAGGTAAATAGGATAGATGTTTCGGAAGATGAAAGTCATAAGGAGGGATGGAAAGTACATGGATACACAGAGATGACATTTAGGGAACAGACATTTCAGTCTTCTTACAGGACAGGATGGTAGAATAAAATAAACAAAGCAGAAGAAGGAGAATGAAAATATACTTAAAGTGTGGGAATTGCATAGGAGAGGAGGTTAGGACAAGAACGGAAGTGCAGCCAGAAACTGAGTGGTGGAGAGCCTTGACACGGAGGGCAAGTAGGTTGAATTTTTTCCGGAAGGCACCAAGGAGCCCGGGAAGGGGCTGATTCAATTAGCATAATATAATAAGAGCAAACAAACATAACAGGATGTGCCTACAGTAGAGGGTGGGGAACAACAAGTGTTAAGTGTAACATAGTATTATAAAGCTTCAATTTGGTGTCACTGCTTTATAAAGAACTTATATCTCTTCTTCCCTCTCTCTGAATGAACCTCTTTGAAGAACAAAACTCACAAATACACCACTATGATGGAACTTAGAAAAACTAGAAAGACGGGACCAGGTTGTAAGTCCTGTAGTGGGTACGTTTTTTTGTTTGTTTTTTTTACTCAGATTAATGTCAAAGGAAATGATGATATCTTTATAACTGCAACTTTGATCAAAGAGTATTTTCTCAATGCTCTCCACACCACATCCATAGGAAAACTAACCAAAACTAAAACCCAGGATGTTTGGGAATGGCTTGATGTAAAATTCCCAGACTCCACGTGGTGAGGAAGTCTTGTCTAGACCCCTGCAGAAGCCTTCCTTCAGTCCTGTGTGTCAGTGCCGGCGGCCACCTCAGTGCCCCGCTCCCCCTTCCCGGGAAGGGGACCCAGGCAGGCGGCATCTCGCGGAGGCCATGAGCAAGCCGCCCCGCCCCGCCCCGCCCCACTCCTCGCCCCCGCGGTGGTTAGTTAGCCCTTTAAAAGAACGCTGAGGTTTGGGGCCTCCACCCTGAGGTACCCAACAGTAACTTCAAGGAGCTAATGAGTAAAGTACAGTAACAAGAATAAATCCCAATGAGCTTATTAAAACACTGAACCGCAGCTTTGGCAAGGGCTGGAACTATTGTCTGGGACTTGCTGGTCGATTTGTAGAGTGTTGCATGCTTTCGTGGATTTCCCCCACCCATCACTTCAGAACAGAGAGATTAGCAACAGAAGATAGATCTTCAAAGCTCCACACAGCTGTGATTTAAACGCTCCACTCTGCAGACCGCTGGGAAGGCTTCTCATTGGGGCTGTAAAGGGTGCCAACCAATCTCTGTCCCGGGGGACCTCCCGGGACTTCTGCTGTGGTGTATGTGGAAAGCGGAAGTGCTCTCGTCCAACCCCCATCTCTTCTGCAAAAGCTTCGTTATTACTTTGGACTTTATGAAACTCTCCCCCTACCAAAAGCAAAAAAAAACAAAAAACAAAAAACCCAATCAGTTTCAAGTGCTGTAACTCTTCTATCCTGAGAATCTGTATCACCAACAGCATGCAGTTACCCCCAAATTGACCTTTTCCTTCCCTGGGGGAGGATCGTGTTTTCAGAGCTCTACTGGGGTTAAGGTAACTTTTGAGAATGCCAGGGAATTCATGCCCTTCCGGGACTTGCACCCTCAGGAAGGGCAGGGCTGTGGTTGTGCAGTCCCTAACTGGCTAATTCTAGTCAGGTTCTGTGTAAATGAGGCCAGTGTTGGAGGGTGAAAAATCATAGGCGAAACATACACTGGAGAAAGTCACGGGGAAATACCCTCTCGGAGGAGTGTTTGATGGTGTCTCCCGGAGCTGCATACGTGCCCACACTGTGACCCAGAGCCGCACTTTCAGGTGCGTCCCTAACAGAAATGCACCAAAAGGTTTGTACCAGCATGTTTGTGACATTGTTCATGATAGCCAAATCCTGGAAACTACACAAATGCCCACTGACAGTAGAAAGGATAAGTAAATTACAGCATTTTGACACAATGGAATAATATACAGCAATTAGAATAAATGACCTACAACTAAATGCAATAACGTGGATGAATCTCAACAAGTAACACTGAGTGAAAGAAGCTGAGTAGAAAAGAATGCGCACTGTAGGGTTCCAGTTACATAAAGTACAAAAACAAGCTAAACTAATCGATGGTGTTAGAAGTCAGGAGAGTTTTTACTCTTGGGGGGCGTGCAGTGACTAGAAGAGAACATGGCAGGGCCCCTGGGGCGGTGATTAAGCTTGTTCAGGTTGTGAAAGTTTACTGAGCTGTACACTTGTGTACACGATTCTGCATATTTATTATAATTGGCTAAAAGGTAAAAGAAATCACGAGGCTGATTAGTTAAATTCCGTTACGTGCTCCAACCTTAAAAGTCACCTAAGAAATGTGTTGCAGTTGGTTGCAAGAAAGAATGAAATTGGGCTCTATCTCCCTGCAAACCTGTTAGCACAATTCAAGATGAACAAACACACAAACCAATAACTCAAACCAAAGGCTTTAAAATCCCTCATGATTAGTATCCCCCTCACCCCACCCATCTGGTCTCTAGAGCTTTCAGCTGAGGGTAATCAGAGGGCTCCAGATGTGCTCCAGGGACTGGGTGACCCGAGAGAAAGATCATCTGTGGTGTTTGCTCAACACAGTGTCACAGGTGCGTCACTGAAACCAGACGAGGGCCCCTGTGCTCTGCAGCAGTCCTGGGTGAACAGCACTGAGAAAAGGAACGGCGCTCATGTTGTGATGACAACACCAAGAGTGAGATCCACTCTGCCCCAGCCCAGGCACTTGTTTTTAAAGTGTAGGACTGTCAGTGACTAGAGTTCATCCATATCATGTTAACCAGCAAAAAGGACTCAACGTTTAAATAATTGTAGATGATGAGTTTGTGAAAGCATCACTGAAATGTGGGAAGCCCATGTATTTGATTTTTCATGCTTCGGTTGTTCCTCCCAGGTGTACCAACAAAACAAAAAGAGCTGCTCCTTTTATCCCTGTTTCTTTTTCCTTCCTTGATGTCTTCTTCTTCATAAGAATGTCCTCCTTTGGCTGGAAGCTCCCCCGAAGTTGACTGTGCCAGTTTCCTCATCACACTCTGCAAGGTCACACCTTACTCCTAGATCTCATTTTTTCCAACTTCCCTTTATCTGACTCTATAGTTAACATCAATTATTTCTTCCAACTGCGCCCCAGATCTAGACCACAGCATTCTTCGACTCTTTTCAGGTCCTTGATGAATCCTCTAAGACCAAATAAAACACACTGACAGTTTAGAAATCAAGGAATATATGTTTGTGTGAATACCAGTAAAAATTTTCTTAAGAGAGGAAAAGGTGTTACCCTATGGGGCATAATAAGCATTAATAGGTAGTAATAATTGTCATTATAATAGTGATAGTTATATGAATATTAACTGATACTTATCGAGAACTGTTAAGAATTTCTTTTCTTTATGAATTTGCCACAGTCTCTCTCAATTCCCTTGTCGAAATAGTCTCCTCTTTAAATAGGCTCAGTGTTAATTTTGCTAATTCTTACTTATCCTTCCAGTTTCATCAAAAATATCACAGCCCCTGGGAAACCTTCCCTAACTGTCCCTAACTGCCCTGGCATCGTTTCACTCATTCAGTTTGTGTCTACCCAGCACCCTGTATTTCCCCCACATGGCATTTACCTTGCTTTAGCTTTTCAAGTGATCTCTCTTCCAAGATTCTGAGCAATTTGAGAGGAGAGACCATGTCTAGTTTGCTTAGTTTTGCTCCTTAGAGTCAAGCACCTTGCCTAACACATAGTCGATGACTGAAAAATCTGCTGCAGCAGTGTTGGAGGAGGTCACTGAGAGGAGAGGATTGCTGGTTGACCTGTGAGCTGGACCCGGGCAATCAGAGGCTCCTCACCCCCTCTCCTGTCCTTGGAATGTACGTCCCACCTACTATTCCCCTACTAGTAGTTGTTTCAGGGACGTAGCATTGCGAGAGTGAGACGCTGAGACCATTTGGATGGAATATGAAACTGACCCCGGTTGAGGCCTCTGTATAAATGTTTAGGATTCTTACAGGTAGGGGCTGAGATCAACTCATCTTGTGGCCACCCAAGATAAGCCTCGTAGGTAAGTTGGTTTGCTTATTGAAACTGCCATTTACCAATCTGGAGTGGTCTGCCTTTTTCTTTGGTCTCTCCTCGCCCTCAGTGGTCAGGGGCCAGTTTCAAATCTTGTCCAGGGATCTCCTGAAGTTGCAAACCAATAAACAATGATTTTCTCATAGTCCAGTGCCAGACCCTGGGTTGTGCTCCTTACATGACTGTATTTTAAAATCTTACAACAACTCTACAAAGTACATAATAGTGCCCATCTTGCAGAAAAAGAAACTGTGGCCCAAATTGGTTAAATGAACCAAGTTTTTGTAATTAATGGCAGAGTTAGGGTGGGAATCAGGTCTGTCAGACTCTAAAGCTTTGAACCACTACCTTAGACTTCCTTTAACAGGAGGTATCAGGTCATTGGGAAAGTCGGTGGAATTAACTGTTAGGTTTTATATCTGTGTGACAGAGGAGCCATGACCCTATTGCTGAGGTTGACATCTTGGCTTGTTAGATCCCAATTTAAAGGGTCTGATGCAGCCACTGTTGTTTTTTCCTCTTTCTGCTTAAGATGCAAGCTAGCCCTAACTGTTACTCCTGGCATCGTTTCATTCATTCACTCACTTACTCACTCACTTTCTCAAATTCAATAGGTGCTTGTTGAATGCTTACTGTGTAAAGACATTTGACCAGATACCAGGGCCTCAAAGATGCAGAGCGACAAGGCGTGGCCTCAAGGAGCGTATATTCTGGTAGGAAGAGTCAGATAGATACAACTAAATACAATGAATTGTCACAGTGTAGATTTGTAGGTTTTGCCTGTGCTAGTGGTAGCTGTTCACTTTTTCTGTGTGGAAACCCTCCTTCCCTAATTAGTCCACGTTGTCCGACGGGGCTGATTCAGCGGTGGGCAGGCCAAAGACACAGGCCTGGCGAAACAGAGCCTTCTACACTCTGGTCACGTCAGTAGACTGAGCATGGGGCGTGTTTCATGGCAGGTCAGGATGGGACAGGAGAACTCATTCAGAACTCTGAAGAAACTTTCACGAGGGGAAGCATCTTCTTTCTGCCTGGGTTGCTAGAAAAGTAAGATGCTGCTAAGGACCTACTCCCAGAGAAGTTCTGTCTGCGATGAAAGCCAGCTCGGAGGAAAGTAGAGTCAAGAGGAAAATACAAAGTCCCAATGATGCTGTCTGAGCACTTGCTGCATTATTGTCATTGACTTAAACTGCTTTCAGTTGGGTTTTTATTAATTGCGATATAAAGAGCCATGACATAAAGGGCAAGGGTGGAGGAGAATAAAGGATCATGTGATCTTTCAAGAAAACAGGAATGACCTCGAGCTTACTCTGCAACTCGCAATGATTAACGACTGCCCATGAGGAACTAAGCCAAATTCGAAAAGAAGAGCAAAGAGGAGGGTTTGTTCTCCCAGATATAGAAATATATTAAGCCATAGTAGTAGAAGCAATGTAATGTAAGGAAAAGAATAGGAAAATAAATCCATGTGATAGAACAAAGAGTTAAGAGTGGACCCATGTTTATTTGGAAACCTGGCATATGATAGATGTGGCACCACAAAGGTGTATGCCTTTGGACTGTTTAAAATATATGGTGTTAAGGAAGTAAAGTCACTATGGGAAAAAACTAAGACCGGTTCCTATATGACACTAAAAATTAATCTTCCAGAAGGATTAAAGACTAAATGTGAATGGAATTATAAAGCTAGTGGAAAAGAATGTCTGTGATTTGAAGTGAGGGAGGCCTCACTTTTCAATAAGACCGCCAAAGCACAATTCATACGGCAAACAGTGGATGTATTTGACTACAACAAAATAGAGGAGTTCTCTTTAATGAAAGCACCAGAGATGGAGTTAATAGACTGGCAGTAGGCTGGGAGAAGATATTTGCATTAACCAAAATAACAGTAAGGGCTAGCTATCTAGATCAGAACAGGAATTCTTACAATTCAGTAAGACAGACTGGAAAACTCAATGGAAAATGTTCAAAAAACAGGAATAGGCAATTCACACAAGGGGGGAATCTGAATAGTTAACAAGTATGTGAAAATTTGCTCAAATCAGAAATCAGAGATATGCAAATGGAAATAACAATGAAATACTATTCTATACTCAATAGAATAGCAAGAATTAGAAATACTGGTGAGGACCTGGGGACACTAGGATCTTACGCTCTGCTGGTGAAATGTACATTGTGCAGTGATTCTGGAGAATAACTTGGCAGCCCCTAGCTAAAGTGGTGTTTGTGCATACACTTTATGGCCCGGGAACCCCAGGCTTGAGTGCACACCCCAGAGACATGCTCGCACACTCCCAGAAGGGGGAATGCACAAGGATATTCATAAGAGCTTTGTTTGTGAAGGCAGAGAGCTGGAGGCATGAAAGAGGATGAAAGAAAGAAACACAAAGACATTTCCAGCATAAATATCATCTAAATCAATTTAAAACAGACACACTTCACACTGCATGTTTATTTTTCAAAGATAACCCTCCACATATGCATACATACAGAACATATATGTATATAATACACATAAACACGTACGTATATACATGTATCTCTGTATCTGCCTGTCTATATCAAACGCAGTAAAGTGGGTGCCTTTAGGGTGGTGGAGGGGATACAAAGGAAAGGAAAGAGAGGGAAATGTGACTGGAATCAGGTGAAAAAGGAGGATAATAAAATACCAGAGAAGACCTGTGTGGACTGAGAATGATAGTGTGCTGTGAACTGGAGACGATAATCAACTCCCTAAGTACATCACGTTCAAAATAAAATTATAATGAAAATGAAAATTTTAAAAATGCCTTAGGTGAGGAGCTGGTGGGTAATATTTCACATGAGCTCTAGTCTCATCCTACCTGAGAGTGGCAGGTGACCTTAACTGTCCTCGGGGCGACATGGGGTAGATACTTTGCTCTCCCAGCTACCTCTCTGTGTAGCAAGAGTGAAATCAGATCTAATCTATAAATCATTTTCCATGCTTTAGAAGTAACCAGATATGAAGTTGGGGTTTTTGCTACTACAATTACATAGGAAGCAATATCTTTTCTTTCCTTTTCTTTTCTTTACTTTAGCAAACAACTTGTTGGAAATCAGTATGTTTGTTGTCTAAAGTCTTTGGCCTGAAATCAATGCTTCTGATTTAGTACTAATCTGCAGTTTGGGGTTTCCTAAAATATTCAGTGGTATGCAAGCTTTGGCTGTCCTCATTAGCATATGTAAGTTGCACTGTTTTCCTCTAGGTCTGAGATAAAAGAGTCACACATCATGACAAAAACTACTGGATTCTAAATTGTATCTAACATTTCTTTCTGGCTTTTGCACCCTGAACCTAGATCAGACGTATTCTCATATACCTTTTCTTTACATGAGACATATTCAAACCCACCACCCCTTTTTAGCTGTGAAATAAATTTTACAAACACACAAGCAACAAGAGGCTCAAACTGTTATCAAAAGAAGTCCCAAGAAAGTGCTGTTCTGGGAGCTCAAGGACTTTATTTTTCTTGTTTTTTGCTGTATCCCAGTGCCTATCATAACACCTGGTACATAGTAGGTGCTCAAAAAATATTTATGGAATGAGTGAATATACAAATGAACTCTCACACACACACACACACAAACACACACCTATTTGTCTTTGATCTGCAACCAGTTGTCACAATTCACTTTTTCTTTTGTTCCTCCCTTTTAAAAGCTATCCAGTCAACAAGCTCCTCACTAAAACCTCTTGATGTCCTGACATCTGTGGGAGCTGAGGGGGAGAATGAAAAGGAATTATAGAATATAGTTCTCATGGCTGAGAAAATTCTGATCTATGGGGCAAATTCATACGAGAAACACATGAGAATAAGAACAGGAAGTGTGTTAGCACTGCATAACACTGTTTGGAAACTTATGAGAAAGAGACAGAGCAAGCAGATGGCTAGGAAGTGGAGGGACCACCCCCTAGCTGGCCTATACAAAGCATGCCCCCCCCCAGCACAGTCTGGGGCTCGGCGGGCTGGGGGAGACTGTTGGGAGAGTTGGCCTGGGGCAGAATCTTCACAAGGGTTTTCTTGAGGAACCAGAGTTTGAGCAAGTCGCCGGTGGAGGCCTTGCTGTTCTACCCAGCTGCTAATGAGAAGCTGGCTCTTGGATGCCAGAAGAGGCTGCTGAGGAAGCTTAAGTACTTAACGGGTTTCGACTGAGCTTCTGCCGACGCATCCTCTGAGAAGTGGAAAACTCCATTCCAGACCCGAGGAGGCCAAAAGGGTGCCCATAGACGTGAACAGGAAAATTGTGGCCAAAAAGCCAATAATATGAGAATGGAAATCCTCAGTGTTGTGCCCAGGGAAAGCTTGGTTTAGCAGTCGCTGCGAGCGAGTGGAACCAGCTCCACCAACGTCAGCAATTTGAAGACATCTGGTCTTTATTTTTGGAGTTTTGTACACCGAGGAGGATTATGGTTATATATGATGTAGAGGCCATTTAGTCTTGTCAATCTACGGAATTTCTTATAATAGGAATCCCTCACACTTAGAATAGAAACTGATTCTCCAAAGTCTCCTTGAGATTTTCAGATATTAACTCTTTATCCCCCAGAGTACATTCTGAGGGACGTTACTTGAAAGAGGTGTTTTTAATAGGGAAATTGAATCATCGAGTAGATATATATTTTAACAAGGGATAACCAAATAGTTAGTGGAGACCCCAGGAACTTCAGCATCCCATAAGTGCCAAAAGTAATGCTTCTGTTCCATTGGCCTTCATTTCTTCTCTCTCTGCTTTGCCTTCTCTTCTGACCTCCATTTATCTTTAGTCATCCCCTAGCTGGGTCTAGTCTAGAAAGAGTGATTAGTCTGGTAAAGTCATTGATGGTCCAGTATTCACTTTCCACCCATTGCCCTTCATATCTTTTGGCCAAGGACCTGGTGCCTCCCCCAAGCCCAGTGAGGTCTCTCATCTTCCTCCCCTTCTTCCATCCTCCTGCCCCCATCATTCCTGACCTTCCTTCCTTCCGCCATTAATACCTGTGTTGAGTTCCATTGCCCAGGGCTCTAATAGGTGATTAGCTGTTTCAGACAATTTATTTGTAGCCAAGCCGTTAATGGCCTAAAAGTGGCTCAGAGGCTTCCTCCACCAGATAACATTTACATTTTCATTGGGGATTTCAATGTCAAAGAAGTCAGTGGCCCCGTGCCTGCACCTTGGCAGTCTTCACTCTTGATTTCCCCGCCTGGCTGCCCACTGAGCCCACCTGCCGCGCTGGCACCTGCTCTCCGGTCGTGGCTCCTGCAAGCTGGTTGGGCTTCTCTCTTCTCATTCCAGGGTTATCAGTGTGTGTGTGGTGTTTTGAGATATTCTAGGAACAAAGGACACAAGAAAAGCCACGTAGGTCGGAAGAGGGAGAAGGAACATCACACATCGAATTAAGGACCAGGCCCCCAGGCTCAGGTGTTCGGTCTGTGGAAAGGCCCTTTGGATACCACTGATACTGTTGTCCATTAAAAAAAATCCATAGTCTTTTTTAAAGTGCATTTTCACCTTAATATAGCAGGAGCAGCCACTCTGCCATGCAATTCCTGAGGATTTATGGCTGGTTGGGGTTAATGGTTTGAGGTGTTATTCCTTTCTGTGCCTCATTAATCCCCAGGAAGTGCCTGTGCTGAGGTAGTTATTTGGCTCAGGCTGGCCACAGAGGCACCCACGTGCCCACTCCAGCTCCAAGGTGGTGGCCAGCTCTCGGCCCCTGCTCCACTCTGTGTCTGCACCACCTTGTCCTTCTGAGCTTGGGTCAGTGACCCCCCCCCCCCAACCAATGACTTGGGTTCTAGGTAAGTTTTGGGACAGATGGCAGACCTTCTTCTTAGATACTGGTTTCCACAGTGCGACTCAGTCCTGGCCTCACCATCCTCCTATGCCTTAGAAAATTTAAAAAAGACACAATTGTGCCTGTCTGTAAAAGAGGAGGGTAAGTGTGACCCTCCTCCTGGAGTGGTCGATGGAGGGGGCAGAATTGGAAATGAGACGGAGTCTCTCAGCAGCACAATATATTTTCTGATGATCAGAACTTATTACACTTTTGGGGGAAAATCCTCACTTTTCAGACAGAGGCCACAGTATTTATAAAGTAACTTCTGTACCTTTCTGTCCCTCCTCTCTCCCTTCCACCAACATTAACTGAGCCCTTATTTACTAAGGTACTAAGGTAGTTACGGGGACACACAGGAACAAGAGTGACAGGGTTCCTGTCTTCAGGTTTTCTGCATTTTAGTGTGTGTTTGGGATGTGTGTGAGAGGGCCTGACCATAAATACACATTTGGTCATTTTACAGCTCTGTGACTTGGGCAGGACAGGTTTGCCTATACCCATTTCACAAACGAGAGATCTGAATCTTCCAGTGACCTGTTTCAGGTGAACTGGCTTATGAATTCATTTGCTCATCAATCAGATAGATTTACTGAGGACCTACTATGTTCCAGATCATCTCCCAGGCTTTTGAGAGGTGAAGATGCTAGGGAATGGGCCTCGCCTTCCAAGGCTCCCAGTGTAATGGGGAAAGGGCCACAGAAACACCTTTGAATCTAGCCATTGCTATGATGAAGCTTGTGCTTGCAAACTGGGGCCTTGGATGAAGAAGGCCCATGTCCGGGAAGCAGGAGACAGAGCTGGGCTCAGACACAAGGCTAAGGCCCCCTCCTGGTGGCAGCATGCAGAGAGTGTGCTCAGTAACCCTTGTTGCATTGACTTGGGCCAGTTCTTCAAGGTCTGGCTTCACTCTCTGGTTTAAAAAGGGTCCCAGGTCATCGGAAATCCTATATTCACATCCAGGAAAAAGAAAAAAACCCTCTTCTCATTCTAAACTGAAATAGAAATTGCTCATTTTACTTTTGGTCAGCCTTCCTGCTTTTATGCCATTAATTAAAAGCTGAGTAACTGCTAAGTTGCAAGACAAATGGCAAATTATTTATCTTGTTTATTAATGTAAGAAATTCTTGTGAGAGTCTTCTGTATCCCTCACCCCCACCCCCACCCCTACCACCGTCCTGCCTCCCTCCTGCCTCCATTAGACTGGCCTCAATTACAAAGTTCTTCTACCCAGTCCCCACCATAGCGGTGTAGAAGGAGCCAGAAAGCAAACACAGGAAACCTGGGTTTGTGTCCCTGGCCCACTATTAGCTGAAATTCTGACCTTGGGTAGGTCACTTAATTTCCTGGTGCCTCAGTTTCCTAGGCTATAAATGGGAACATGATTCCTGTCCTGCCTTGTACCATCAGGCCTTCTGAGGAACAGAATGGGCTGTAACATGCGGTGGAGATTAAGGAGGAGCAAAACACTGAGCGCATGTTAGGGGACGTCAGTACCATGACTACAGCACTCCTGCTGACTGGAGAGGATGCTAGACATTTGCTAACTTGGCTTGGTTTCTGATGTGAGCAAGAGGGTGTTAGACATCTCACATTTCTTTACTGTTCGAGGGCTGGGATGTGACCTGGCAACGGAAGACAAGCGTCCTGCTTTAGCATTCTCCTCATCCAAGGGTCAGGTTCCCACTCAGAGGCTCAGTTTCCCCAGTCTAATAAATTGTAACAAATTGCCTCCTTTTTCCCTTGATAAGTGATGACCCCTGGCTGCCTTGTCTCCTTTTAGGCTGCAGCGGCTTCCATGAGCTGGCAACTCCAGTCCTCCTGGGCTTGGGCCAGGCGGGAGGACCGCGGAGGAGATTAGGATGAGGGCTCTCCACATCCTCTGCAGACACCCTCTCATGTTCAGTGTCTGCTTGGCTGGCATTAAAGGCAGAGGGAGCACTGAAGATGGGTGTGTAGGGGATGCAGGAAGGAAAGGATGGGCAGGGAGAGCTCTGTTGCCAAGCTTAAAGGGTTGTAAGAGGAGAAGTGAGTTGAGGGGGAGAGCAGAGAGGGAGGATACGGAAGCTAGAGCCAGACATCTTATTTGAACGGATAGAAGAGAGAATATTAATTTCTTTTGTAGACTGAGGAATCATACTGTCCAGGTCAAAAATTGTGACTGTGGACTGCGATCAAGCAGGCATGTTTACGATGACAAGAGGACAGTGTAGCTCCAGTCTACACTGCCCGGGAAAGTTCTGGAACGGTGCTTTCTTCCCTCTATGATCTCATACCCTCCTGTAATTTCAGATCTTGTTGAGTATAGTTTTGCTCTGAGGCACAGTTGGGAAGTTTGTGTTTGGGATCCTCAAATCTCTCCCTCCTTTCTTTCCTATCAACATTTATTGAGCACCTACAGTGTGTGGGGCGGGGCCAGCTTCCTGGGTTTGGGTTCTGTTTAGCTGCGCAGGGCCTCCACTTAGGAGGGTTCTCTGCTTGGTTTAATGCACTTTGTCTTGAAATTTGGAATAATTCCTGAACAAGCAATCCTGAATTTTCATTTTGCACTGTCCCTGTAGGGTACCATATTAGGTACTGTAAATACAAAGATAAAAAGATACAGGCTTTTTCCAAAGTTTCTACCTGGCTGTCACCAGCTCCCTGCCTCGGTGGCCCTCGAGGTGCTGGAACGTAGCTCCTCACACAGCCATCTGCTAAACACTGTCTTAGCTAACTAGGTATTTTCTAATTCGCTATAAAACGTTACAAATTACATAAATATTTTTCTTGTTATAAAGTGGTTGAAATCACTGTAGAAAATTTGAACTATGCAGAAAAACATAAGAAAATATAAAATAATCCGTGGTCCTGTCACCCACATGCGGTGGTCATCTCTGTGCTGGGATGTTAGGTATTTTCCATTTTAGTTATTCCTGTTGGTATTTTAAAATATAAGTAGGACCTTGCTGTGCTCACAACTTTACAATTCTGCTTTTTCACTTAAAATTTCATTTTTGCCATTTCCCATGTCATTAAATAATTTCCAGAACTATGGGGTTTTATGTTGGTAAGCATTCTATCTCATGGACGTGTCATGATTCATTTTCTTCCTTTTTGGGGACAACCAGCTTGTTTCCAATTTTTTTGCTGAGGTGAATGTCACTTGGATGAGCATCCTTGCATATAAATCTTTGTCTGCTTCTTTGAGTATTGGAATACATTTCAAAAAGCAGCATTACTGGTTAAAGGCTATGAAGAGTTCTAACACATACGCAAATTGTTGGCAATTTTGACTTTCACCAGTGAATGAGTGAGAGGACTCATTTCTCAAATCTCCCAAAACAGACTATTTGTATTTTCTAGAATGGTGGTCCATGCTGGCGGGTAACAGCACTTCTGGTTACTTATTAGATTGAATATATTTTCCATCTATTTATTGGACACATAGATGCCTCTTTTATAAATTATCTAATCACAGCTTTACTCATTGCTGTATCAGAATATTCCACTTTTTTTTTTTTTTGGTATCTGTAACTTAGTTATCTATTAACTAGCTTAGTTTTTTAAAAAATGTATTAGGGGACTGGAGAATTAGGTATGAGTGACTGATAACAAATGCATATTTAACATGTTATTTCTGCTGACGATTACCTTTAATAATTCTTTGAAATTGAAGAATTATTTTCCCTGTAAAAAATTTTAGTGATAGTCAATGTGGGAATGAGTTACTACAAAGGAGGTGAAATTTGAATTGCTGCAAAGGCTGAATGAACATCTGCCAAGAGTGATGTGGAGGGGATTCTTGCGTTAGGTAAGAGGTTGGACTGACTGGGTGATGTCCAGTCATTTTTGACTCTCTAATTTTAATGGTAAACTTCAAGTATCATTTCCTGTCGGCTGTGGCCCTTCCAGTTCTAACCTATGAGTAATTACCTCCAGGTACATGCAGGCCTCCTGGGTCGAGCAAGTTTTCCCATTAAATACCTGTATACCATCTGCGATAAAACAAGATTAAGTTCCCAATGGTATGATCAAGAGGACCACACTTTAGTGTTACACGGCATCAAAAGGAAGGAATGAGGGATGTGGAAATCAAGAAAGTCCTCATGAAGGGAGGGAGCCTTGAATGAGCTGGTCTGTGCAGTACAGAGGGGTATGAAGGCTTTCCAGGTGCGGAAAACAACAACGTGACTTGAGGGCTATGAGCCTGGCCTAGGAGTGGTGCTCATTGTTTGTCACCAGTCAAATCGGGGCCAAAGGGGATAGGTCATCTTGGGAAGCCAAAGGTTCCTTGCAATCTGAAGCGAAGAAGATTGTTTCCAGGGCTAAGGGCAAAGCCAGTTGGGGATTCCACAGTGAAATTCTGGTGTTAGGCTGATCTGTTTTGCTTAGAGATCCTAGGTTAAATCTTGCAGCTCTGAGACCTTGTTGGAAGTCTGGTCATTCTGAAATACATCCAGGAGAGCGGAGGGCCTTTCTCTTCCTTTCCTTTCCTTTCCCAGTTGTTTTCTCCTGATCTCACTTTGTTAAAAGTGTGAGCGGGTCCAGTTAGCTGCAAACAGAAAGTAGCAGTTGCCTTGCAGGAGGTGAGCTTCAACTTCTCCGGTCTGAACTTTGAGAAGCTGCTTTCACAGTTGGAAAAATACCTCTCTGTCACAAAGGTGGGCTCTGTTGCAAGGGAAGGAGCCTTGGCACCTGGACCGCCTGGTGAATCAGGGGCAGCCTGTACCTTGTTAGCTCAGTTAATGGAGTGGAGCGCTGGGTTCAGTCCTCACTTGAGCCAGTAGACTTTAGTCTGTTCCACAAATGGTCCTAACTTACACTCCCTAATTTGATCTGTCAGTTTACAAAGTCACTAGTTTCGGGGGAGAGGTGTAGGTGCTTCAGCGCAAACCGCTTTCTCAATTGTGCCTCACATGATTGTTGCTCCGTGAATCCATCTGATGAGTATTTATGGAGCCACTGCAATGTGCCAGGAACCACGCTAGCTGCTGAAAATGCAAATTTGATGAAGGTGCTCTCTGTCCAGTGGCTCTGATAAATACGTGGAAGACAGTGTTATACCAGAAGGGCTGGCTGGGAAGAAAAAGTGGCAGCAAGGACCGTGAGATCAAGGCTAGCCCTTATAAAGTGGACAAAATGCAACAGACAGGGACAACCTGAAATGTCGCTCTACCCTCAAACTCCATTTATCTCAAGGTTTGTGGATTCAGGTAGGTTCCAAATTAGTTTTGCTAACTTCACTTTTGGAATATCTGAATAAGCACCAGAAAGGAAGGTGATGTTTAACAGAAGCTCTGGGATTCTCCCACCCTGGGTGTCACTGGGCCATCACATGCCTCCCTCACAATACTTTTTCTGGAGAGCTTCAGGCTGGGTTTTTCCATTGTGCTCAGGGGCTTTGTTGATGCAGGAAGAACATCTGGGGTTTTCACCAGCACCATGAAAAGCAAACCTGCTTATTAGTTCCTGTGGCTTTTTAGGTCTGTCCACAGCTGGCGAGGCGTCCGTTTGGAAGGGAGCTACTTCAGTCGGCTGAGCAAATTCTCATAGCATCTTGTGGACACCCTTCCAGGTGTATGAGCCCACCTCTTCTTTCTTCCTCCTGGATAAGCACTGGGTAGGGGGTCGGGGGGTGTAGTCCTGGAGGTTCATTTACCAAGTCCAGCTCCAGCCTTCCTGTGGGCAAAGTGGGCTTCCTGTGGGAAAGAAGGAGGAGTTCCAGTGGCAACATCTTCTGCGTGGGGCCCTTTCTGTGTTTTCTGGTTCCTTCCCATCCTTCATCTCTCACAAATTGATTTAAAATCTGGCAGCTCGTTGATCACAAGGGTTGAGTTGACCACTTAACGTGGCTGCTTCTCTTCTTCTCTCTTGCGTCCAGGCATGACATTTCTTCAGAGGGACGGTTTCCCTGCTGGACGGATATGTGAAGAATGTTGATCCCCTGCCAGCACTTTTCTTTGTCTCTCATGGGTACTTTGGGACATATATCCTTTAAAAAAACTTTATCTCAATAAGAAATAATAGCAGTGCTATATTTATAGAACATACACCACCTGTTAGGGCCTCTGCTTGGCAATTTAGTTGTATAATCTCCTTAAACATACCAGTCTCCTAAGATAGGAACAATGATTTTCTCATATTAGGGGTGAGTAAAGTAAAGACTGGAGAAATTAATAACTTATACACTAGCTAGTAGATGGAACAATCCAGATTCAAGTCCAGATTTTTAACTTCAAACTCTGTTTCTAACCTCTATACCCTCCCACCTCCAAATACTTTTAAAGATTATCGACACTCAGTGGCTAGTGGGCAGCACAACCTGGAAGAAGGAGTGTTGGTCTCAATGGCCAATATTTCTTTCTACTTTTAATTTCCTTGATAAGCCAAATCTTTCTGGTCAGAAAACACTTCTCTTTCCTCAATTCCTTGTGGTTTTAAAAAGCCTAACTATTGAAAAAATTCTCCTTAATCAGAGAAAAAGTCGTTTGTGACTTCCCTCTGGTGTCTGTCAAATGCACCAGTCCATCTTCTCTTCTCTCTCCCTCTCCTTTTTCCTTTTATTTCTCTGAGTTTAAGTGCTAAGCCCCTGTTGCATCCAAACACACTCAGGCATCCCTCACACACCCCTGTGAACACATCTGTGATGGTAAGTGCAGGATGGATGGTCCAAGATTAATTGCCTAGTGGGCAGAAGTGGGTACAGCAGCTTTTTGTTGGGGCTCTTGCTGTGGGTGGCACCTTGGGGAGGGCTGTCTTTCAGGATTACGTTAGCAGTTGCGTACTTCCCGCCCAGGCCCGGAGAACAGCTCCCACTAGAAAAGGAAAAGAAAAGCTGACTATGGTATTTCTTGGGAACTGGCCCGAGTGTGACTGCTTGTGAGAACATCCATTGGGCCAAAGGTCCTGGACTGTTTTACGGCCAGACGCTTGCGCTCACCTCCCAGGCGCAGGAGGGCCCCGAGACACTTCACGCATCCTCCAGATGTCCCCTCGCGCCCGTCATCCCGGGTGGGTTGCGTCAGAGGCCTTGCTGCCGCCCGCAGTATACGTTCCAGCTCCCTGCTGTTCTCTGAAGTTCGTCCCTGTCCGCGTTGCTACTCACTGCATACCTTTGCCGGGGAAAGCTGCCAGCTACTTGATAGATTTTTATGTGCTCAAGGAAGGGGCTTTACCCCTCCAAAATGCTGTTCAGAAGGGGTGGAATTTCTCTAATAAGCAGCACAACCTGCAGTTTAGTTAACTTCTCAAATGCAAATGCTAACTGAAATTCATACTAACATGTCATTGAGAAGCAGCCACTCCAGCACCACGCAGGGCTTCAATGGACTGCTGTATAAAACAGTCCCTTTTCTTTAGTTTCCCCAGGAGGATGTCTCAACATCCAGCCATGCTTTTCACCTGCCTTTTCTAGATGGGAAAGCAGGAAAGACAAACCAGAGGGACAGGTTCTAGATCCAGGGAAGGGGGGAGAGATCAGACCAGGAGGTAATCAGGGAAGTGAGGCTGGCTCTAGGCTATATGGAACACTCTGAGAGAAGGCAAATAGAACTGAATTGAGGAAAGAATGCTTTCCTGAAGGAAGACTTAATGTCCCCAAAGGCAACAAAACAGAAAATCCAGAGAAATATTCAACCCCTAATGAAAATGGACCAGAAGCAACAAAAAATGTGAAATGAAAACACAATCATTTTTAAAACAGCACAACAATTCCAAGAATACTTTGTGCTTATCAGCTCTGCGCCAGCCTTCCTCATGTGGCGTCTCCTCTAATCTTGGCTGGATCTGATTTCTAATCTGGAGACCACTGCTTTGGGTCAGTGAATTTAAAAAAAATTTTTTTTTTTTTTTTTAGTTTTGGGTTGAAAGAGTGTAAGAGCTGGTCCCTTGGTTTAGCTCCAAGTCCCCAGTGGCTTCTCTGGTTAAACAGCACACCCTCAGAATGTGAGGGAGCTCTTGGTTCCAGGATCCCAGGTTCGTCTTCTGTAGCTTTTACAGAGAGTTGTCACTAGCTGGTGGAGGTGCCTCTTTGGGTGGGGTTTATGGCTAAGCCAAGAAGAACATGGGAAAGGAAGTGTTTGTTACTTGGCATATTAAGAACCTGCATGAGGCAGTGAGAAATGGGCAAAGCTTAGGAGAGGAGGATTATGGATGGTTCCGAGCTTGCTTGGTTTGCGCCTAAGGGATTTGAGGTGCTCCCCACAAAGGGATGAGGAGCTCAAGCAAGGTTCTAGGAGACTTACTTCCCTCTAAGCTAATTAGATTTTCATTCCTAACTTTCATTTGCCCTGTCTTTTAAGACCCAGTTCAAGATATTCTACCTCTGGAAAGCCATCTCCAGATACCTCAGCTTGTGTGTGTGTGTGTGTGTGTGTGTGTGTGTGTGTGTATTTTAATTTAAAGCCTTTTAAAAATTATCAAGTAAACTACAAATACAGAAAACCAAACAAAGCAAATGTGGGGCTTAGTGGATTGTTAAGGCAAGTACCCATTTGACCATCACCCATATAAAGAAAGAGAACTTTGTCTGCCGCGTGGGAAGCCCTCCAAGGCCCCTGTCCTGGTTACAACTGCATCCCTGCCCCTGCAAGTAACCACTATACTGACTTTCTTCTCTTTTTTTTAGGAGGGGGTAGTGGTTACTACGAAAGTGGCATCTCTAAACACTGTAGTTGAGTTTTATCCCTTTAAAAAACTTTGATATGCCTTTTGAATCCCTTTAAACCTACAGTTCTGCCCTCCAAATTTTTCTCTCCCATACAATCAATCTGTTGAAGACTCCAGGTCATTTGACCTGCAGAGTTTCCTGCAGTCTGGCTGCTTTGACTGCACCCTGCTGATGCAGTTCAGCAAGTTCCTCTGTCCTCTGTGTATCCTGCACAATGGCAAGTAGATTCGGAGGCCTGAACCTTGAGCTCAGTCCCTCAGGCAAGATGATGGATGGTAGATACATCAGGAAGTATGTGATGACGAGTTGTCTCTCTCTGTTACTTCAGCAGATACTGATGCTCAGTGCCTGCGTCCATCACTTTATTGTGAACTGCAGAATATTATAATTCTGTTATTTTTATTTATTAGTTAGACTGCGTCTATAAAAAAACACTTTTCCTCATCTATTATTTGTTTAATCAGAGGTATAAATCAGATGGGGAAGGTAAAGTAAATGCTTCATTCTTTTCTTTACTAGTTGTCAAAATAACAAATGTTTCCTATAATCCTCCAAAGATGTCTTTTTACTTTAATTATCATGTGCTGGTGTATCTGTGTATTCATACATGTGTTCAAAATACTGGATGGATTTCAAGCAATTGTAATAATTATCTTTATTTCAATTCATCTGATCTTTGGCTAGTGAGAATCTCTTTCGTTGGCACTGGAATCCTTAGATATGACCCTAGCAGTTAGTCTATGATGGCTTCGCTGCTCTCTGATATAACAAGATATTCTAGGCTTATTGTGTACATTTCCTGCCCCAGACCTGGAATCTGTCCTTTCTTCAAGAATTCCTGGTTTATTCTGGTAGCCAGTGGTATTTCAAAACCACAATCCAGGCACAAAGTATGATCATTACTACTGTGTTGGTTATTGTTTCTAGGCCTTTTCAGTGGAAGGCTCTAGGAAATGTCCATATACTTTTTTAAAGATAAAATACCTCATGAGTTCACTTTGATACTTCCCATTCAAATTATAGGTTTCTGATAAACACAACAGCCTTAGAGTAATACTAATATTAATGCCACTAATAATTACTAAGAGCAACATTTTAAAACTTGTTCCCCGTATTTGCCTCTGCCTGTGTGGTGTGGGTATGTGCGTGTTTACATGTTTTCATAGACTTTATTTTCTAGAGCAGTTTCAGGTTCACAGAAAAATTAAGCAGAAAGTATAGAGATTTCTCATTAACCCCCTGTCCCTACTTCCACGCAGGCTGTCCCACTGCCAACATTGCCTACCGGAGCGGTACGGTTGTTACAACTGGTGACTGTACCTTGACTATCATATCACTCAAAGTCTACAGTTCATGCTTTTTTATTTTTTTAAAGTCTACCTTTTATTTTTATTAAAATTTTTTTCTTTTTTTTTTTGGCAGGGGGCAGGTAATTAGGTTTGTTTATTCATTTATTAAACAAATGTTTTTAAATGGAGATCCTGGGGATTGAAACTTGGACCTTGCGCATGCTAAGCACGTACTCTACTACTGAGCTCCCCCCTTAGAGTTTTCTCTTGGTGATATATGTTGTATGGATGTGGACAAACACATAATGACATGTATTCCCCAATATAATATCACTACTAAATAGTTTTGTTGCTCTAAGAATCCTCTGTGTTCAGCCTAGTCATCCCTCCCTGCCTCCAATTCCTGATCTTTTACTGCCCCTATAGTTTTGCCTCTTCTAGAATATATATGTTTTGGAATCATATATCATGTACTGCTTTCAGACTAGCTTTTTTTTTTTTTTTTACTTTTTTTAATTGAAGTATAGTCAGTTAACAATGTTGTGTCAATTTCTGGTGTACAGCACAATGCTTCAGTCATACATGAGTATACATATATTCGTTTTCTGGCTTCTTTAACTTATTAATGTGCATTTAAGTTTACTCCATGTCTTTCATGGCATGGTAGTTCGTTTCTTTTTAGCACTGAATAATGTTCCATTGTCTGGTTGTACCACAGTGTATTTATCCAGTCTCTTACTGAGGGACATCTTAATTACTTCCAAGTTTTGTTAGTTACAACTAAAGCTGCCATCAACATCCATATACAGGTTTTTGTGTGGACGTAAGTTTTCAATTCCTTTTGGTAAATACCAAGAATCATGATTGCTATATCATATGGTAAGAGTAGGCTGGTTTTGTAAGGAACTGCTAAACTGTCTTCCAAAATGGTTGTGCCACTTTGCATTCCTATCAGTGAGGAATGAGAGTTCCTGTTGCTTCACATCCTTGTCAGCATTTGATGCTGTCGGTGTTTTGGAATTTGGCCATTCTAGTAGGTGTGTAGCAATATCTTATTGATGTTTTAATTTCTAACTTCCTATGGCATGACGATGTCAAACATCTTTTCATATGCTTACGTGCCATTTGTATGTCTTTCTTTGGCTAGCTGTCTGTTCAGATCTTTGGCCCATTTTCTCTTAAAATACCTCGTTGTATTTTACCCACTTTTGAGTGTCCCACGCTTAGAATTAGAGTGACAGGCAGGTCATTTGGTGTGAGCCTAAGCTGAATCCACCATAGACTTCTGATGTTGGATGAATTGTAGAGCAGGTAGATAGAAGACCCTTTGCATGTAGTGTTTCCTGGAGGAGAATACATCAAGCACAATTCTGAAGGCAGTAAAGTGGTTATTACTCCTATTTACCTCATGTCTAGGTACTATACCTACTATACTACTAGAGATATGGTTGGCTCTTGATAAAAACTGGAAGAATGATTTCACTAAATACTGTGTCTAGTAGTAAGAATAGGCCAGGTAATGATGCAGTAACAATCAACTGCGGAATGCCAGCAGCTTGATAGCACAGTAGTTTACTTATTTCTCGTTCTGCATGTTCAGTGCAGGTTGATGGGGGCTTCGTCACCTCAGTCACTGGGAACCCAGACGGACAAAGGCTCTATCATTTTTAGTTTGTACTGTCTGGAACACATGACCATCTTGGTTCGAGGGAGAGACTCATGGAGGGTTCCATGTTGGCTTATCTACATTCTGACCTGGAAGTGACACACCTCCTTTCTAGTCCTAGTCATGGACCAGCGCTAGTCACATGGCTGCCTAACTGCAAGATGGCTGGAAAATATGAGAAATCAGCTGGAATGTCTGGTGAATTCCACTGTGTCTGTCATACTCTGTCTGCCATTGTGGGCTCAGTGGGGGTGATGGACATACCCACTTGGAGACTACAGAGTCTAGGAGGAAAATGGTGGTACCCAGTGGGACTAGAAGGGGTGCTCAACAGGAGGCTTCAGGGAATAGAGGGAAATGAGGACATCTAGTTCCTATCCAAGGCTCACACACTTATTACAAGCTCCATAATTGTTGTATTGCTTCACATAAAAGCTAAAATTACCAAGCCTCTTAATTTGCGTAGTATAAAAATGAGAGGAAGCTGCCACCAGGAAATGTGACAGTATTCAAACCTGAGCTGTGTAACTCACCATGGTTCTCAAAGTACTTGTGCCTTCAAGCCCCAGGAACATTTTTTCCCCATTTTTTTTTTATTGTGCTAAATACACATAATATAAAATTTATCATCGTAACTATTTTTAGGTATATAGTTAAGTGATATTAAATACATTCATAATGTTATGCAACAGTAACCACCATGTACCTCCATAAGTCTTTCATCTTGTAAAACTGAAACTTTATACTCACTAAGCAGTACTTCCCCATCCCCCTGTCACCCTGAGTCCCTGGCAACCACCACTCTACTTCCTGGTCTCTGTGATTTTGACTGCACTAAGTACCTCATATAAACGAAATCATAAAGTATTTGTCTTTTTTTATTACTTCTTATTTCACTTGGCATAATGTTCTCAAAGTTCATCCATGTTGTAGGATATGTAGCTTTTTCTTTCCTTTTAAAGTTGAGTAATTGTCCATTGTATGTTTATAATACATTTTGCTTACCCATTTATTTGTCAATGGATACTTGTGTTGCTTCCATTTTGGCTATTGTGAATAATTCTGCTATGAACATGGATATATATCTTTGAGACCTTGCTTTCAATACTTTTGAATATATACCCAGAAGAGAAATTGCTGGATTTATATGGTAGTTCTGTTTCTAATTTTTTTGAGGAAATGCCATACTGTTTTCCACAGAGGCTATACCATTTTACATTCCTACCAACAGTGCACAAGAGTTCTGATTTCTCCACATCCTTGCCAACACTTATTTTCTGTCTTTATTTTATTTTATTTTTTAAATAGTAGCCATCCTAATGGGTATGAGGTGGTATCTCATTTTAGTTTTGAATTGCATTTCCCTAAATTTTAGTGATGTTGAACATCTTTTTGTGTGCTTATTGTCCATTTATTCATTTTGTCTAGAGGAAAGTATATTCAAATCCTCTGGTCATTTTAAAATCAGGTTGTTTGTTTTCATGCTGATTTTAAGAGTTTTCTATATATTCTGGCTATCAACCCCTTAACAGATATATGAGTTATAAACATTTTCTCCCATTCTGTGGGTTACCTTTTTACTTTGATGATCTTGTCTATTGATGCACAAAATTTAAAAAAATTATAAAGTCTGATTTGTCTATTTTTTACTTTGTTGCATATGCCTTGCATGTTATATTCAGGAAATCATGGTCAACTCCAATGTCATGGAGTTTTTGCCCTATATTTTTTCTCAAGAGCTTTATAGTTTTAGCTCTTTCAATATGTCTTTGGTCCATTTTGAGTTAATTTTTGTATATAGTGTTAGATGAGGGTTCAATTTTATTTTCATTTTTATTTTTTGCATGTGGATATCTAGTTTCCCCAGAACCATTTGTTGAAAAGACTGTCCTTTCCTCATTTAATTATGTTGGTTGCCTTGTCAAATCATTTGATCATATATGCAAGGGTTTATTTCTGGGCTGTCTTCTATTGATTGGTTTATATGTCTTTTTTTTTTTAATGCCAGTACCACATTGTTTTGATTACTGTAGCTTTGTAGTAAGTTTTAAAGTCAAGAAGTGTGAGTCCTCTAGTTTTGTTCTTCCTTTTTGAGATTGTTTTGGATACTCAGGGTCCCTTGAGATTCTATATGAATTTTAGGATGAGTTTTTCTCTTTTTGCAAAGAAAGGTCATTGGGATTTTGATAGGGATTGCATTGAATCTGTAGATTACTTTGGGTAGTATTGACATTTGAACAATATTAAATCTTCCAATCTATGAACGTGGGATATGTTTCCATTTATTTATGTCTTCCTTAATTTCTTTCAGCAATGTTTTGTGGTTTTCATTTTCAACTCTTTTACCTCCTTGGTTTAGTCAATTCCTAAGTATTTTCTCCTTTTTGATGCTATTGTGAATGGACTTGTTTTTGTAATTTCTTTTTCAGATTTTTTATTCTTCTTGTATAGAAATGCAACTGATTTTTGTGTGTTGACCTTGCTCTTGCTACTTTACTGAATTCATTTATTAGTTCTAACAGGTTTATTTTTGTGGTATGTGTGAAATCTTTAGAGTTTTTTGCAAATAAGTTCACATTATCTGCAAACAGAGATAATTTTACTTCTTTCTTTCTGGTTTGGATGTCTTTTATTTCTTTTTCTTGCCTAACTGTCCTGGCTAGAACTTCCAGTACTATGTTGAATAAAAGTGCTGAAAGCAGGCATTTTTGTCTTGTTCTTCTTTTTTTCCAAGAAAGTAAAGTGAGAATTTATTAAGGGATAGACAGTACGCTCTCAAGGGGAGAGTGGGAAGGCTCAGGTGAGTGGCTGCACTGAGTTCCTCCTTTTGCCTTGTTCTTGATCTTAGAGGAAATCCTTTCAGTGTTTTACCATTGAGTATGATGTTCACTGTGGATTTTTCATATGTGGCTTTTATTATGATATAGTAGTTTTCTTCTATTACCATTTTTTGAGGGTTTTTATCATGAAATGTTGCATTTTGTCAAATGCTTTTGCTACATCAATTGAGATGATCTCTTTCCCCACTTCATTCTGTTGATATGATGTATTACATTAATAAATTTTTTGTATGTTGAATCACCCTTGCGTTCCAGGAATACATCCCACTTGGTCATATTATATAATCCTTTTCATGTGCTGCTGAGTTCAGTTGCTAGTATTTTGTGGATTTTTTGCATCAATGTTGGTAAGAGTTTTTCATCTGTGGTTTTCTTTTCTCATAGTGTCTTTGTCTGGCTTTGGTATCAGGGTAATGCTGGCCTAATGGAATGAGTTAAAAAATGTACATTCATCTTAAACTTTTTGGAAAACTTTGAGAGAGATTGGTGTTCTTTAAATGGTTGGTAGATTTCATCAGTGAAGACATCAGGTCCAGGGCTTTTCTTTGCTGGGATATTTTTGATTACCGGTTTAAAATCCTTACTAGAAATAGGTCTACTAGGATCTTCTATTTCTTCATGATTTAGTCTTGACAGGTCTTATGTTTCTAGGAATTGATCGTTTTCATCTAGGATATCCACTTTATTGGTGCATAATTGTTCATAGTATTCTCATACAATCTTTTTTATTTCTGTAGAATTTGTAGTAATGTCCCCACTTTCATTTCTGATTTCAGTAATTTGAATCTTCTCTCTTTTTTCCCTTAGTCCATCTAGGTAAAGTTTTGTCAATTGTGTTGATCTTTTCAGAGAACCAACTTTTGGTTTCATTGCTTTTCTCTGTTCTGTTTTGTTGATCTCTGCTCTGCTCTAATTTTTATTATTTCTTTCCTTCTGCTAGCTTTGGGTTTAGTGTATTCTTTTTCTAGTTTTTTAAGTTGTAAAGTTCAGTTGTTGATTTGAGATCTTTCTTTTTTTTTTTTTTGATGTAAGCATTTATAACTTAATTTCCCCTTACTACTGCTTTTGCTGTGTTACGCAAGTTTTTGCATGTTGTATTTTCATTTTTATTTATCTCTAAGTTCCTTGTGATTTTTTCCTTTGATTCCCTGGTTGTTTAAGAGTGTGCTGTTTAATTTCAACAGATTTATGGATTTTCTAGCTTCACTTCTGTTATTGAATTCTAACTTTATACCATTGTGGTCAAAGAAGATACTTTGATGTCTACGTTTAAAAATCTACTGAAACTTAACTCATGGCCTAACATATGGTCTATCCTGGTAAATGTCCCACGTGCACTTGAGAAGAATGTGTATGCTATTGTTTTATTTAAAGTCTATTTTGTCTGATATTAGTATAGCCACTTCTACTCTCTTTTAGTTACTATTTTCATAGAATATCTTTTTTCCATTTCTTCACTTTCAAGAACTTTGTGTGTTTGGATCTAAAGAGTCTTGCAGACAGCGTGTAGTTGGATCATGTTTTTCAATCCATTCTGCCAATCTCTGTCTTTTGGTTAGAGAGTTTAATCTGTTTACATTTAAGTGATTACTGATAAGGAGGGACTTACTTCTGTCATTTTGGTATTTGTTTTATATATGTGGTATAGCTTTTTTGTCCCTCATTTCCTGCATTACTGTCTTTTTTGTTTAGTTGATTTTTTTACAGTGAAACATTTACGTTTCTTTTTCATTTCCTTTTGTGTATATTCTATAGCCATTTTCTTTGTGATTATCTTGGAGATAACATTTAACATCCTAAAATTATAGCAATCTAATTTAAATTTATACTAGCTTAACTTCAATAACATACAAAAATCTCTCCTCCTTTAACATCTCTGTCCTCAAACCTTTCAGTGTTGGTATCACAAAATTACATCTTTATACATTGCCCCTAAGTATAAACTAATAATTCTTTTAAGTGCATTAGTCTCTTAAATGATGTAAAAAATGAAGTATATATTTACAAAGTAATGTTTACAGTAATACTAGCTTTTAGACTAATTATTGTTTTCTTAAATGTCTTAGTCTCTTCAGTCATACTTAAAACAAACAGTGAAATTACAAATGACTGTTACAATAATATTAACTTTTATAACTGCCTGTGCATTTACCTTTATTAAGAGCTTTATTTATTTATATGGCTTTGAGTTGTTGTCTAGTGACATTTTATTTTACCTTGCAGTACTCCCTTGAACATTTCTTTCAGGGCAAGTCTAGTGGTTACAAAGTCCCTCAGCTTTCTGTATCTGGAAACGTCTTTGTATCTCCTTTACTTTTAAAGGACAGTTTTCTGGACATAGGATTTTTAATTGACCGTTTTTTTCTTTTCTTTTTGGGAGCCTTTTGGCCTTCAAAGTTTTGAGAGAAATCTGTTGATAATCTTATTGAGGATCTCTTGCACAGGACTTGTCATTTCTTTCTTGCTTATTTCAAGACTCTTTCTTTGTCTTTGTCGTTTGAAAGTTTTATTCTAAAGTGTCTTTGTGTGGGTCTCTTAGAGTTCATCTTCCTTGGAGTTTGTTGAGCTTCTTTGATGTTTATATTCATGTCTCTCATCAAGTTTGTGAATATTTTAGCCATTACTTCTTCAAATATTCTGTCTCTTGCTCTCCCTTTTTACCTTTTGGGCTTCCCACAATGCATATGTTATTCACTTGGTGGTGTCCCACAGGTTTCTTAGGCTCTGTTAATTTTTAAAAATCTTTTTTCTCTCTGTTTCTCAGACTCAATAATTTCCATTGTCCGATCTTTAAGTTCATGGATTCTTTCTTCCACATGCTCTAATATGCTTTTGAATCCTTCTATTGAATTTTCCATTTTGGTTATTGTACTTTTCAGCTCCAGAATTACTTTTTGGTTTCTTATTAGGTTTCCTCCCTCTTAATGACATTTCTATTTTGTTGATATATCTTTTCTTGACTTTTCCACATCTTCCTTTAGTTCTTTCTTTTTTTGTGTGTGTGTATGTGTTTAAATTTTAACTTTTTTTTTTACATTTTTTTATTGAGTTATAGTTGGTTTACAATGTTGTGTCAATTTCCAGAGTAGAGCACAATTTTTCACTTATACATGAACATACATATATTCATTGTCACATTCTTTTTCACTGTGAGCTACCACATGATCTTGTATATATTTCCCTGTGCTATACAGTATAATCTTGTTTATTTATTCTGCATATGCCTGTCAGTATCTACAAATTTCAAACTCCCAGTCTATCCCTTCCCACTCCCCTCCCCTTTAGCAAACACAAGTTTGTATTCTATGTCTATGAATCTGTTTCTGTTTTGTATTTATGTTCTTTTTTTTTTTTTAAGATTCCACATATGAGCAATCTCATATGATATTTTTCTTTCTCTTTTTGGCTTACTTCCTTTAGTTCTTTGAGCTTCTTTAGGACAGTTGTTTTAAAGTCTTCATCTAGTAGATCTGCCGTCAGATCTTTCTCAGGGACAATTTCTGTTGATTCATTGATTTTTCTTTGAATGGGCCATAGTTTCTTGTTTTTTTGTATACCTTGTGATTTTGATGTTGTTGTTTTTGAAAACTGAACATTTAAATCTAATAATGTGGTAACTCTGGAGATCAGATTCTTCTTCCCTAGAGTTTTCTGTTTTTTTGCTATTGTTTTTGTTTATTGTTTTTTGGTTTTAAAATTTCTGTACACTGTCTTTATGCCAAGGATAATCCTGAGGTGTAAACTCAGGGTCTCCTCAGGTTTTTTTCTGAGTCTGCACCTTTACTCGGGTATGCATGGTCAGTTTCTAATTTTTCTATATATATGGTTGCTTTTGAATATCATAGTCTTTAATGTCTGGCTCCCAAATCAGGAAAAAGAGAAAAAATGAATAGGAGAAATCAAAGAGCACCAGCTTTTTAAATCCTCTGAAAGTCACTTCCACCAAAAGGGGAGAGTTTTTTCACAAAGAGGGAAATTACAACAATGGCTGCCCATTTCTTTGTTTACATCTCAGTAATTAGAAGCAGCAATCAGAGATCAGAAGATAGATCCCTAATATTTGGAGGATAGGGTCCTTGTTGCCTACCCTGACTGTGGTTGTTGTGTGCTAATTGCTCCGGGAACACATGCACAGCTGCCTGCCATGGGGCTAGGAGTAGGGTATGGGTAGCTGCAAATGTTTGAGAAGCTGAAATTGACCAAAATTAACCACAATTTGCTGTCCAAGCCTTCCCCTGGAAGTTGTAGGCTTTCAATAGACTCTAAAGTTCCAAAATAACTACATCAGACAAGATTCTGTCAGTGCAAATATATGCTAGGTCAGGAGACAGATTCCTGGTGCCTCCTACTCCACCATCTTCTTAGAATCCTTTTCCAAGCCCCAGGATTGTGCACTTGGAAAAAAAATCATATGTTGTTATCAATAAGAGGGGAAAACAAGCAAGACAGAAAATTATATGTGCAGTATGAGCACATCTGCATTGAACAGCTACAACAGAGGCTCAATACAGAAAAAAAAATGGAAAGAAAATAAACCAAATTTAAATGTGGTAGTCATTTTGGTTTGTGGTCTTAAGAGGCCTCAGTGCATCCTCACAGGAGGAAGGTCTACACTGGGGAGAGATGGTTACTTCTTTGAGTAAGCAGCAAGAACCCTGTGTGCTGTCACTTTGTCCTCTTGATACCCAGGAATAGCCTTGGCTAGAGAAGTTCCTGTCATCATGCACCTTCCAGGATGGGGACTGGGGAAAAAATTGCCAGACAAATTTACTTTCCAAATATCTCACCAGACATACTAAATGAATAAAAAAGGTCATCTGGCAGTGTCTTGGCTGGGTGAAGAAAATAACTCAACATCTTATATTCCTTTTAATAGAGATTAGCAATTTTAGTGTGTTCTTCTACTTTGATTTTTTTGGAGAATGGAAGAAGGAAATGGTTTGAGGATGGGGGAAAGAGTCATGGCCATCTGTCCACCTAATTTGGAAAGTCTGAAAAATTGAGGTGGTAAAATGTTAAAAGAGAAGCAGCTGAATTATCTCTCTTGAGACATCTAACTGTTACCTATTATGGAAATGGGAAGCAGAAACCCAGAGTAATTGTTGGGCTTGCAGAGGGTACAATTTTCCAATATTAGTAGGGTATTGGATTTTCTGAGTTACTGTAGTTGTTTGGTGCTGTCACTTTAAAAAAAGCTTTTGTAAGTTTCAGAGAAAAGACTATTTCGTAAAGTTTTGATCATTCTTCATCTCCCCTAATATCTTTTCTGATGACCAGGCCAGCATCCTTTTGAAATGAGTCAGAGAAGAGAAAATATTAAAAACACATTCTCAAGAAGACCTCCATCTCAGTCTTGCCAACATCTGAATCCTTTAATGATGTAAAATGTGGTTCAAAAAATATAAGCAAGCACTTGTGTCTCATGTCTATAACGTATGTTTCTTGAGAACAAGGAACTTCCCCATCTTATTCCCTGTATCCCAATACCTAAAATAGTGCCAGCACACAGGAGATCCTCAGTGTTTGTTTGACTGAATATCATTTGTTCTCTGCCGTACCCATGGTTTTGAGAATCTAAGAGCTGAAGCTCAAGTCCCCCACCATGACGAAAAACAGACTATGACTGTCATTGTTTCCTAAAACCAGCAATCTTGCCTCCAGGTGACATGCTTTATTGTGATGGGACATGACAGAGCTGGAGTCTGGGTGGGCCAGGTCAGTAGCAAGAGAGCATGGAAGCCATTGGCTTTGTTTGAGGGGATCCCCAAATTGACATGTGGGGTGAGTATCAGGGTGGTAATGAGTTGTCTTTTATAGCTATGGCAGGGAAGTATAAGGTATTCTCATTCCACTGGCAACAACAAGTTTGAAACCAGAGTGGCTAGTTGGGTATGGAAGACAACAACTGGAAATCAGAAATTTGGTGGTTCAGATGAATTTCAATGACTGTTTTTAATGGAATAGCCCTGTATGTTCTGGATGCCAACGTGGGGACAATTTACTGGCACCATGTGGCTTCCGTGCCCAGGCGAGCCAGAATGAGCATCTGTTTTACTATTCAGGAAAGAGTAGTATTCCTTTCCTGTCCATTTTCAGACTTTCCAGGCATATAGAACTTAATGCATGGGTAAAAGAAATACTCTTCTACCCCAAGGAGAATAGACTCCCACTAGGAAATTCTATTCCTCATCTACACCTGAGATGCAGGCTTTTTAGAATTATCTAAACATTAACCTTTGGAAAGAGTTTACCCTACTGTTGACTCTGATGAAAAAGAACCTTTAGAGATCTTGTTTAGAAGAAAGATAGGGAAGTGTTCCCGTGCCATGAAGCCTTAATCCTTGGTCCAATTCATTGCACTGACTTCTTCCAGTAACTCTTGTTGGACAAAATATGGTGCCTGGGACAAAGAACTCCTGGAAACCAAAGCATCCTTAAAGTTTGCCAAAACATACTTGTGAAATTCATGGACTCTGGACTTCAAATTAGACGCTGGGAGCTTCGGGTACCTTCTGACAACCTGGCAGCAGAGTCATAGGCAGGATGCTCTCTTAGGCACCCAGAGCCAGTGAGCTAGTGCTCACTCCCACATGTGTGACCCTAAGTGGGGCTCTAGGCATCCTCCCATATGAAGATTAACCTGACTTTCATGCTTTAGGCTCGAGAACTCCCTCCCACCACTATGATTGTTCAAGGTTTCTTCTCGTGGGTAAACTGCTAAGCCAGCAAGACCCCTGAACTCTCACTTCAAAAGAACTTTTTTCTTTTGAGAATACAGCATGACAATTTTATTAAAATAATGTTTGCAGCCAACTTTTTTTTAATTGAAATGCAGTCAGTTTATAATATTGCATCAATTTCTGGTGTACAGCATGTTTCAGTCACACATAAACATACATATACACCTTTTCATATTCTTCTTCATTGCAGGTTACTACAAACCCTTGAATATAGTCCCTGTGCTCTACAGTATAAACTTGTTGTCTATCTATTTTATATATAGTAGTTAGTATCTGCAAATGTCGAATTCCCAATTTATCCCTTCCCATCCCCTTTACCCTCTGGTAACTATAAGTTTGTTTTCTATGTCTGTGGGACTGTTTCTGTAATGTAAATAAGTTTATTTGTGTCTTTTTTTTCCTGATTCCACATATGAGTAATATCATATGACATTTTTCTTTTTCTTTCTGGATTCACTTAGAATGACAGTCTTCAGATTCATCCATGTTGCTGCAAATAGCATTATTTTATTCTTTTTGTGGCTGAGTAGTATTCCATTGTATAAATATACCACAACTTCTTTTTCCAGTCATCTGTCAATGGACATTTAAGTTGTTTCCGTGTCTTGGCCGTTGTAAGTAGTTTATATTGCTATGAGCACTGGGGTGCATGTATTTTTTCAAATTAGAGTTTCCTCCAGATACATGGCCAGGAGTAGGATTGCTGGATCATATGTTAAGTCTATTTTTAGTTTTTTGAGGACTCTCCATACTGTTTCCATAACAGCTGCACCAGTTGCATTCCCACCAGCCGTGTAGGAGGGCTCCCCTTTCTCCACAGCCTCTCCAGCATTTGTCATTTGTGGACTTTTGAATGATGACCATTCTGACTGGTGTGAGGTGATACTTCATTGTAGTTTTGATTTGCATTTCTCTGAAAATGAGTGACATTGAGCATTTGTTCATGTGTGTATTGACCATTTGTATGTCTTCATTGGACAATTGCTTGTCTAGGTCTTCTGCCCATTTTTGGATTGGGTTGTTTGCTTTTTTGTTATTAAGTTGTATGAGCTGTTTATATATTCTGGAAATTAAGTCAAGGGCACTTTTTATTTCAGTTGATCTGTTGGCCCAGTTGTCAGTTTGGGAACCATGGCTGGGCTGACTGTATCAGGATTACCTGGGAAGATTTTTAACAACTACAGAATCCAGGGCTCTTCCTTGGAAATTCTCTGTGTATAAGGTAGAAGCCCTGGAATGTGTATTTCTAGAAAAGATTCTGATGTGGAAAGCAGTCTGGAACCAATGGTTTATTGCCCCCCCCCCATTGACTCATGAGTATTTGCCTGGGGAAACTGGAGTCAGATCCTCTCAACCCTGTTGCCATGTTGGTGAGGCACTGGGAACCTCAAAATCCTCCAAGTGGTTTAACTTTTACATGGACCAAAGTTATCTTTAAGCAATCTCAGTGTTTCCTTTCCCCAGACACGCTCTTCTTTCTGTTTAGCCTTTCAAGAGCAGCTCCAAGGATACACCTTCTTAATCCTATCTAACAACTGCTCTCAAGAAGAGAAATCAGTTCTGCATGAAAAAGACCATTTTAAAAGGGTTATCTTTTATTAGCAGTCACTTTGGGGAGATACAATTTGTCTTTCACTTATGTAGAGGAAAGAATTCATGGGAAATGTGGTACAAGTGGTTTCAGAATGATAAATGTCAAGTTATTAATTTCACTTTTAATGATTAGTTGCCCAAGTCTTACATTTAATTAAAATGGTTATTTTTTTACATCTGTCAAAATCCATCAAATTGTACATCTGAAATATGTGTAGTTTACCATACAGAAATTACACCACAATAAAGTTAAATTTTTATTTTTTATTAAAGTATAGTTGATTTACAATGTTTCAAGGGTACAGCAGCGTGATTCAGTTATACATATAGATAAATAAGTATTCTTTTTCAGATTCTTTTACATTATAGATGATTATCAGATACTGAATATGTTTCCCCGTGCTATACAGTACGTCCTTGTTATTTATCTGATGTATATATAGTCGTGTATACCTGTTGATCCCAAATTCCAAATTCATCCCACTCTCCCCTTTCCCCTTTGGTAACCGTAAATTTGTTTTTTATGTCTGTGAGTCTATTTCTGTTTTATAAATAGGTTCATTTGTATCATTCTTTTTAGATTCCACATATAAGTGATACCATAAGATATTTGTAATTCTCTGTCTGACTTACTTCACATAGTATGCTAATCCCTGGGTCCATCCATGTTGCTACAAATGGCATTATTTCATTCTTTTTTCTGACTGAGTAGTAGTCCATTGTGTGCGTGTGTGTATGTGTGTGTGTGTGTGTGTGTGTATCTCACAACTTCTTTATCCAGTCACCTGTTGATGGACATTTAGATTGCTTCTGCATCTTGCCTATTGTAAATAGTTCTGCTATGAACATTGGGGTGCATGTGTCTCTTCGAGTTAGAGTTTTCTCCAGATATATGCCCAGCAGTGAGATTGCTGGATCACATGGTAATTCTATTTTTAGTTTTTAAAAAACCTTTTTACTGTACATTCTCTGTAATGGCTGTACCAATTTACATTCCCACCAACAGTGTAAGAAGGTTCCCTTTTCTCTACACCCTCTCCAGCATTTGTTACTCATAGGCTTTTTATGATGGCCATTCTGATTGGTGTGGGGTGATACCTCATACTGTGGTTTTTGAGACCGTTTTTGATTCATTATTCCTACTGTGAGAGTCTCCTCTCCCCATGCTGCCCTTCTTCTCAGGATCATGGCCCCATTATACTTCCTTCCTGTGACCTTGGTGCATGCCAGTATTCCCTTTGGCAGGCAAAGATTTGGGGAATGTGAGTCTAAAATTTTAAAACCATGGCTTTCACAATAAGAAATGTATTTCATATTGTGATTCTTTGCAATCATACATACCTAAAAAAAAGGAACACGTAACAGTACGAACTCTTACTACATGTAATACACTCTGCTCTCTAATCCATACTGTTCTGTTTAACTTTAAAAAGTAGACTGGCTTAGATCTACAGAATTATTTTCATGATTCACTAAGGTGATTCAACTCGTTTTTGAAAAACACTGCTGTAAGGATTCCCAGAATGACCTGTATCTTAAATACGGGTGTGGAGAGAATGAATTAACAGAGAATTCAGGCTATTAACAGATTGTCAGCTTAGTTATTTGCTCTTAAAGACATGGGTCAGTTATGCCGATTCAATACATAGCTGTTATAGCTTATAGCAACATATGGAAACTGCTGGCATGGCAGCCTTGGCTAGAATCTATAGCTGAATATTCTGAGCAGGTTCTGCTATTGAAAAGACTGTAAGGGGTGAAGCACATGCCAGACTATGGGGCATGAGCTATCAAAGACATTTAATTTTCAACATGAGACTGAGGATCTATATTGATTTCAAAAGCCATTCCGGTGGACTGTATTCTTTTATGGCAGGTTCCTTTTAAAAACAGTTTGAATGTAACTAGGGATAAAGGCTCGTGCTTAGGATCACAGGCTCAGGAGTTAGAGAAACCTTGACTTGGTTCCTAGCTCTGCAATTTATTAGCTGTGTGCCCTTGGTAAATTACTTAACCTCTCTGAGTTTCAGTAAAACTAGGAGAAAAGTAGAATCTACCTACCAATAAGGGTATTATGAGGAGCCAATGAAAGAGCACGCAGTGTGAGGCAGGGTGCATTACATGGCAACAGTCACAGCCTGACAGTAATTATTTGCATCACGTCAAATGCCAGATGTAGGTTCAGACAGCCTTTTTTGTTTTTACCTCAGAATGTGTGGACCTCAGCTGGAGAATGTGTGGACCTCAGCTGGAGAATGTGTGGACAGTGACCTTATCTAAGTTATCAGTATTGTGTCACAGTATCACTTACCAACTGGTTAGGCAGAGAATGACCAGCAAGACTGGTCAGGCTTCTCCATGCTCTGTCAATCCTTGCTGAGTTCCCGATGAAGTTTCTCCAGCCAGGTCTTCATCCAAGACCTATATGTGTCACAGTCACCTATCTATATCAGAGGAGTTTAGCTCTGCTGTCCCTTGGGTGGAGCTGAATCAAGTTGTATTGAGATGCGATCTAAGTTCTATAAGGCCTTGAGGGCAGACTGGCTGCTTCAGTGTCTCCACGTTAATTAATGAGTGAGGACGTTTCCTCCACCGGAACTTGAAAAGAATTCTACTCAACAAACATTTCGGAGGCGTCAATAATAATTATGATAGTAATCATATTAGCTAACACATCTACAGTACTTACTATGTGTTCTAGAAATCTTTACATATATTATCTCATTTATTAACCACAACAACCCACGGGATTGGTAGTATTATTATGTCCTTTTTGAAGATGAGGCAACTAAGGCACAGAGAGGTGAAGTAATTTTTCCAAGGTCACACAGCAAGTAAACTGAAGCACAGAGCCAAATTCTGTAAGAGTATAAGGCAGCAGCATTAGAACTATCTCTTTTGGACTCATGTAGTTTTGGCTTTTTGCTTTTCCTTGTGAAGGTTGTGTAGATAAATGGTGGGGAGTGTCATCTCTTAAGTAGTCAGCAGAGTCATACAAAAATAGGAAGTGGTGATTCTTTGGCCTTTGCAATGGCGAGATAATCATACAACAGACTCTGTGCACACCATACTAACAAGCAGGTGTCCCTAAGAAATAGCACCCCTTGGCTTAATATGGCCCGAGAGGGAGAAGTGTTGGAAAGAGGGTGATGTGGTTCAAGATTAGCAGGCTCTGAGGACCCTCGGGGATTCCTGTAGGTATTTCTGAGCAATTGCAGAGGGCTGGCTCTGAGAGACGTCATGAATAGGGGAGGCTCTCTCATGGCCTTTTCATTCCTTGCACTTTCTTTTTCTCCCTTGGTCTGCTTGTGTTATTTAGTGCCTGGTAAGGTTCAGGCTTCTCCAGAGAAAATCTAAATGCCTTGCTTTGACTCTAGGAGGTCCCTTTTTCCGAGCTCTGCATCAAGAAGCCTCAGGATGCAAGATAAAACGCAGTGAGTTGATTTGTAAAATTGACTGTCATTGCTTTATTCCCCCAATTTACAGCACATCAGCCTTAAAGCACAGAAAGTTACAAAAAAAAAACAAACCCAGAACAATATTTTCTCAAGCCTGGATTTGAAGATTTAGCTTTTGGAAGAGAAATACATGGGGAAGTGCCCGTGGCTGGGGGCCCCTCTCTACCTCCTCCTGGCCACAGGGCAGGGTTTCCAGCTGACTGACAAACTCTGAGGCCTCACACTGAACACTGCTGCTCACTAACTCTTGCTGGAAAAGAGCCAGCTGGTGGAAGAGGGGGTGTGTGTGGAGAGGAGCCTTCTCCCCCCCACAGTCCTGCTGTCCACACCTCCCTCCCTCCCTCCACCATGCCTGTAACTGGGCTTCCTCAGTTCCCAGCTTGGCTTGGCAGTATCGCTCTGAGCACCCGTCTCCAAGAAGTCTCTCTGCCTCCCCAGCTCCTGGGGCACCCGAAAGGGCAGTGCTGGATAAGTCTCAGGAACACAGACCAGCCCTGGGGAGAAGGCCGCTCCATGGTTTTTGGGCGGGCAGACCTGAAATAAGTTGGCAGGCCTTACTCCAGTCCTGAGGGGACAGGTACCCACATCAGGAAACCACCATCCTAACTGGCCCCTTTTTTGGCAGTCTGAAGTGAGAGGCGAATAAGGGAAAAGGAGAATGTAGAATTCCACCCTACCTTAAGGGCAGGCTTGCGGTTGGCGGGGAGTGGAGATGGGCAGGCCTGAAGGACCAGGTGGGGACGGGGACAGGCAGGGGTCACTGAGTAGCACGTGAGTTGTCTGCTGGGCGAGGTCTGTCTTTGTAGACGCCTATCCTGTACCTCTCCCTGCACTCATGAGGGGCACCACGATGCGACAGAGAATGGATGAAGGAAAATATTTTCTTCCTCCGGCAGTAATTTCCTTCCATGACACTGGTTGGGACCTCCTTCTCTCCCTGTCTCCACCCCTCCCTCTGGCTCCTGCCAGGAAGGAAAATCCTACGTCCACACCTGGACTCATACACCAGACGAAAACACTAAAGCCAGTCACCCGACTGCGCACACATCCTCCCGCACCCCACACCGGCCACGCTAAACGGCCCTCCTGGATGTACCTGTGGCGGCGCGTGGGAGAGCGGCCCCTCCTCGTCTCTGACCCCCACCCGTACCCCACAGCGCCCTTTTCTCTCCATCTCGCTTCGCTCTGCCCTTGGCCCACCCGCCACCACCCATCCTGTTAATGCAGCAGGATTGTTGAGAGGGTGGAGGGTTTCTGAAAATAAGTCTGAACCCAAAGTGACGAAGAGGGAAGAGAAGCTTACTGAATATTGGATTAAGACTGGCTCCAAGAATATTGATATTCCCATAAGAAGGCCGTTAGCTTGCCCACTACTTTAGATCCCCATGAATATTTCATTGGTTGATTTAAGCTCTGAGATTTTTAAAACACGCAGACACAGACACAGACACAGACAAAGCACCTTTTCAGCAACAGGGCCATCGTGCCCTCCTCCTGTGCCTGGGGCTCAGACACAGAGCTGGGGTGATGCCATGTGGCAGCTTTGAGACAGAGTTGTCCATCCACCTCACAGGGATCTAAATTTATATCTAACCAGGGGCATCTCCTAGTGTGGCCAGGGCAAGCTCTCCAGAAGGCAAACAGTGGTTTAACACGCATTTGTGACTCACCGAGGAAGCCGATTTCCCCAACTACTCATTGCTGAGGGGGACCCATTGTCAAAGTAGCTTATAAAGGTTAATAAAGGGGGCAAATCCATTTTAATAATAGCATTTGGGGGTAGAGGAAAAATTGAGGCTATGATTTATATAGCTCTGACCCTGGACAAGAATGGATGCTCTTAAAAGTATGGATCTCTACATAATTCCAATAATTTCAAAATAAGGAGTTTTTACTAGTTCCCTCAGCCACAGTGGCTCACTACTCTGGTACTTTGACATTCTCTTTTCTCCACTGTAACAAATTCTCATGCCAAGGGGGAAAAGAGAACAGCCATTCAACACAATCCTGAAAAATCTTTCAATCATACTGAAACCTATTAGTCCAAATCCTTTTCTTCCCTAAGCTGATTAATGGCAGTCATAGTGAACACTGCTGCTTTCCTTGCAGAAGAGTTTGCAACAGTGGAAAGAACTGTTACTTTGAGTTAGAAGACCTGGTGTGTATAGAATCAGCTTGGCCACAGAGACTTTGGGCAAGTCACTTCTCAGTTGTTTTTCATTCTACAATCACGCGTTAAATGTCAGTATTTTGCTCATGACTCTTTTGGCTGTAAGTGAAGGAAAGTAAATCCAATTGTCATGAACAGAAAAAAAAAGGAGTTTATCATCTCATGTAACTAAAAAGCCCAGGGGTGACTCCAGGCTAACTAGATCCAAGGGCTCACACAAATGCCATTGGAATTTGGTTTTTCTGGGCTCTGCTTTCTCTGTGTTGGCTCCATTTTCAGGTAGGCTCTATGCTTTGGGTGGCAAGATGATAGCTACCAGCATCTCTGGGCTTGTAACCTGTCTCCTCAGCTTCATGTCCAGTGGGAAAAGGATTTCTGTTTCCTGGATGCTCTAGGCTTGGTGTGTCCTGGGTGTCAATCTCACGGAAACAGTTTGGGTTATGTGCTTATCTCCGAACCAATCATAGTAACTAAGGGGTGCAGCACTCTGGCCAGGCTTAGATCACACGCCCAGCTCTGCAGTCAAGCCTATTCAAACCATATGTAATCAGAGAGGAAGATGAATGGCTTCTCAACACAAACCAGGGCGCTGATGCCGTGAATTAGGGGGGAGGTGCTGGGCAGGTAAAACTGGTATAAACTCTTTTCAAGGTCACCACCACATCGCTGAATCCCTTAGTCAATTCTCCATCCTTTTCTTCCGTGATAATCAACACCACTTGACACGCTGGATCGCTGCTGCCTTGAAATATTTTCTTCCGTTGGATTCCAGGCCCTGCCCACCCTCATACGTCAGCATTCTTCACTGACTGCTCTTTTGCTGGGTCTTTTCCTCTCCTTGACTGTATCAGTCAGGACCCAAGCAGAAACCATGCCAGTGATTTGAACAGAAAAACTATAATACAAAGAATTGTTTTTATACTAGTGTTATTGTTTTATACGCCAGAAAAAGTGGCTAAGAGACGGAGTAAAATAGGACTGCAAGGGACAGAGAAATAACAAATACGTAAATCCACAGCCCAGCTGAGATTCAGAGCTCTCTGAGGGGGATGTGGCCCCTCACTCCAGGAACACAAAGCCTGGCAGTGGAGAAGGAACTTACCAGAAGCCATGAGCAGAAGCTGGAGGGTGTGGGCTGCAGCTGGTCCACGAGGACTGCTGAGGTGAAGACTTCTGGGCCTGTGAGCCTAGTTCTCACTCAGTTAATGGCACAAAATCCATACCTACCTCTCAGCAAAGAGCAGCTCCGCCTTGTAGCTTCTCAGGCTAAAACACTGGAGTCAACTTCTCTTTCTGTCACACTCCATATTTAACTTCTTAGCAAATCCTGTTGGGCCTACATACAGAATGTATCCAGAATCGGACCACCTCCACTGCTGCCTTCCTGGTCCACATCGATGTTGTCTCTCACCTGGATAACTGCATTACCTCCCAATTGGATGCCTTCTTTGGCCCTTTCTTAGCCACCACAATTTCAGTTCAACAGAGCAGCTAGAGCGACTTTGTGAAAAAGTAAGATGTATTACATCAGCCTTCTGCTCAACCCTTCCCTAGTTTCCATCACACTCAGAGTAAAAGCCCAAAATCCTTATAATGGCTTACAAGGCCCTAAATGCTGTGTCTCCCCATTCCCTCTCAGACCTCATCTGTTCCTTCTGTCTCAGCCCATGCCAGCCACGCTGACCTCCTTGCTGTTCCTCTAGCTCACCAGGCGTTTGTGTTTCAGACCCTTGCACTTGCTGCTCGTCCCTCTGTCTAGAAGCCACATGGTTCATTCTGCTACCTCTTTCAGTTCTTTGCTTATGTGTCACCTTCTCTGGGGAGTATTTTCTTACAATTCTGTTTGGACTATTTTTAAACACTTTTTTTAAATCACACTTTATTTTTCCTCATAGCACTTACTATGTTGGTGTGTGTGCGTGGAGTTTATTGTCTATCTCTCCCCACTGTAATACATAAAGTTCCATGAGAGCAGAGATTTTTGTCTAGTTTGCTCATTGATAGAATCTTAGTGCCTGGCATACAGTAGGTGTTCAAGAAATGCTTTTTTAAAATGAGAGAATGCATGCTTACTCTGTTAATATGTGTGAGAGACTGTGGTGGGGCCTGGAATGTCACAGAGATACAATAACGTATAGTCCTTGTCCTCAAGGAATGTACAGTCTAGTAGGGATGCTCAGACAGGTACAGACATATCTGCAGTGCAAGGTAAAATATTAATGTGTACCACAAGAGGAGTTCTTAGATCAGGTGTTATTGGGATCTGGAACTTAGAGAGATCACACTGAATTTAGGGGATCAGGAGAGATTTCATGAAGAAGGTGGCATTTGAGTAGTATCTCAGTTCTCCTAGATGGAGAGAAAATGGAAGACTCTCAAATGGAGGGACCGTCATAAGCAAAGGCCCAGAAGTAGGAAAGCAGGGTACGTGTTGAAACCAGTGAACAGTCAATTTCGGGTATATCTGTGGGTAGGAATAACAACAGGGGAGATCAGAGTGGAAAGACACATCGGGACTAGCTGGCCTTGCATAAGCATACTCAAGAGTTTTGGGGGCTTCTGAGAACCACTGAGGGTTTTAAAGAAAGAGGATCTAGACAGCTCCAGATATACCTGTATGTTTATGTGTAGATGAAAAGGGGTTAATATGGGTGAGAGGACAGTAGACCGAAGAAATAAATATTTAAAGTGGAACCAAGTCTAGAGAAGGGGAGAGGGGATGAGATCAAAGACCAGGAGGAAACGACAAAAAGGGCCTCCACAGATCCTAAGGGGGAGTGACCTGACAAATTCCACCCTCCTCTGCCTCCCCCAAGATAATCAAGTATCAACCATTGAAATATGTGCCTCAGAAAACATGGGTGTAGGTAATCATTAAGAATCAGAAAAATGAGCAATTCTAAAAACCTGGCCCTCAGGGTTAACAGTGGCTGGGTTTCTGGTCAAGGCCATTTTGACCAAAGGTCACCCTATAACCATTATCTCACATGCCTTCTTTTGAAAACATGCTCCACCTCCAGCAGTATTCAGAAAGCCCGCAGCTGCCAAATCTCCATATCTGCCCCTGGGACTACCGCATTACCTTAGAGGTGCTGATGACCAACCATGGTTCTCTGCAGGTGTTTACATCCATCTTGGCTACCGTGGCCAGGTATTCAGCATCTAACTGGGAAGCAAGTTGGTGAATTTCCAAAGAAAATGTTCTAAACCATGACCAGCGATTTAGTTATGAGAAATCCTAGAGAAACTAAATACCCTGGAAGCTTTTATTATTATTTTAAGTTTTCATTATTATTCCTAGTTCCTGTGAACTGGGAACAAGTGCTCCTTGGGCTGTACTACTTTAGGGCAAGTCCTGTGGGAGTTGGGAAAAGTTTCTTTACACGCCCTGTCTTTTTTCTCTGATCCTCTTCTACTCATGATAGGATTTTCTTTGGCTGAGAGTGCAGAACCTCTCTGGTCCATCTTCTATATCTCAAAGGATTTGACTAACTATTGGGGTGAATGTATTATCCTTTCCAGGGGCATTTAATAGAAGCATGAAGTGTTTAGTCAAAGGAATGTAGACTTTTATGTTGGATCTTTATTATCAGGACGCCTGATAAAGGACGTATTTGGGGATAGAGCTAGGGAGAGTAGGAAAGATCTTCCCATTGTGCTGAAACTCCACCACAAAAGTGGTTACCTTCTCTACTAGCCTGTAAAACCACCCTCGATTAGATTTGTGAGATGGCAGAAGTAGAATCATAAACCGGGAGACCCACTGTCTGTTTGGCACACTTTGGTTATATATTGCTATGTATATTCTTCCAAATATTTCATGTGTGTTCATCTTCTGCCCCCAGGGATGCAGAAAGGCTCCATCAGTCCATGCAAATTGCTCTGAGTTCATGTTTGTCTGAAGTGATCAGAGCTCAAAGGAGCAAGTACAGGCATCAGGAATCAACTGACTGCATCATGGCTCAGTATGCCTTAGCGAGGGCCATGCACTTACGATGGAGGGTGGGAAGGTTCAAAGGATCCAGATCCCTTGACTGTCCCTCTTTATAGTCACTCTGTAACTGTAGTGGGAGCCCCACAGCCTGCCTGGATCCCAAGATTCCCAATATCCCCCATATAGGAATTAAAAAAAGTTACCATGCATCTTAATCCAAACAAGAGACTATCCTACGTATTGCAAAATGTCTGGTGACCATATGCTGGTCTCCCCAGCCTGAAAATTGATTTATAATATGAACACAAGTGCTGGCTCTGCCTGTGACTCATAAGGGTTGGGCCCCCTAACTGGCTTTGCTGCCTGAAGGAAAGCTGCCTTGTCGAAGGCTTTAAATGATGAGAAGTCAAGATAACTTTGCCCTTTGATCAAACATTCACTATATGCTTCTAGCTGAGTGCCAGGCACTATGGAAAGGCTAGACATTAAAAGATGGAGGGATTGTCCCTGCCCTCAAGGGGCTGAGGGTTTAATGGGAAGAAATAGAACTGTGATGATATCCTGTGGTACTCTCTACACTATCCGTGTGGATTAAATGCTATGGGAGTCCTGAAGTGGGAAAAGTCAGTTTTTCTTAAGGAGGAGTTGGGAGCTGCCTTCACAGACAAGGTGATGTCTGGGCTGGACTTGAATGCAGGTGTGGCATTAGAGGAGGGAGAAAGAACATTTGCATGAACAAAAACATCATGGAGTTAGGAACATGGTTGACACGTTTGGGAAATGCTGAGGCTGAGTGTGGGTGCAGCATAAGATGAGCAGAGTCAAATGAAGTTAAAAAATGTAGGTAGAACTAGATTGTGATAGGTGGTGAATGTCAAAGGAAGTTATTCAAATTGATAAGAAGTATACTTGAGAAACTTGAGGTTGTAGCTTTTTGTGTAAATAGTAAAAATCAACTTAAAAAAGAAGAGCATTTATCATTTTTATTTACTTAAATACATTTCTGAAATAAAATATGTTGTAGTGGTTATTTGTTTGGCTCCCATTAACGCCATTCTATTTTGGGAAATGCAGATATTCCCCAATTTTTACTCATTGCATTTTGACTCTTGACTTTCTGCTTGGTTTCATCTGATCTTATTGGAGGAGGGAAGTAAGATCAGAGAGATGAAATGATTTAGCAAAGGTCACATGAGAAAGTGGCAGAACTGGGCTATGAGCTGAGGTTTCCCACCTCTAAGGCCAGCACTTGTCCAACGTAGCTGACCACAGGCTCTTCTACTCTGGGCTAGTGTGTGGTTGGATGCACATAGGAACACTGAGCATGGAACCTTGACTCAAAATGCCAGTGGGTCAAATGTGTCAGATTAGAAACAGCAGGATGTGAGACTTGGGATTGAGAAATGTCTCTAAAACTAGCGGGTAGAGTCGTGGTGCTCACAGGGCCTGGGTGATAAATATGAGCCCAGAGCTGCAGGTCTCAAGGGCGCGTTGCAGAGGTCATAAGAGATGACTGCATGGACTTCTCCCCTTTCCCTGCCCTCCCTCCGCTCAGGCAGCATCTCTGCCTCTTCAGTAGCACTGCAGCTTCTCCAGCACGGGTGAGGCACGTTTTTTCTGTTTCCAGAGTCTAAACCAAAAATAGTTGATTTGATGATGATGGTGATAATGGTGGTGATATCCTGAGACTCAGGGAAGTTAAATAACTTAGCTCAAGTTGTATAGTCAGTGGTGGAGCTAAATTCGGATCCCAGTTTGTATAACTCCGAGGTCTGCCATAGCCATTACTCTTCCCTGCAGCTTAAAGATGCTACCAGACACCCCCCCGCCCCCGACTGATCAGGGGCTCTGGCCTACACCCTACATGGTATTAGTAGCTTCTTAGAAGAGTGTGGGTGTGAGATGGGGCTGGTATGATGGCTGCTTTCATGCTGAAGAGCTGCACAAAACAGAAAGTCACACATTTCTCTCATCATCATCATCGTCATCAAGTAATCAAAACAGTACCTTAAATGTGGTTTGGGCTTTATGGTTTCCAAAGCATTTTCATTTACATACTCTCACTGAGAACCCCTCAGCTTGGCAGATAAAGTGGATAGACAGTTAAGGAAACTGATTGAGGGTTGAGTAGGAAGTCTGAAAAACTGAACAGATTTCAGAGTTTTAAAATCATAATCCACAACAAAAATATATTTTATATCATGATCCAGATTATAATGCCCTCTGATCTATTTATTTCATTTCATTTCAAAATGTTCAACACAGCCCAATAAATTCATTTCCTGACATGCTAACCAGCTGTGACCCTCAATTTGGAAAAGCCTGGAGAATAAGATCTCTTAGAGTCTCTCCTAGTCTGATGTGTTGTAGTTCCATGATGTCATAAGTGTTAAATCACCAGTTGCTCACCAAGTGTCAAAACAAGGTTGACCCTTGAAGGAGAGTGTGGACAGTGGCCTCTTACCCTATTCCACATCACTCTTCTTCTCCCAGTCTGATTTTCAACTACTTTCAAGGTTTTTTTTTTTTTCCCCTTGATACTTGCTTCCCTATTTCTAAGTAATATTCTTAGTCTGCTAGTTTTTAATTGATCAATTTTTGACATTAGCTAATAACTTCTTATCTTTTATCTACTAACCCTCCCTTCATTAAACTGTCAGGCTGACAGATATCAAGATGGCAGCTTTATTGCTTCTGAAGCTGTTGGAGAATGTGGTCAAGGTCTGACGGGTTTCTGAATATGGTCTCCTGAATATGAAACTTTATCCTCAGTCACAGGCAACACCTCCTCCCTTCTCAGGGTAAAATCTGTAGCATGGGAGCAGAGCTGAGTACATGCTTTCTGCAGGCAGGAAGATCTTAAAGAGAGAGCTTAGCTGTATTCTATTCTTGCTCCCAATTTTACCATTCATATAATCTTCTTCTCCCCTGAAGAGGAGGACATGAGAAGTGACAAGTGGCCAAGCAGGCTTTGCTAGGTCACATCACCCACATGGAAACTCACAGCACGAGAGACACACTTAGGCACACATCCAAGTTGTAAATAACAGTTCAAGAGAAAGCCCGCTTCTCTGAACCCAAAACAGGGAACAGACTTTGAATAGTTGGACAAAGGAATTAGAAACATCTCCACTCTTAGTTAAGGAATTTTTTTGGTCCATTGACCGGGCTTAATATTTCTGTTGAATAGTGTTTTACCACTCAGAAACTCACTACCAGATGCTCAGGTCTGGGAGATCCAATTGTTAACATCATTGCATAAAATTAAATTAAATTTTTACAAAACCACACAAATATTAAGACAAAGCTACGGATATGTCTGAATGTGAATTAGACTGAAACTTAGTCTGATTACTCTAAGAATGCTAAGCCTCTAAATTTCATTACATAATTCCCCAGTCATCTAAGGTGGGGAGTGGAGTCTGTTCGGCACCACCATCTGATTTCAGTATTGTTGTTAAAGCCCAGACCAGGACTGGAATCCTGCAACTGACAGTGAATTAGGGTTATGTGTTAGAGTTTTATCTGAAGCCACAGACAAAATCTTGGAATCATACTTAAAGGTCTTACTGCAACAGGCGGCCACACACAACTCAGGCACAATAGAATCAAAGGGCTTCCAAGTTAGGCTTGAGAAATTCAGGACTCGCTTAATTACATGGCCTGTGCAGAAAAGGAGATTGCCAGCAGAACAATATTCTGGTGCATTTTCCTGACCCTTTGGGGTTGAAATTTGCAACCTGCATCAGCAAAACTTTTGGCTTTTAATTCTATTAGAATCAAAGAGCCAAATTTCTGCCTCCTGTTACATGAGCACCGCTCTTACTGACGTCAATGAAAGCAGTGCATGCATAACTGAGGGCAGATTTTGGCCTGGGCTGGAGACATATGAGAACTGGCACAAAGTGCTCACAGAAAAACTGTCCCACCCGGCCTTCTGATAACACGGCCTCCTCCTTCGTAACTGTCTCTCCACACACTGGGAGCTGGGCCTTAACCCAAAACACAAATTAGAAGCATCATCTAATGCAAGAATCTAAGCCAGCTGCAAGTTTAATGTAGATTTGGCAAAAGTCACCTGAGTGGGTAACTATCTAACTGCCAATTTCACAGGCAGATTGCGAGTGACCTCTCCTTGAAGCATCCTCACTGTAGTTTCTCATGTATGCACTGAATTAGCTAGGAGAAGGAAGCCTGCAGCTGCTTCCACCTAGCTGTTTAGTTTTTGTACTTGAGAATGCACTGCCTGGAGCACTCAGACTCCTGCTGCTGGCTTAGGAAATTCTACAGCTATTCCTCTGCCTGGTGCAGTGCCCGGGGCAGAGGACGCAGTGTAGTGAGTAACTATGGACAAGGGATTTTATAAAGCAAGAGACAGTAATAATAGCTTACAGTTATAGGGTGCTAATTTTGGGTCAGGCATTATCTTGCATATTTTAAGTTATTTAATCCTCACCACACCCACTTAATATAAAATGTAAGTTTACTATTTTATAAATGAGTAAATTACAGAAGTGAAGACACTTAACAGCTAGGAAGTGGTGGAGCTGGGATTTCAATCCAGGCACTTTGGCTTTAGAGGTCAGGTTATGATTCACTCTGCTAAACTGCCTCTCAGTTAAAATGCAGGAATTGTTTATTATTAATTAGTTATTAGTCAAATAATATTTATTGATTGCTGGGTAATTCTACTGAGAAAGACAGAATCATTTTACTAGCAAGAGCTTGTCATGATATTTGTGTGATCTTCAGTGTCTAAAAATAAATTTTTTCCTCGACCAGTTTTTCTAAACAGAGCAATAGTGTAACCCCCTGGACTAACTAAACATTTTAGTCTCATGACATCTTTGATATTCTTCAGCAGAAAGGGAAATGAATTTTGCAGACAAGTTTTATGTGTATCACATTTAAACAAAATTTAAGGTTACATTGACCATTATGTCTTACAACTAATTTTTCTGCTGTCTCTTAAAAAAATTAAATGTATCCAGGCTATGCAATGGCAGTGTTTAAGGTTCTCATAACTGCTTTAAAAATTATTTATTCATTTTAGATTTTTTGAGGGGGAGGTAATTAGATTTATTTATTTATTTATTATTTTTAATGGAGGCACTGGGGATTGAGCTCAGGACCTTGTGCATGCTAAGCACACACTCTACCCCTGAGCTATACCCTCCCCCACCATAACTGCTTTTTAGTATGGCTCATCTTTTCCTTTATGAGATCATTTCTGAAGTTATAACTGAGTTTGATAGATACATATGATTTGACATAAACATATTCACTTTACATGGAGGTTTGAGGGACACAGCTGCAACCAGATGGAACCATCTCCCTTGCTCCAAATTCTACTGGCAAAAATGGGAAGAAGATGGCCCTGTCTCAGAACTCATCAGGCCCCTGGGGAGGTCTGACTTTTGTAATGCCCAGAATATCTCTTCATGAAGCCTGTGGCTCAGCAATAAACCTAGATTCTTATTCTGAGTACCCCACTGTCTTCGGTTTCGAGTGGAAATCCTTTACACTGTCCTCCTACACCAAGAGCCCAAATTTCCTTTTTAGCTTATTGCTCAAGATGTCATCTCAGAGATCTTCCTATCTGATGGTGGGCAGAGACTATGTCACTGGAGTCTAGGAAGAGTCAAATTTTGCTGCTTCCCTTGACATGAGGAAATCAAGAAAGGGGGATACTGTTTTTAGCAGTACTGAATTTGAAATGATTGTAGTCGTTTGGAGAGTGAGGAATGTAACTTGTCCATGGTCACATGACTGATGAGTAACAGACCAAAGACAAGAGTCTAGAACACCTAACACCCCCAGAACCACACTTTCCTCATTCCAAACATCCTAAAACATGTCATAGTGCCAGAAAACCTTTTTTTTTTTTTTTTTGTACCTAGACAGAAAGAGATTTGGATTTATGTCCATTAAAATCCTATCCATTGCCAGGACATGTGATATATATGAGTATTCAGTGTGGTCTTGCCTGCACTTAGAAATCCTGTGCCACGCTGGCTTTCTCCATCGTCTCCTTCAGTAACATGTTTAACTTAGCTAGGCGGATTATGTAGTTCTCAAACATTTTCTCTTTCTTCAGAATCTCTCTCAGAGAACATTTCCTGATCCCATTTCCACAATTTCAAAGTAAATCTGTAGACTTTTATTATGGGCCAGTCAGACCACCTCACGCAGGATTCATTTCCACAGTACTCTTTAACAGTGATCATCAGCTTCTACTTACCTACCTCCAGGGACAGTGCACTCACTACTTCAAAAAACATCAATGACATTACGATTGAAGTGTTCTAGTCATTAAACGCCATATAAATTATAAGGACTAAGACCCTGACTGTTAAGAACTTTGAGTGATGGGTTTTAGTTTTACTTTCTAGGACAGATATTTCAAACTAGGGCTCCATGAGGGACCCCTTTCAAAATAGTATTTTGTTTAGCCCACATGGTATTTAAAAAATATAATAAGCCAACATTGAAGAAATAGATTTCACATAAAAATAAGGTCTTCTGGCTTTTCTTAAAAAAAAGAAAGATCTTCAGTGTTGCACCCACATTCTTACAGTAAGGGCAACAATTATCTGGACCTGAATGGGGACTGCCATTTATTTATTTATTTATTTATTTATTTATTTATTTATTTATTCATTCATTCATTCATTCATTCATTCATTCTAGGATTAATTTTTTAAACATTTTTTATTGAGTTATAGTCATTTTACAATGTTGTGTCAAATTCCAGTGTAGAACACAATGTTTCAGTTATACGTGAACATACGCATATTCATTGTCACATTTGTTTTCGCTGTGAGCCACCACAAGCTCTTGTATGTATTTCCCTGTGCTGTACAGTAGGGACTGCCTCGTTTAGATGGGGCATAAAGACTTAGTTCTCCCGAGCCCTCCCCTCCCAATGGATTTCCACATCCTGTGGCTGAGTGTCGCGTGTACTATCATGCATGTACGATTATTTTTCTAACGTCTGACTAGCTTTATTTTCAGATGTTACCTTTCTGACTCCTGTAGGCTCATTTGTGACCCCTAGATCAAGCAGCACAGAGCAAACTGACTTCCTCATATACATGAAAGAGATACCCTCTTTCCACTATATATCTGTGGTCCCCCTTTATATAAGGTAATTAGTTTCAGTTCCTTTAACCATGCCTTGTATAGTATAGTTCATAATGCCATCCCTCCTCTAGACATTCTTTTAATTTGTCTCAGCCCCTTTTAAAACATGGTACCCAGAGCTGAGACACAGTGGTGGAAAGCTGGAACCATAGATTTCTGTTACCCCTTCCAATTCTTAAATTATAGGTGTTTTCAGAATTTGGTAAGTGTTATAGGTTGAGTGGCTTCTCTTTTGTTTGCACAGCATCTTCTTTCCTTCTGGACAAAACCCTCTCCTCTTCTTTGGTACCTGCTCCTTATCATGCTCTATTCTGGGAGTTGCTAGGATGAGACTTGCTGATGAGACCTCGGCCACAGACATTTATCCCAGGGTGGGCACCTGTCACAAACCAGGAAAATCAGAGGCTTTTCCTGAAATTTTTCTAATCAGAGCTTGAAATTTTGGTTTCTGAAATTAAAAGGATGTACATCTAAAATGAAAGGTGGCCAGGCCACCTCCATATCTGTTGGAAATTCTGGTCAGAAAGGGACCACCACAGAGAAGAACCACAAGCAAAAAAACCAGGTAACATCACTGAAGTCCTTGGTACCAGTCATCCCTAAGGCTGTCCTTTGCACATTTTGATTTTTTAAGCCAGTGTGTTTTTCCTTCTCACTCTCCCTCCTTTCCGCCTCTGTCTGCTTCCATCTTTTTTTTTTTTTCATTCCTTCTTTAGGGAAAAGATTATATATAAAGAAAAAATACAGGACTTTATTATTCCCATCTCTAAGAACAAGATTTTGCAGGACAGGGGAGTGATTTCTGAGGGCAGGGAGCAGGCCCCTACTTGCCAGTGATGAGTGGGTTCCTCAGGACCATGATGACCTAATCCTGTGCAGGAACATCTTGAGGATGGAGTGGTGCCTGCTGACTGGCTTGGATTTCTCACCCTTGGCACTCTTGGGGATGTTGGTCCACATCTTCACATTCTCCAACACCACGTGCGGTGCCTGTCAAAGGCCTTCACACGGCCCAGGAGTTTCTTGTTGCGATAGTTGACGAGCACTTGGGTGTCGTTCTTGACTGACTGCGCCAGCCGGAGAGTAGACCCGAGCTGAACTCGGCCTCCTCTGCCTCGCAGCTCCTCTGGGGCGGTCTCGCTCTTTTCGGCTTGTAGAGATGGCTCCCTCGCGACAGCAGTGACTGCGCTGTCAGGTCGCTCCTGTCTCGTCTGGGTTGCTTCTGCCTCTGCAGAGTCTTACGCTAATTTATATTGGCTTTCTCTAGCTGCCAACCAAGCAAGAAAATCTTACCTGGCATATATTGGGTGATTCACAGGTGATGTGACTGCGGGAAAGAGCAACTCCCTGGTAGAGTGAGAAACTGGTTTCTCACTGGGATGGGCCAGCAATTACCAGTGATTTCTAGTCCAAAGCAGTCAGTTTGGGAATCACATATTTTGGGGAATGATTATGCACTAAATTGATTTCAATGATGTATTACTCATCCTTGTATTCAAGGAATAGTAAGTTAATAATAAATAATGGTTCAGTTTAATTGATCAGAATTTCAGAATATATGACTAGTCCAGCCATGGTCCCAGAACAGATAATGATCCAATTTTTACATAGTCAGGATTCTGCCACAAACTTATTCTAAAGACGACTTAACTCTGCAAGGCAGTTTATGACACACATTTTGGCCTAGTGGTTTTGAATTTATCCTTGGACCAGGAGAGGTACAACTAAACAGATCTTACTGTAGAAGAGGACAGGGTTGTTTTGATTGCTCTGATCTCTGCTTCTGTGGAGCATTTGTGATTCCCCCAAATTTGACTTCTAGCTCGGATCTGGCTTCCAGCTGGGGAGAGGAGACAATGGTCGACAGCTCCCTCCATGCTGCTCCCTTCTCCAGTTTGCAGAAAGGGGTTCTGAGGCTGCACAGACACACTGCATAAAGGAGAACTTGCTTAACATTGGCCTTATCATAATCCATCCTTTCTGGACAATTGACCAACTCCTACTTTAATTTAGTTTGTGGATAATTAGCTTTTGAGTCTGTGAGAATTTACTGTCTCTCTGGTAACTGAACAAATGCTTGCAACATCTCCCTGGGTCTCTCTAGTGTATACATGGATGGATTTAGAGATCACAAGGTTCTTTCAATAATAAATGAGAACACCCTGCTCCAGGTTTGAAATGTTTATACCCCTTTGCAATTTAATTAGAAACAAGAATCCTAAGATAAATGAGTGTGTGCATTTAGATGCACATGGATAAATGTACTCAAGTCAAAAGAAAGATGCCACTTTGGAAAATTTTTAGTTAGAAATATGTGTATGTGCGTGTAGAAAGTTGTGAGATTTATTAACTTGGTAAAAACAGAATAATTTTCCAGATATTTTGTTCTTTCTCCACCCCCACCATTGGAAACATTTCCTGTGTTGTTTTTTCATTTCCAGGTATTTCTGTTTCAAAAATAAGAAGAACAATGATTTTAGAGACAAACCAAATTAAACGTAGTATATTTATATATTCCTAAACAAAAGAAAAAAGTAACTTTAGATCTGAAAGGACACCAAAAGGAAAAACCCTGTATTTTCTGATGTATTTTATTTCCAAAATTTTTTTCTGTAAGTTAATTTTTACAGAAGATTTAACCTATAAATATATGTCCATATATACATAACCAATTGACTTATGAGCTTTATACAGTCATACAATAGTAATTGCAATTTATGCCTATTTATTTCAAATCTCTTTTGACTAGCAACATGTATTTGGAAAATTTCTGGCCAAGATTAGTGGTACATTCTGTAATCACTCAATAAATAAAATATAACCAGTTCTTACTGGAATTAACCTTTGGTAACGACTCAATACCAATTTCCCCTAACCTATGTATGCAATAGCATAAATCTAAACCATGGTTACTATTGACGTCAGCAATTTTAATTGGCTAATGCCCAACATGTCCTTGAGAAATCATCCTGAGGCAGCTCTTTTAAAATATTGACTAAAATGTGCTTTACTTTGCTAACAGTCTGAACAAATTGGTTTTCCTTTATAATATATTAATACTTGCAAGGCTGGGTTAACATTAACTGGCTGCTGTCACCTTACTCATTCCCAAATGTATTCAAATTCCCTTGTATGTTATATTTTATAACGTATGTATGCTTGATATATATGTTATAAAATATGTAAGAAAGAAATAGACACCTACTCATAAGACTGAATCCATAAGGTAAAAGCACAGAAATAGTAGTAACAAAGCAAATTCCCACAGCTGATGGAAAAGCCTTCTACAGCTTTATTATCCCTTGAAAGTCAGTTTTAATGAGGCTTCTAATAAATACCCTTCTGTTTTTTTATTTATCCTCCTTAACAATCTGTCTCTATTATTTTGAGTGGTAATTACACACAAACAAGGAATGACAGGTTTCTATAAGAAAATCTATTACTACTGCAAAACTCTTCTATGTGCCACTCCCCTGCCCCCCTTTTATCCCTATTGCCATCTCTTGGGTCACTCTTCTCCGAACTCCCAAATCACATCCTAATCTCTGTTCAAACAGTTGAAACACAAAACTAGAGAAACTTAAAATGAGACAAACGAGCAAATAATGAACCAATAAAAAACCCCTTGGCATTTGTAAGACCTTTTGTCTTGCTAATGTAATTTTCCAGTCAGAGACGGGGAAGCCTTTCTCAAGGTTATATCTGTACAAATGGTTGTAGAAGAGCCCAGAGACTCCATTCTTTGTAATAGTCACAGAAGAGTGATTGCTTCCTTGACTTTGTGTCTCTGATCATTCCTTAAGTGGTTGAGTAAAAAACAACGTGTCCCTGGAGGAGAGCATTCTAATGGTTTTTCTGTGGTCCATTGCCTCTGGGATGCTCACCATCACAGCAGGTCACCGTGGTGATGCCACATTCTCTAGCCTCTTTCTGAGCCTTTTGTGATAGTGACGCCAACATCTCATTTATAAAATTAATGCACTGTGGTCCAGCTTCCCCATTGCTAATAAAAGACAATCTTTTGTGGAATAAATGAGTGAAAAAGTGATGAATGTAGACTAGCATAAAGAATTAACTTCTGGTGTGAGTTTTCTGTTATGTCTGGATGTAGCTATTTTTTTTTTTTTTGATGCAGCTTTTTAAAAAATAAGCATGACTAACACTTATTGTTGACCTAGTGAGCAAAAAAAAAAAAAATAGATGAAAGTTTTATTATCCACTTTCCTCCAAACATCTGACTCAAGGCATGCTAGCTGTCTGCACAATCCTTTCAGAAGTCTAATCATCTGTTTAATGAGAGTATTAGAACAAAGTGGTTATGTCCAGACAAGGTCCTTGCCCATTTTTCCTTAAATTTAAATGATATTAGTGAAAATCCATGTCTGACGTTTGATGTGGCACAACCACATAGCTATGAGGGCAGATGTGGGTTTAGTTGTATCTTTAGCTGTTCTTCTGTACTTAGTCTTTCTCTGAAATGGTTGATACAATCCATTTGGTCAAGTACTGATCAATTTTTTTCTTGGAAAAAAGTTTTGTTATTAAGTTATACTAAATAAGCTTGTGGACATTGTTCTTAATGGTCTCCTCACCTCTGCCTTATTCCCTCAATGAAACAGATACTGCATTTGGTTAAGCTTCAAGTAAAAATAAAAATCCCTAGATATGTTTCAGTGGTGGGTTAGATGCTAGCACAACAGTGCAATCTCACCACATAAAAAACAGTTAAGTCCTAGAGAAAGCTTGTGCATGGCATGACTAAGTTCGTTTTCTCCCAAACAACTTTTAAAAATATTTTTATTGAAGTATAGTCAGTTTACAATGTTGTGTCAATTTCTGGTGTATAGCATAATGCTTCAGTCATATAGGAGCATACATATGTTCATTTTCATATTCTCTTTCTCCATAAGTTACTACATGATACTGAATATTGTTCCCTGTGCTATATATATATATATATTTTTTTTTTTTGAGGGGGAGATTGTTAGGTTCACTTATTTGTTTTTAGAGGAGGTGCTGGGGATTGAACCCAGAACCTCCTGCGTGCTAAGCATACACTCTACCAATTGAGCTGTACCCTCCCCCCCAAAACAACTTATTTCACATCCAATTGAAACACGACTCATTCTTAGATCTTTCAGAGTTAATTGTGTGGCTTGATCATCAAACGGGCTTCCAATATTCAACTGCTTTGATGAAAGTGAAACAAATGATCATGTGTTTGTAGAATCTGCATCTCAGCTTTCTCTCTCAGGCTTGTCAATAAAACTGGTTTGTGTCCTGAGTATGAGATCCCAAGGCTCTATATAGTTAAACCGTGGGGAATAGACATATTATATTACTTTACTGTTGCTGCTGTCACAAATTACCACAAACTTAGAAGCTTAAAACAACACAAGTTTATTACTTAATAGTTCTGTAGGTCAGAAGTCTGATGCAGGTCTCATGGAGTTACACTGAGCTAAAATCAGGGTGTTAGCAGGGTGCATTCCTTCTGGAGGCTCTGGGGAGAATCTATTCCTTGTTTTTTCCAGCTTCCAAAGGCTGTCCACATTCCTTGGCTTGTGGTCCTGTTCCACCTTCAAAGCCAGCAATGGCAGATCGAGTCTTTCTCCCATCACATCACTCAAACACTGACTCTTCCTCTGCCTCCCACTTCCACTTTGGAGAACTCTTTGATTACATTGGGCTCACTTGGATAATCCAGGGTGATCTCCCTATTTTAAGGACAGCGATCAGCAATCTTAATCCCATTGGCAGCCTTAATACATTTTTTTTCTGTAATTTGTCATGTACAATATTTATACATCCAAAGACTAGGACATAGGCATCTTTGAGTAGCCATTCTTCTGTCTTCCACGTGAATATGGAGAATTCAAGAATTTCAAGAGATGCTTAGTTTGTATCTAAATTGCTCAGTATCTAAACATTAAAATTTTTAAAGCTTAGCCATAGAGGTAACTGTGAAATTTTCTGACTGTCATCATAAGAACAAGAGTTTGTTAGTTAATACATTCATTATTCCAGTGTGAAGCTGACCTTGTTCTTGAGTAAAAGGGCGCTAATCCAATGCTGTGAAGGGAGGGATTCTTGGGAAAATAATGTTTATTCATTGTAAGGTTTAGGCACAAGCATTCTAGAAAGTTATCTCCACGTTCCCATGCTCAGGAGGTAGATGCTACAGAATGCGTTTTAGATTAGGAGCTGGAGTAGTTCATCAGTGGCGGTTTTGAGGGACAAAAACATGGCAGGAAAGAAGTTGCACAAATAAGCATTATACTCTGATCTCAGGGAACAGAGTATCATGAACTAAATGTCTCTTATCTGTATGAGATTAAAAAGCCACAGCATCAATGTTAGAATCTAAGGAGGTAACTTGAAAGTTTCATTTCATAATTTTCTTTTTCCATTGGGTTGATCTCCAGAATTTATGAAGAACTTCCTGAAGTGGGTCTGAGAGTTCATTGTCAATTGATCCTCTGATTTCTGTTGTGGTCATTCTGCAGGGTAGTACCATATTTTTGCTTTTTATGAGACTCTGGAACATTGCTGCAGAAATTGGTTGACTGATACCAAACTCTTCACTGTACACTAAAAAGAAAGTTTTAAAGAAGTTATTAGGAAAATAATAAATACCCTTGAAAAAATTTAAATAGTACAAAAGGGCATACGATAAGAACATCTCTCCCAGTCTATGTTCTGCTCCAAGGAAATATTTCCTGAGTGTTACTTTAGAAGCATTCATTTCCTGTGCATTCTTTTAGAATATTTCTCTGCATACACATGCAGATGTATAAGTATATTCTTCTTTTTACACAAATTGAAAGTATGTCATAAACACTAGTCTGTACCTTACTGTTGTTCACTAAAAAAAAATATTTTGGAGGTCTCTGCATATCAGCCGGTGTAGGATCCCTTTATCCTTCTGAAGGCTGACAGTCATTTAAGCACAGACTATGTGCAGTTCCAGGATGGAAGCCACAATCAAATGCCTAGCTCCATCTCTTGATACAGTCTGGCTTTTTGTTAGGAGCTAACCCAAAACAAAAGAGAAGATGCCAGTATAGGAGTATAGTAGGTTGTACTAATATTCACAAAATATTTTTAATATTTTTCCCTATGGTGCTCTCCTTGTGGAAGGACTTTATACCCTTGGCATGTTGAAGTAATTCATGGCCATGTGACTTGCTTTGGCCAATGCAGTTGGAAATGTGTCATCTTCAAGGCAGAAGTTGTAAGAGGCATCTTGTAGATTGTCATATATTGTTTCCCTATGCCATGAAAACTGTTTATGTCCTAGATGGACACTACTCCTTCTGCTGAGTTTTGGAATAAAGATGGCATGGAACAGAGCTGTAACCCGTAACCCATCTGTAATGGATGGGTAGCATGAATGAGAAATAAAACTTCATTATGTTAAGTAACTGCTGTCAGGAAATCACTTGGAATCATAGAATGATTTAGCCCGTACTTCCTGATACAGAGAGCAACCTAAGGAACAGTCAGAGTGTGAAAGATTCTAATCAAATAGTTCTTTCTGTTGTGAAATGTTTTTCCAGTGACCTTGTCTTTCCTATTTCCTTCCTCCCCAAATAATTAAATCAAATGACAAAAAACCCACTAACAAATAATACAACACAATATTCATTGACACATACGACGTTTCTATTCCATTTCATTCTATTTATTCATTTTATTCTATTTCAACCCTTCCCAGGCTATTTTGTCCACAGATCAAAGTAATTGATATTATTATGCCTTAAAGACAAAAACATACTAGGGGAAATGTCTGATTCTGGCCATGCTGGAGTAACTGGGTCCAGAACTTCCCTTCGCACTGTAAACAACTAGAAAACCGGACAAAATACATGAGGCAACTCTATTGGATGTTGGAAAACAGGCAGCCTAGGACTGTGACTCCTGAAAGTAGAGAAACAACTGAGGGCAGCCTAAGATTGCCCAACTTTATGCCTGGAGGCACTTTCCTCACTGGTTCAAAGAGGGGGATCCCAAGCAGAGTGCTGCAACATTTCTGAGTTGCAGAAATAGACACTGAGGTTAGAAAAGCTGAGGTGATTGGAATGATCAGGACAGAATATTGGAGAGAAGGGAATTGCACAGGAAAAGAGGTCCAAAAACTTTGTAGAGATTCTTTTGAGTCTGCTGTTGAATACTTAAGTGTGCATGTGTAGGAGAAGCACCCTAAGGCTGGGCAAAGAATGATGAGGGGCTGTATTTCACACAGAGCTGGAAAATACTCAAGTTCTGAGCAGACAGAGTCCCTGTTGAAAACTTGGGGTATTTGGTGGAGACCTCAGAGGGATCATACCTTAATAGTGAGGCCAAACTAGCCATAGAGTAAAGGCCACTCAAGATCCACTTTCCAAAGCTTAAAATTCTGAAGATGATCAAACTGATCTTTAAATAATAGAATGCTAGAATGCTGTGAGAACAAGATACAACTTTTTTTTTAAAGGAAGACCACAAAATCCAGCATTCAACAACATAAAATTAACAAATCTCAGCAGTTGTTAAAAAGCTAGTAATGATGTAAAAACAGGAAAATATGAACCATTCCAGTAGAAAAATAAGTCAAAAGACACCTCTCAGAAATGACAGAGATGATGGAGTTAACAAACAAGAATTTTTAAACAGCCATTATAAATATATATAAGTACTTTAATATGAACATAATAAAGGGAAAAATAAAATAATATATAGAACAAAACAGAAACTCTGATTTTGAAAATAGAATATGAAATGAAAAAGCTCTGTGTGGAATTCATAGCAGATTAGACAATGTAGAAGAAAAAAAATCAGTGAACTTGAAAACATAATAAACACCATCCAAAATAAAGCGTAGAGAAAAAACAACAAATAAATGAACAAAGCCTCTGGAACTTCGGGAGAACTTTCCTGCAGTCTAGCATATATGTAACTGGTATTCCAAAAGGATGAGGGAGGACAGAAGAATATTTAAAGAAATAATGGCTGAAATGTTCTAAATTTGATGAAAACTGCAAGGCCACAGATCTGAGAAGTTCAGGGAACTTTGAGCAGGATAAACACAAAGAAAACCACATTAAGACACATCTTAAACAAATTGGTAAAAAACCAGTGATAAAGAGAAAATCCTTAAAAAAGAGGAAAATCATATGTTATGGATAGAAGAATGAAGATAATTACCATAGTTTTCTCATCTGAAATGATGCGAGCCAAAAGACAATGGAACAGCATCTTTAAAGTGCTGAAAATAAAAACAAAAAAACCCAAAAACAGAACAAGAAAAGCAAACAAACAAAAGTACCCTGTCAAATCAGAATTCTATAGCAAGTGAATATCTCTTTCAAAAACATGGAGGGGAAATAATGACTTTTCAGACAAGAGCTGAAGGACTTTGTAACTAGGAGATCTCAACTACAAGGAATGCTAAAAGACATTCTTGAGGCAGAAATTTAGAGCTATATAAAGAAATAAAAAGCCCTACAAATTGCAAATATGTGAGTAAATGTGAAAATTTTTTTCATTTTGAAATTTCTTTAAAAAATAGTCAACTGTTTGAAGCAAAGTCATACATTTTGTGGTTTATAATATTTGAAGAAGTGAAATACATAGCTACACACAAGTTGGGAAGGAGGAGATGGACACATACTGGTATAAATGGTATAGTAGCATCTGAAGGTAGACGTTAAGTTAAAAATGTCTATCTTAAACCCTAGAGCAAACACACACATACACACGCACAAACTAAAAACTGAAAATAGAGGGCAGAGATAATAAGCCAATAGTCGAGATCAAGTCCAATCATAAAATATTTTTAATTTAATCCAAAAGATGTCAGAACAAGAGGGCAAAAAATAAAGAATCTATGGAACAAAGAGAAAACACTGTCAAGATAGTCAGTTCAAGCCTAACCATATCAATAATCGTATTAAATGTAAACCCTAAACACTTCACCTGAAGGGCTGACATTTCCAAATGGATAAGAAAGAACCATTTGTCCTTGTTATGATTACATGTTGTCTAAAAGAGTCTACGTTAACTATAAAGTCACAAAGAGGTTAAATATAAAATGATGAACAAAGATATACTGTGCAAACAAAATCAAAAGAAAGCTGAAATTGTATTAATATCAGAAAAGGTAGATTTTTAGAACAAGGTATGTTACCGGAAATTATGACACAGGAAAAGCAAGTGAAAAAATGCAACCCTTACTCATGATCAAAACTTTTAGCCAATCAGGAATAGAAGTAAATTTTCTTTTTTTTTTTTTTTTAACATTTTTTATTGATTTATAATCATTTTACAATGTTGTGTCAAATTCCAGTGTACAACACAATTTTTCAGTTGTACATGAACATATATATATTCATTGTCACATTTTTTTCTCTGTGAACTACCATAAGATCTTGTGTATATTTCCCTGTGCTATACAGTATAATCTTGCTTATCTATTCTGCAATTTTAAAATCCCATCTATCCCTTCCCACCCTCCACCCCCTTGGCAACCACAAGTTTGTATTCTATGTCTATAAGTCTATTTCTGTTTTGTATTTATGCTTTGTTTTTTTTTGTTTTTGTTTTTGTTTTTTAGATTCCACATATGAGCAATCTCATATGGTATTTTTCTTTCTCTTTCTGGCTTACTTCACTTAGAATGACATTCTCCAGGAGCAGCCATGTTGCTGCAAATGGCGTTATGTTGTCAGTTTTTATGGCTGAGTAGTATTCCATTGTAGAAATATACCACTTCTTCTTTATCCAGTCATCCGTTGATGGACATTTAGGCTGTCTCCATGTCTTGGCTATTGTAAATAGTGCTGCTATGAACATTGGGGTGCAGGTGTCATCCTGAAGTAGGGTTCCTTCTGGATATATGCCCAGGAGCGGGATTCCTGGGTCATACGGTAAGCCTATTCCCCTAGTCTTTTGATGAATCTCCATACTGTTTTCCACACTGGCTGCACCAAACTGCATTCCCACCAGCAGTGTAGGAGGGTTCCCCTTTCTCCACAGCCTCTCCAGTATTTGTCATTTGTGGATTTTTGAATGATGGCCATTCTGACTGGTGTGAGGTGATAGCTCATTGTAGTTTTGATTTGCATTTCTCTGATAATTAGTGATATTGAGCATTTTTTCATGTGCCTATTGATGTGCCATCTGTATGTCTTCCTTGGAGAATTGCTTGTTTAGGTCTTTTGCCCATTTTTGGATTGGGTTGTTTGGTTGTTTCTTATTAAGTCGTATGAGCTGCTTATATATTCTGGAGATCAAGCCTTTGTCGGTTTTATTTGCAAAAATTTTCTCCCATTCCGTAGGTTGTCTTTTTGTTTTCCTTATGGTTTCCTTTGCTGTGCAGAAGCCTGTAAGTTTCATTAGGTCCCATTTGTTTATTCTTGTTTTTATTTCTTCTAGGAGAAAATTTTTGAGATGTATGTCAGATAATGTTTTGCCTATATTTTTCCTCTAGGAGGTTTATTGTACTTGTCTTATGTTTAAGTCTTTGATGCATTTTGAGTTGATTTTTGTGTATGGTGTAAGGGAGTGTTCTAGCTTCATTGCTTTACGTGCTGCTGTCCAGTTTTTCCAACACCATTTGCTGAAGAGACTGTCTTTATTCCATTGTATATTCTTGCCTCCTTTGTCGAAGATTAGCTGACCAAAGTTTGTGAGTTCATTTCTGGGCTCTCTATTCTGTTCCATTGGTCTATATGTCTGTTTTTGTGCCAATACCATGGTGTCTTGATGACTGTAGCTCTATAGTATTGTCTGAAGTCTGGGAGAGTTATTCCTCCAGCCTCTTTCTTTCTCTTTAGTAATGCTTTGGCAATTCTAGGTCTTTGATGGTTCCATATAAATTTTATTATGATTTGTTCTAGTTCTGTGAAATGTGTCCTGGGTAATTTCATAGGGATTGCATTAAATTTGTAGATTTCGTTGGGCAGTGTGACCATTTTAACAATATTGATTCTTCCAATCCAAGAGCATGTGATATCTTTCCATTTTTAAAAGTCGTCTTTAATTTCCTTCATCAGTGGTTTATAGTTTTCTGTGTATAATCCTTTCACCTCCTTGGTTAGATTTATTCCTAGGTATTTTATTAGTTTGGGTGCTATTTTAAAGGGGATTGTTTCTTTACTTTCTTTTTCTGTTGATTCCTCGTTAGTGTAAAGAAATGTGACTGATTTTTGAACGTTAATCTTGTACCCTGCTACCTTGCTGAATTCTTCGATCAGCTCTAGTAGTTTTTGTATGGACCTTTTAGGGTTTTCTATATAAAGTAACATGTCGTCGGCATATAGTGACACTTTTATCTCTTCTTTTCCAGTTTGGATCCCTTTTATTTCTCTCTCTTGCCTGATTGTCATGGCTAGGGCTTCCAAGACTATGTTGAATAAGAGTGGTGATACTGGGCATCCTTGTCTTGTCCCAGATTTTAGTGGGAAGCTTTTGAGTTTTTCACTGGTGAGTACTATGCTGGCTGTAGGTTTGTCATATATACCTTTTATTATGTTGAGATATGTTCCCTCTATACCCACTTTGGTGAGAGTTTTTATCATAAATGGGTGTTGAATTTTATCAAATGCTTTTTCTGCATCTATTGAAATGACCACGTGGTTTTTGTCCTTTCTCTTGTTGATGTGATGTATTACACTGATTAATTTGTGTATGTTGAACCACCCTTGTGTCCCTGGGATGAACGCCCACTTGGTCATGATGTATAATCTTTTTTATGTGTTGTTGGATTCTATTTCCTAATATTATGGTGAAGATTTTGGCGTCTATGTTCATCAGCGATATTGGCCTATAATTCTCTTTTTTGGTGGCATCTCTGCCTGGTTTTGGTATCAGGATGATGGTGGCTTCATAGAATGAGTTTGGGAGTATCCCCTCCTTTTCAATCATCTGGAAGAGTTTGAGAAGGACTGGTATGAGTTCTTCTTTGTATGTTTGGTGGAATTCCCCAGTGAAGCAGATGTAAATTTTCTTAACCTGACTTACAGGGCATCTATGAAAAATTATAGTGAACATCACATTTAATGAGGAACAACTGAGTACTTTTCCACCTAAGAATGTGACCAAGTCAAGGATGTTTGTTCTCACAACTTATATTCAACAATTTACTAGTGGTCTTGCTGGTAAACTAGGGCAGGAAAAATAAATAAAAGGCATATAGTTGGAGAGGAGGAAGAAAATGTTTGTATTTGTGGGCAACATGATTCTTTATATGGGCTGAATTGTGTCTCTTCAAATTCAAATAATGAAGCTCTCAACCCGAGCAACTCAGAATGTGACTGTATTTAGAGATAGGACCTTGAAGGTGTGACTTAAGTTAAAATGAGGCCATGAGGGTGGTCCCTAATTCAATGACTGGCGTCCTTATAAGAAGAGAAAGTTGGACACACAGAGATGCCAGGGGCATGCACACAAGAAAGAGCAGATGAGGTCACAGCAAAAAAAAGTGCCCTCTGCAAGCCAAGGAAAGAGTCCTCAGAAAAAGGCAAATCTACTGACACCTTGATTTTGGGCTTCCAGTCTCCAGAACTGTGAGAAATACATTTCTATTAAGTTACTCATTCTTTGTATTTTATTATGGCAGCCCTAGCAAACCAATACCTTGGTATGAAAAAGAAAGCCCTAAGTAATCTTTAAAAAATGTACTAGAGCTAATACAGAAATTCATCAAGATCACAGTCTACAAGAGCGATATACAACAATTAACTGTTTCTACACACGAGTTACAAACAATTGGAAAAGTGAGATCAAAATGCAACACCACTGTCAAAGCAACAAAAAACATGCATTGTAAAACACTAAGGGATAATTTAGCAAAATATTTTCAATGCTTGTGCAGTAAAATCTACAAAGCACTAAGTGAAGTTAAATAATAAATAAATGCAGAAATATATCATGGTCATGAATCAAAAGACTCAGTATTGTAAGTCAAATATCCCTTTTAAGTTCCTCTACAGAGTTAGTGCAATCCCATCATAATTCCAGAGGCTCTTCTGTATAAATTGACATGCTTCTTGTAAAATTTATATGGAAATATAAAAGGCCTAGAATAGGCAAAGCAGTTCTGGAAAAGGAAGACAAAGTAGGAAGATTTACATTATGTGATTTCTACAGTATTACTACAAAGCCACAGTATCCAAGACAGCGTGGTATTTGTGCAAAGACAGTTCATTAAGCAAAACAGAGACCAGATATAGATCCCCATATATGTGGCCAATTGATTTGGACAACAGAATCAAGAAAATTCAATGGAAAAGGGAAATCTTTTTAAAAAATGGTAATGGAACTAATGAATATTCATATAGAGAAAAATCAGCATTTTTCCCTTTATTTCATCAACATTAATTTACTTGAAATGGATCCTAGAACTTAATATAAAGGCTAAAACTATAAAACTTCTAGAGAAAAACATAGGAGAAAAATCTTTGCAACCTTGAGACAAAGATGTTTTTTGACATATAAAGCATAAAACATAAAAATTATGTATTAGTCTATATCAATATTAAAATCATTTCCTTAAAAGGTTAAGAAAATTAAAATTCAAGCCACAGATTGGGAGAAAATACTCAGAATATCTGTGCCAGACAACGGACTTGCGTCAAGTATGTGTAAAGAACAGTTACAACTTGGTAACAATAAAAACGGACCAACAAAAATAGCAAAATATTTTATTATCACTGCACAAAATAAAATATTTAAATGGCCAATAAGCACTTGAAAATATGTTCAATACCATTCAAGAAAATTAATTAAAACCACAGTGAGCTACTGCTACATCTCTCCTAGGACTAACATTTTTTAAAAATGACCCCATTAAGTCTTAGAATGCATAGCAGTCGGAGCTTTCATATACTGTTGGTGGGAATGTAAAATTCGCACAACCAATTCTGAAAACAATTGGACATTTTCTTATAAAGTTTAACATATACTTGTTATATGACTCAACAGCTCCATTTCAAGAGAAATGAAAACATGTCCACATAAGGACTGGTACATGAATGTTCATAGGAACTTAAATCATAATAGTCCCAAACTGGGAATAATCCGAAGAGCCACCATTGAGTGGGAAACTGTGGTGTGTCCATACAATGAAATACCACTCAGTAATAAGAGGGGATAAACTACTACTAATATATGCAATAACCTGGATGAATCTCAAAAGAGTTATGTTAAGTGAAAGAAGCCAGACACAAAAGAGTATGTCTGTTGGCATTCCATTTATAAGAAGTTCAAGTCAACAGATAAAACTAATCTGGAGGAATAAAGTAGGTCATTGGTTGTATGGAACAAGAGATGGAGGATTGGCTATAAAGGAACTTGATGGAGCTTTTTGGGGTGATGGAAATATTCTGTATTTTTATTATAGCACTGGTTACACTAATATATATATCATATATATGTCAAAACTCATTGAACTGTGTACTTAAAATGGGCATTTTAGTTTATGGAATTTATTCTTTAATAAACTCGATCAAAGTAATTTTTAAAACCTTAACAAAACATAATGGCCTTGACATTTCAGCCTCTGTTCAAGTGAACAAAAGCAACATAGGTGCAGCTCTGGGTCATTAGAAAAGTGCTTCTGGGTATCACATTGAGCACCAGTGTCACCAGGTGTTTTGCAGGATGCTGATGAATTTTGACAATTTCAAAATTTAGGGATGACCTGAATCTTATACAAATTGTGAATGATTATGACTTATTCATTTTTCTCACTCCTTTTTATAGCTTGTTGGATAAACTCTTGTTATTTGCTTATATTTTCTAAATTTTCAAAAGAAAAATTTCATTCTTTATTTCTTTTTTCATTTTTAAAATTTTCTTCCTCCCTTCCTCCCTTTCTCTCTCTCTCCCTCTCTTCCTTCCTTCCCTCTCTTCCTTCCCTTCCTTCCTTCCTTCCTTCCTTCCATCCTTCCTTCCTTTCTTTCTACCAGCAACAAAATGCTTTCCTTGTTCTTTCTTCAACTGTTTTAAAGGGAAGATCTACCTCTTCTCTCTTACCCCCACTGGTTCTCCTATGCTTCTCACTTAATGAAACATTTATCAAAATGGAAAACACAACTTTCAGTTCTGAGAAAAGAAATCACAGCACAATATCGATGGAAGCTGGAAGATCTGGGTTCCCATCTTAGCTCTTCTGAGAACCAGCTGTTTTATCTTGGTCCAGTTGGGCAGTCCCTCATTCCACAAACTCCCTGGCTTCAGCCTTAACTTCCTCATCTGTAAAATGAGAGAATTGAATTCTATGATCTCTTCTGCCTCTCATAATTCTTCCCTGAAAGACCTGTGGAAGCCTCACAAGTACTCCCTTCTCGTTTCGAAATTGCATCCTCTGTTACAGAGCAGTTCACGTTGTTTCACTGGCAGCTGAGAAGGAGGAAGGGAATGCATTTCATTCATCTTCCTAGAGCTTGGTTTAAAGATAGCTCACTGTGGGGAGAACATGACCATAACAGCTTTTCCCAAAGAGCACCACACACTCACGCTAGGGTTCTCACACACGTGCTCTCAACATGAGTGGGTAGGGAAAATTTATTACCACAGTTTTATGGGTGACTCTTAAAGAGACCGCAGGATATGCCTCGATTCCCCAGACCTTAACCCAGGTCAGCCTCTGGAGTCTTTCCCTTTACCATATGGGTTTGGCATAACAAATCAAAACCCCAGTAGAGAAATCCCCTCAGGCTTCCAATCATTTTGGATTCAACCTCTGCTTCACTGCAGCTTAGGCTCATCACCAACAATAATATTTTGACAAAACATAAAACCTTAAAAAAAAGGGGGGGATGTAAATGTGTTTCTCCACAGCTGTCTTCATGGGTTGAATCTGTTTCAAGGAAATTTTGGGCTTTGCATCAAATATTGGGCATGACTAGGTCCAAAAAGGAGGCTCGGTGAGAATATGGTGACAAGGACGATGGACTGTGGAGAGCCTCTCCCTCCGATGCGTGTCTGTAGTAGGGTTTGCCTAGTCCAGCCTGGCCCTGCTGGTCAGGTACCTCCCCCAGCCATCCAAGTGCTCCTTATTCAGTGTACATACCATCCCTGAGTTCTCGATGTGTACTAAGCATTATTGAAGAGATGGTGATGAATCAGAATGGCAGAGGGGGGCATTCTGGAGTTCGACTGCCTTTGTCCTAATCTTGCTTTACCAGCTGTGTGGCCAAGGGCAACATTTTCACTAAACTTTAGTTTCATTGTGAACAAAATGGTTGGAATAAAAATGTATGCCTCCTAGGATTAACTGAGATAGTGTTCATATGACAGTCAGTGTAGTGCCTGGTACTTGGACCGTCTTCAGTAACTGTTAGCAAATATCATCATCACTGTCATCGAGGGAGAGGGACTTCTAAATGTTAATAGAGCAAGAGTGTTCCTTGGGGACCCAAAGTAAGGAAGGATTCGTTCTGAGCAGGTTAGTGGGGCTGGCTTCCCAGAGGAGGGGACGCTTGCGCTGCCCTGAAGTACAGGTGGGAGTTTGATAGCTGGAAACTGGAAGAGGGCATTCCGGTTGGATAGCTCAGCAATGCAGTCCCTACATGATCTCATCCAGGAGGATGTGACTGCTCAGACTTTTAAAAAATAAAGAGCCCCAAGCTCACAATGGGAGCAGACATGGTGGAAGGACAATTAAGCGGCAGCCTATTCGTGGACTTCCTGCTGAACCTGAACAGATTTCTCAGACCAGTGACTCATCAACAGGACAAATGACATGTACCTGTTGTGTAAACCTGGTGCTTTTGGTTTATTTTTATCTTGCTTCTGTAACCCCTCTTTGTTCCATTATTAATACCCACTGCACTGGGTGAGACAGGCTTAAAGATGTGACAGACTAGAGCTATAGTCATCAAGACAGCATGGTATTGGTACAAAAACAGACATATAGACCAATGGAACAGAATAGAGAGCCCAGAAATGAACTCACAAACTTTGGTCAGCTAATCTTCGACAAAGGAAGCAAGAATATACAATGGAATAAAGACAGTCTCTTCAGCAAATGGTGTTGGGAAAACTGGACAGCAGCACGTAAAGCAATGAAGCTAGAACACTCCCTTACACCATACACAAAAATCAACTCAAAATGCATCAAAGACTTAAACATAAGACAAGTACAATAAACCTCCTAGAGGAAAAATATAGGCAAAACATTATCTGACATACATCTCAAAAATTTTCTCCTAGAAGAAATAAAAACAAGAATAAACAAATGGGACCTAATGAAACTTACAGGCTTCTGCACAGCAAAGGAAACCATAAGGAAAACAAAAAGACAACCTACGGAATGGGAGAAAATTTTTGCAAATAAAACCGACAAAGGCTTGATCTCCAGAATATATAAGCAGCTCATACGACTTAATAAGAAACAACCAAACAACCCAATCCAAAAATGGGCAAAAGACCTAAACAAGCAATTCTCCAAGGAAGACATACAGATGGCACATCAATAGGCACATGAAAAAATGCTCAATATCACTAATTATCAGAGAAATGCAAATCAAAACTACAATGAGCTATCACCTCACACCAGTCAGAATGGCCATCATTCAAAAATCCACAAATGACAAATACTGGAGAGGCTGTGGAGAAAGGGGAACCCTCCTACACTGCTGGTGGGAATGCAGTTTGGTGCAGCCAGTGTGGAAAACAGTATGGAGATTCATCAAAAGACTAGGGGAATAGGCTTACCGTATGACCCAGGAATCCCGCTCCTGGGCATATATCCAGAAGGAACCCTACTTCAGGATGACACCTGCACCCCAATGTTCATAGCAGCACTATTTACAATAGCCAAGACATGGAGACAGCCTAAATGTCCATCAACGGATGACTGGATAAAGAAGAAGTGGTATATTTCTACAATGGAATACTACTCAGCCATAAAAACTGACAACATAACGCCATTTGCAGCAACATGGCTGCTCCTGGAGAATGTCATTCTAAGTGAAGTAAGCCAGAAAGAGAAAGAAAAATACCATATGAGATTGCTCATATGTGGAATCTAAAAAACAAAAACAAAAACAAAAAAAAACAAAGCATAAATACAAAACAGAAATAGACTTATAGACATAGAATACAAACTTGTGGTTGCCAAGGGGGTGGAGGGTGGGAAGGGATAGATGGGATTTTAAAATTGCAGAATAGATAAGCAAGATTATACTGTATAGCACAGGGAAATATACACAAGATCTTATGGTAGTTCACAGAGAAAAAAATGTGACAATGAATATATATATGTTCATGTACAACTGAAAAATTGTGTTGTACACTGGAATTTGACACAACATTGTAAAATGATTATAAATCAATAAAAAATGTTAAAAAAAAAAAAAGATGTGACAGACTTCTCCTTTTTGGCTTTTTGCACTTGTCATACATTTTTGTGGCCAAGAGAGTGAGTTTCTCTCCACCCCATCTTTCTTTCCTCTTTCTTGAAAAATGGTCTTCTCTGTGACATGGAGAAGCTGTTACTTCCACACTTCAGTCCATAGGATGCTTGCTGTGGATATTCCACTAGAATTAATGTTCTGCTGTCCACTGTGCTGGGCACTTTAAAGGCTTTTTCTCATTTAGTTCTCACAGCAATTCTCTGGTGGAGGTATTGTTATCCCATTTTGTGGATGGGACTCAAAGTGTCGTGAAGTAACCTGGCCACTGTCAGTTCACCTGAATATGAGGTGCTCTGCTTACGAACTTTCTTTTGTGGCTCTTGTTCTCATCACTGGACAACATATTCTCAAGACACCCAGGATTTTAGAAAGAGCAACTGTGTGGGGAAGGCGGAGACCATTTCTTCCTTCTCTTACTTTAGAGCTTCCTTGAGTTCAGGTCCATGGCTGTTGGATATCTCGTCACAAGTGCTGCCAAGATTTCCATTTCTACCCTTTGAAGTCAAGTAAAGAAGGCTTAATTTGCTCTGTTATGACAAGCTTTCACGTATCTGAGGATAGTTTAATTACAAGTACCCTTATCCTTACCACTTACCAGGGCCTCTGATCTCCTATAATGTTGCTTGTTTTGTTTTTGTTTTTCAGGCAAAACAATTTCCCTTTATCCTGGTGTTAAAGGATGGCAGGGACAAAGAAAAGTAAGTGACCGCACTTTCATGTATGGGTGGTTTTCTCTGCTACTGAAGAGTGAGAAATACCTATTGCTGCCATTTTCATCTTTATTTTTTAAAAATTAAAAAAATATATATATCACCTGCTTCTCCAGTTTCCCCTTCTATGATTTCTGGCATGAGCAAAACTTGTGAAGACTCTTAAAGATTAATAAATTGAACTCACTGTACTGTGGGCAATTAACCCACCGTCCCTGGTCAGCAGGTTCACTCCTACCAATTCTCATATTCATAGAGATTCTTCCTCAACTTTCTCATAAACCTGGAGAAGATTTCCATTATTTAAAATGCTCTTTTCTCATTAGGAAGCCAACACAGCAATGGCATTTCCCCCTTTCTTCCTCTGCCTGTCTTGCTTTGACTGTGGTGGGATTAATTGGGCCATGATCAATCTCCTAAAAGACAGCAAATTGGGAATGGCAGGTGGAAGGAGGAACACAAGAATATTAATTAGCTAAGATTCCAAATAGAAGCCTTTTAATTATACCAAAACGCACAGGCCTGCAGGCAGTGAGATGGTTCCTGCTGTAAATCTGTCGACAGGCCATTACCTCAGCCACGTCAATGCCTTTTAATGAATGAATATATACATTTCAAGTGGGGGAGAGAAAAATACTTTCCTGTTTATAAATATTAAAAGGAAAACTATCAACGTGAGGTGCTATCCATGACAGCTCCTTTCGGCTGGGGGTGTTTGGGGAAGGCGGGGAAGGCGGTCTCCCTGAACGGCTCATCCCAGCCTGTGAAACTGAAGCCTGTGGCTAATACGGGGGCTGATGCAATTAAAAACAGATGACTGCGAGCCAGGGCGAGCCAGCGGCTCAACTTCTCTGTAGGTCGATGAGTGAGGCATTTGAAGAAGGCACATTAACTTCTCAGGTCACTTTAGAACCATTCGCTGCAGGAAACATGGAAGTCAGGGGCTTTTCTTTGCTACTTGTTTACATGAAGAAAGCGTCTAAAGATGGAAGGGTGACCAGCCACCATGGGGGAAGGGCCATAAACTGAGACGGGCTGGAATTCCAGGGCAATAAAGAAATGAAACTGAAGAAAGCAGATCCCAGTAGATTTAGAGTCCCCTTGAGACGACCCATGGAAGAGGATGGGTGGTAGGGGAGATGGAAACACACTGGCAGTGAGGATGGGAACGTGGGGTGAAGGAAAGCTGGTCACAGATGACTTCAGAGACTCAGGAAGCTTGAACAGAGCTTGGTGACCAATTATTCCAACACCCCTCATTTTAGAGAACTGGAAACTGAGGCAGAGAGGGGAGGAATGACTTGCCCAGTCTCAGAGTGCTAGTTAGTAGAGAAATCCTGGTTATTTACTTCTCGACTTCCCTACCTACCTACGTATCTACCTATGTACCTATATACCCACCTATCTACCTATTGACCTATTTACCTCTTCATGTACCACTTCGTTCTATAAAATCTTTGAGTCTGTCACAGTTCTCCTGACTCCTTGTCTCCTAAGACTTCTTGCTGCCTCCCTAATTTTAAATAAGAACACATTTGAGGAATTAAGAATAACACATACTATGCACAGCTTACAGAATCTGAGAATATCCATCTGCAAGGCTATACTAGTTCAACTCCAATGCACAGAATCTATACAATCTATTCCAATAGGAGTGAGAGGTGACTTTTTTTTCCACCCTCTTAGCTTCCCAGAACCATCAGGAAATTCTGGAACAGCACCAATTCAGTTAAGTTCAGGAACTTGACTCTTTGAGAGTCTTTCAAAAGTAGCTCAGGCTCAGGCCTGAGAGGGCCGCACTGCTGTGCTGAGTTGGATTTGGGGACCTTTCAGTGATATGAGACTATCATGAACACTTTGAAGAGCCTGTCATCTCTGTGCCAATACTGGATAAGGAGCAGAGACTTTTTCTACTTAGCCCCTTATCAGAGGTGGCACATGCATATCTTTCTGATTAAGGTGAACTCATGCTTGTTTGAGTAAGCCAATGAAATGAAACCCTCTGATAAACAGGCTGGTCAAAGGAGGACACGTGGATGACTGAAAAGCAAGGGAGTTCAAGCAGGAAGAGACTACTTGGCAGGGAAGGATCGATTCAGGAGACTGGTCCTGCTACCAGACTCTCCTGTTCTGGTTTCTAAGACTTAAGGTAATGCCAGTAGAAACAGACTGAGTGGTTCTCATACAGTGTCTCTGCAAGAGGTTGGAAGCAGAGGGATGCTCTGGGATTCAAGGCAGGAAAGTACACCATTGATGTGTGTGTGTGTGTGTGTGTGTGTGTGTGTGTGTGTGGCAGAGCGGGGTGGTGTAGTAGATTAAAGATGACTGCAATTTTTCTTTCTTTCTCTTCTTTTTCCCCCCACTATTCTTCCTATTGAGAAGTAGACTATATTTTCCTTCCCTTTAGATTTTACCAATAGAATGTTGCAGAGGTGACATTCTGTAACATCCGAGGCCAGGCCTTAAGAGGTCTACAGCTTTTCCTTTCCCTTTTCTTGGAACTCAGCCACCATGCTGTGAGGGAGCCCAGGAAACCACCGGGGAAGGCTCACTGGAGGGAAACCAGAGCCTCCCGCCTCCAGCCCTCACCGAGCGCCCAGCTTGCGGCCAGCGCTGATTGCCAGCCATTGTGAATGTGGCCGTCTTGATCGTCCAGCATCCAGGTGCCCCCCTTGACACCACGTAAAGCAGAGAAAACGCTCAATCCACGGGGTCATGAGAAACAGAAAGCCGTTGTTTGAAGCCACTGAGTTTTGGGGTAGTTTGTTCCTTAGTCATACATACCTAAAACCTGTGGACTCTCCACGCTATAGAAGGGATGACTTAATTGAAATGTGACTTTGGTCGGGGCAGAAGGGGACAGCCACTGACAGCAGCCCCTGTGGTAAGAGGTAGTGCTGGCCGTGGGAAGGCAAGCAGGGCAGGGGAAAAAGCGATGGTCACCAAGTGGTGGCAATAGTCTTATTCTGGCATCCACGGGCAGTGTATCTGAGGAACGTCCAGAAAGACTTGAGGAGGCTTTGTTGGGAGGGAAAGTGAGATCTATGGATTCACCAATAATGAGTAGGCATGAGCCAGAGAATGCCAGTATGCACAGATTTTTTTTTTTTATTAGCCTGTAACCTTGATGCTAGCTGGACCCTTCCTTCTCCTTGAGATCTGGATAAGATTGGGTTGAAGCTTCGAGTCCACATCTGCGAAAGACCAGAAGATTCCCCAGGATTACTGTGAATTTCTGGGGAAACTATTTTCTCCTCACTAGCCCTGGCCCCAAACTCCTGCTTCCTCTGTGGGTAGTCTCACCATCCCTTTTATGCCGTTTCTGTTTCACAGAATATCAGCCTAGACACAAAATTCAGGCCACAGCATATCATCCTAAACATTAAATCTTCTCTTAATTTCCAAAATATCTACTCATAAAATCAGTATTTTTGTGTGTGATTAGTAGATTTTAATAAAGAATTTTGAGGTATGGGAAGAGGATTTTAAAGTGTGGCATAAACTCCAAATTGAACCTAAGACTGTTTCTCATTCTTCTTACTTACTTATTTATTTTCATTTATCTTTTAATTTTTAAAAAGTTTTGTTAGTAGGGAGGTAACTATGTTTGTTTGTTTATGTCTAATGGAGGTACTGGGGATTGAACCCAGGACCCTGTGCATGCTAGGCACGCACTCCACCACTGAGCTATACCCTCCCCACCTGTCCTCATTTTTAAAAATATCTTTGCCCCACCACTGGGGAGCTTTCATCACTCTAAGTACTGCCTGAGCCTCATTCTGTTTCATGGTTCCTCTCTCCTTTCCATCTTCCAGTAACAAAATATATTCTGTTCATCTTATGTAGGATAGCTATCTATTTATTTTGCTCACTGACTCACCCTCCAGCCTAAGCCACATACCAGGATATTTACTCAGCAAAGATGGCTGTCCTCCGAGGGGCAACTATGATGTCAGTTGTTATAGGAATAACATTTCATTCTCTCACTTTCCACCCTACTATAATCACTGCAGTTTCCTGCATAGGTGCCCAGTTTTGATCTCTCTCTCTCTCTGTGTCTCTGAGTGTTGCATGAAAGGAAAATCAAACCGAATAAACCGGGGCTAGACCCGACTCATAGCCTTGTCTCTCCTTCCTTCCTCTTAGAGAGTGGAGATTATGCCCCCTCAGGCTCCCTGGAAGGTGTTGCTTTCTTCGTATAATCTCTTCCACATTGCCTCGGTGAGGAGGGAAGACTCTTTGAATCTCCTCTATGGGTGGGCGCTGTATTCAATTTTGGTGAGACTTTGTTGGGAGTGAAAGCAAGGTCTAGAGGTTCCACAATAATGAGTCAGCATGAACCGGAGAACCCCAACCTATGTGGCGATTTTTACTCCTAGCCTATTAAAGACCCTATTAAACATGACAGGGACATGTCAGGGATGGTGAATGGTCTGTTTCATTTAGAAATCCATTCATTCTTTCATTTAAAAATTTCTGGCATGACTCTAGTAGCCTCCCAAGGAAGTCGAGTATAACTGAGACACAGACTCTCTTTTTGAAAGAGCTTATGATTCAGTAGGAGAAATAAAATAACCATACTTACCCAGTTTGGCAGTGTTGATGTCCTCCTGGAAAAGGGAGCTCTAACTGAATCAGAGCTAAAGGGTTAGTTATGGCACAGTTCCCACGAACTTACGTTCTTTTGTACGTTGACTATTGGCTCTTCTCTCCCCTCCAAATTCTCTGACGTTGTGGCCTGCTGTGTTCCTTCAGCCCCATTCATACAATTGTCTGGCAGTCCTCTCAGGTGCCAGTGATGGCGGAGGCCCTTCTATATGTCAAAGGACTCCCATCAGTCTCTTGCGTGCTGACTTTTACCCTCTTTTCTCATCCATGACCATTTTACTGAAGAATTCTCAAGCTCCTACAAAACTTACCTTTTAACATCCAGCCTGTTATGCTTCATGGTTTTCTTTCTAGTGCCGTCATTTACAGACACTGTCTCAGTTATTATGGGTCCAAACTGTTGGTCTGTAAACATGAAACAAATGGCAGAGATAGAGGATATGATGGCTAAGCCACACCCACTGCAGAGCGCACTCAGCTCAAGGTGGCCTTGGTAGCACCCTTTCTGGTGGGGGGGGGTGCAATATGGTGCAAGAACAGTCAATGGCCAAGAATGCAGGCATCAGGCTGCCATGCTAGCTCTCACAAGCTGGCACTCAGGTCATGGCAAGGAGAGCTCTATGACTGCTGTGATTTAATGGGTTTTTTTTTCTTGAAAATATTACAAAGAAAATAGCATTATAACTAGTCAACACTACAAAGAAGGGAAGACAGTGTTTAAATAAGTACATAAGAATAGGATAGTGATCTGAAATAAATAAAAGACACATTATAGAAAAATATGATTTTTGACTCCAGTAATTGGAAAGAGCTTCCTGGAGGAGGCAGCCTTTGATATGGCATTATCTTCTTTGTAGTGAATAATGAGACTATTCTCCATGAGGTAAACAGTCACTGCCAGTAAAGTGTGATTACGAGAGCAGAAGTATGATCTCTTCTTATGGGGCTGCGTTTGCACTTAATAAAATGTTACAGGCTTAAAATTCCAGAAGCATTGTGGTGGGTACTTTCAGGAAGCAAGCTCTGTTGTAGCTTTCCTTTCCTTGTCTTCTGGAAGTATAGGAGCTATTTCTTATTCATTTTTATTTTGTTGGAGCCTAGCATAGTACCTGGCAAATGGCTCAATAATAATTTGTCAACTGATGGGTTGAATGAGTGAAGGAATCAATCACACGATCTAGTAAAACTCTTTTGGTTTCTGACCAGCCCCACATCTTCATTCAAGTATTTATCTGTCAAGTTGAAAGTGTCTACACTCACATTAGGGTGCATTTGCTTGGTTTTTTTTTAGATATATTTTTATTAAAATATAGTCAGTTTACAATGTTGTGTCTATTCCTGGTGTACAGCACAATACTTCAGTCATATAGGAACACACATATATTCATTTTCATATTCTTTTTAACCATAAGTTGCTACGAGATATTGAATATAGTTCCCTGTGCTATACTGGGTGCATTTGCTTGTGTTGTTCAATACTCTGAAAGATATCATACATTAGAGTGGCATTCTGGTTATTTAACAAATTATAAAGTGGATAAATGGGTATGTCAAAAAGATGTTTAGGATTTCTTTTAATAAATTAGGATAGTGGTTCTTAATGAGGTTAATGGAACAGTGCCAGTCTGGCTACCTTGGAATTATCTGGGAAACTTAAATCCATTCTGATTTTTGGGCTTTACTTCTGTATTTCTGAAAATTTCCTCAGATGATTCTGAAACACAACCAGGTTTGAGAACCACTGCCTTATTCTTTAAAATAAGAGTAAAACTTCAAAAATTCTCACTATTGGCAATTTCCCAGAAATAGCTTATGTAATAGTGGCCCAATGAGAATCTCCCCAGGTAGCTTTTGGGAGGGAAGTGCTGGTCTCTCTGAAAGTTACACTTCTGAATGCAGGCGTTCACCTAGTGTTTCTCTGGTCTTCCACCAGCAATATCTTTATTGTGAGTTCACGATCTCTTTTGCTGAATACAAATTGGTACCCATTTATTTTGGGAATTTTGAGACAGTTCTTATTTCAGATAATCTTCCCTATTACTCTCACGAGTATCGATGAGCTACCATGATCCAAACTTTTGAGACGGAGTTCCACGCTCACAGAGATTATACACCTGCCCAGTGACCTAAAGCTGGTGAGGGGAACTCACGGTCATGTCTGTCTCATTATACCCTCTGCCTTCCCTCCGTGACTGTTGGCCAAGGGCTTACACTGGTTCTGGAGCGCCACATGCGTTCCCCTAGTCCTTGCAACAACCCTCTGGAGAGGAAACAGCCTCTGGAGTCCTCCATTTTGTGGATGGAGTGTTCCGAGAGTTGATCATCTCCAGGACATTGCTGCCATTCAAATGACTTGCACACTCTGGCAAAGACTGCTCTGTGTTCAGTAAGCCCCGCTGCCTTTTCCGCATGGGTGCACTACATTTCCCAGCACCCCTTGTAGTTCTGTGTGACCATGTGACTGAATTCTGACCAATAGGAAAATGGGCAAGACTGATCATTCCCACTTCCGAGCTTAGCCCATTAAGAAGCCCCAGTGTGATCCTTTGGGCCTGTTCTTGCTTCCCATCTGCAGGCCAAATGCCGCAGACGAAAAAGCTCTAGAAGATTCAGAAAAAGCCCCGAATGGTTGTGTGGTTCCTTCTCAGACAGTCCTGTGGCGGGAAATAAACTTTCACGGCATTAACACAGTGAGGTTTTCAGGTGACGCTTCACAGCCCTGAGCCTCCCCTGACTAAGGCAGCTGCCCTGCCTCAGATCCACAGCATCTGCAGCCGTGACACCAGCCTGACCCGGGAGCCGCAGAGCAGCGGGCTGAGAGAAGAGGTCTTTCAGAGGAGCTGCCAGGCGGGCAGCGTGGAAAAGCACAGGCTTGGAGCTGGAGGAAATGGGTTCAGAGTCTCACTTTCGGTCTAATCGTGTGACCTAAACGAATTGCTTATTCAGCCAGAGATCCTTCTGCTGTGAAATGGGAATAACATGAGATAACATATGTGAGAGAATCTGGTAATGGTGCTTGATAAATCTAAAGACTCTCCAGAAATGTAACAAGAGTTTGGCAGAAACCGAAGGCAGAATCAAAGAGGAGCAGTTTGGAGCTTCATACAGCAAGTCCAGAGAGCCAAGGTCCCCCACAGCGTCCTGTGTGGTGGCTCCGTCCGTGCTCTACGCACATTATTCTGTTTGACCCCACGGTGCCTCTGGGCCGCTTGTCTAGGTCAAGTTTGCAGCTGGATACTTTCTTGAGGTTTTTTTTTCTTGATTCTTCCTTGTTTCAGGATAGTGATAGAACGTAAGTTCGATGAGGAGAGGGCTGCCGTCTTTTCCCCACTGTATGTGGAGCACCTGCCACAGGGCCTGACATGTTGTCTGTGCTGTGTTTGTACAGGACACACTGTCTTTGGCTGAATGACCAATTAATCTCAGAGGAATCAAAGGATAATTCGTTCCTTTGCTTTTGTCCCACACCCTCCTCCTCTCACCTGCAGGTAGGATGGTGAAACCTGTATTTCAGACTTCTGAACAACTTTCTTTCTACAGTTGTTTGATGGCTTTTTGGTTCAGAGCCAAAAAAAAAAAAAAAAAATTGCCAGATATTCAGAAGAAATCTCTCACCCAGTTCAGTGCTTTGACTTAAACCAGCTTTGACAGATAGATGGCAGGGTGGTAGCAGGTTCTGTGAGGGCTGGTGGCCCTATCCTGCTCCTTGACAGAGCTCTGGGTAGACCAGAGCCTCTGTTGGGGTGAATGGCCCTGGTTTGGACACTGAGTGCCAGGCAGGGTGACCAATTCTTCCTAGTTTGCCCTGGACTCTCCTGATTTTAAAACTGAAAATCCTGCATTCTGGAAACCCCTTCAGTCCCAGGTAAAGCAGAACAGTTGGTCACTACTGCCACGTTTGAGGATCTGTAGTGAAAGATGTCATGCCAAGCATGGCGTGGGGGAAATGCAGCCTCCTACATTCAAATGGACCATGAGGGCTCAGACGTTAGAACTCAGGTTGCTGAGATGGACTGAAGAACAGAGGCCTTTCCCTCTATTCTCTGGATGCACCAGTCTTCTGAGATTCATGAACATTCCTAGGGAGGGGCAGCTCATCCCCTGGCCTTCCTCCACCCCCACACATGACCAGGAATACATTTCTTGCTTGCTAGTGAAGATCCAGAGGCAGATTTAATTTGACTTGGAAAAAGAAAGGCAGTGTGATGTTTCTTATACCTAAGGAGGTGAGCAAATTCATCTCAGTTACGAAAGACTAGCTCAAAGGCCCAGAGCTAAATAATGGTAGAATTACTTCTTGAATAGAGCTCTGTCTGGCCCAAATGCTGATTTCCTTTCCATTCTGCAGTATCTTAGGAGGCACAGTGGCCCCAAACACTGAATGAAAGGAAAACAACAATTTGTCCATTCAAGTAGACCCTTGGACAGGCTCTCACTCACAACTATCTTTTTTTTCTGTTGTTTCATCGGATTGGTTTGATTTAGCCTGCAGCACCAGTTTCCCTTCTTTCCAGTTCAGATTTCTCAGTCTGACATTCAAGAACTGCTGGCTTTAGCCCTAACTACCTTTTAGGAATACAGCCCACGACTTCCTCCACGTGCCCCGTGCTTCAGCGCAGCAGGGCTCTCCGTGCTTCCCCACCTCTGAGTGTCTGCTGCTGTGTCTGCTCTGTGGAGTGCTCTTCTCCAGCGTCCCTTATCAAGGTCCTGCCATCCTTCAAGTTCCCGTGAAGATTCCCTTGATTCTTCCTTTCTGATATCCTGAGTTAAATGTGTCCTGCATTCAGTTAATGCCATCATAACTCATTCTGCTCACTGGAGGGTTCCTTGAGGGCATGACACAGGCCATCCATGCTTTAAAAAAAATTTTTATTTGATAATCTCCAAGATAACCTAGCACAGCAATCTGCACGTAGTAGGCAGTCTATAAACAGTTGTTGAAATGCAGTGCTGAGGATTAAAGGTGAAAGGAAATCTTTAGATTTTCCTTAGAGTGCGACTTGGAACTGGGACAAAGCTAATTTGATGGAGTATGTTTGAAGAAAATCAGATGGGGAAAACCGATGATAGACACAGAGGTGAGAGAGAGAGGCCAGCAGCCCGTTCCATTCTAAGAGTGTCCCTGAAAGTCTCAGAAGGAGCCAGAGACTGATCTCTCCGAGCTTCCTCCAAGCGTCAGGACGCACCTCCCTGTGGGTGACAGCCCACTCCAAGGCCCGGTTTCCAGCCTGCACTCAGCCAGGGGAAGCAGTCAATTAGAGAAGCTCTGGATTCGATCCCCTGGCTTCTGATTTCACCGAGGTCTGTACTTCAAAGCGCTGGGTATGTCAGTTACATAAAGTCTTACAGAGGCGAGGCGTTTTCCTCTGACCCAGGGTGAGGGGAGGGTGCTGGTGGGATGCAGAGGGAAGGAGAGCGGCTATCAGCCCTAGGGAGCTGCTGCCTTCCCTCACCACACACGTCTCCTCCAAATGTGCCCTTGATGTTGCAGTCTCCAACCCAAACAAAAAACCTGGAGACAAAACGACTTTGTGGCTAGCTCTGTTTTCAATACCGTGGAACATTTGCCGGCGTGGTGATCCATCACCAGACCTTTTTTTTTTTTTAACCCTGCAAGATGGCCCCTTCCCTTTTTTATCGGCATGTTTGCATCCGTGTTGCTACTTATTTTTTCTCAAGGCCAAGTTTTTTTTTCCCCCTCTGATTTTTGCCATCTGTGCCATATTTCATTAGAGTTTTTCTTCTCTAATCCCTTCTTTAATGCCAGGAGAAGTAATACCATTGGACTGGAGAGATTCCAGTGCTTGATGCACAGAACTGGCTAAAAATCTCAACAACATTGCTTCACACACATTCTGGAGATTTCGCTCTTTCATGTTTGCAAGTGGGCATGTAACGTGGGCTGCATGGAGAAGAGAAGGCTCACAGCAGAGGCCGGGGAGCTGCCTACTCCTGGAATGTGGAACAGTAGCCCCTGCTGCGGTTTGCAGTCCAGGAGGCAAGCTGCCCCCCGGTGATTTCAGATGGCCAGGTCTAGGAATCACAATTTCAATTAAGAGAAATAAAACCTCACTTTTTTCTGGGGTGTTGAACTCAGTCTCAAGTCGGGAGCTATGAAATCTCTGAAGCTTAAGACTCACCTGCATCTTAAGAGAGCTACAGAGAGTCTCCTTTTCCCCTTCAGTGGTCACGTGGGAGGCACAAAGAGGCTGAGACTGAGATACAGTGCCTTCCACCAAATTGCTTTGTGGTCTTGGACAAGTCACTTAAAATCTCTGGATCTTAATTTCTTTATTTGTAAATTAGAAGAGTTGGAAAAGTACATGCTTGTCCATGAAATATAGGGGGCAGGGTCTATATTTCATGGAGTTCTTTCAGATATTGGGGTTAGATTGGTATGAAAAACAGGGTCTAGGAACTAGAATCCAAAATTTTATAGGGCTAAGGAAGTTTGTGCATTTATTTTTCCTTTTCTTTTTCTCTCCACTCTCATGCACGTCTACTTCTTGCTTCCAACTGGGAGAATCAATTCTATGACCACATAAAAGTCTCCTTAGGCCCAGTGTCTTATGCCACTTTGGTAGTTCATAAAAGACGACTGAAGTTTTAGCTCTGTCTACATGAGGCTCCCGAGGCCAAACGGGAACTGAATGTTCTAATTTGTATTGAATTATTTGCCAAGCAAATATGAAGCTCTTTTGATGTAAACAGGAGTAGTCACACCAACACGGTTCCTAGCAGCAGGCAGGCAGACCAGATCCAACTTGGGTCCCGCCTGCTTCCAGTAGCTCTGCGTTACTGTTGATGTAAGTTAGTCCAGCTTGACCCCATGGGATGTTCAAGGTTCACCATCATCGGTTTTCAGTGCATTGTGTCAAAGGCCAGGGCTGCCAGATGTCTGACCTTCTGAACAAGGATGAAATCTGAAAACAGGCTCCGTCTGGGTGTTAGAATGTTTAGAGTGTTTGTAAGCATGGTGTAAAGATGGCTGGAAGCCTGGGATGGTCAGAGAGTCAGTTAGTATTTACTGAGAACCTATCCTGTGTGCTGGGGGTGTAGCACTGAGGATGTTTCTGGAAGTGGTATTTGCCCTTTTCAAGTTTTCCCACAGGGTCTAGATTTTCAGTTAATTTTCTCAAGCGCACTGGTCATTGCTCTACCTTCATAAAGGACAGTAACTGAGCAGCTTTCCATTCTAGCACTCCCGTGAGATCCTTACAAGGATGTGCTGAGGTCACTGTTGAGCAAATGACTGATATTGGACTTTTGATTAGAGGTTCTAGGTGTCCATGTTTCTCTTTACGCTAATTCCCAGGACCTTCTTTCCATCTGAAGTGGGGAACGTACACAAGTCAGTTTAAAAAAAAAAAGTCTTCAAGTATAAAACCAAGTGAGTATCCTTTGGTGTTTTATAGGACGCGTATTGAACCCAAGCTGGCCCCTGGTGTACGTGGGCGCGGATTGAAGCTGACGCTAATGGTAGCGCATCTGTATCTTGGGAACTGGGCTCCCCAGAGACCTGCTGGCTGAGGGCTGCCTGGGCTCGGGACCGGCCCTACCATTTTGGCAGGGGTGCTAAAGAGAAGCTGTCTCTCACTCTGAGGTTTTTCAGTCCATAAAGCAGCAGCAATTTGGTTGTGGAAGACCCCGGCAGAAACAACATGAGAAAATTGAAAACACATAAGCACATTTGCCGGGTTTAATAGCCCTGCTCCAGCTCTCCACCTCCGGTACCTTAGGCATAAATTGCTGACCTCTATTTAATTTTCTGAACTGCAAGAATTATGGGCCCAAAGTTCAGTGAATTGGAAGAAGTAAGCTTTTATGCTTCTGAGCCAGCTTCCCCATAAGCATTAAGTCTACAAATAAAAGCAACATTTCTATTTATACTTCCTGGGGTTTGTGTATCAGAGAAGCCAAGTACGTCCCCGCAGCTCTGCGAAGGTGACTGCATGGTCAAATCTCCGTCCAGGTAATGCGACGGAGCCTTCTAATTTGGGCCAGAGGAAACAACCAGAGCAGATGGACAAGAGATATTAAAAATAACACACGCAGTTTCATTCGGGAAAGGGCACCTGCTCAAACAGTGACTGATTCACTTGCGCTGGTGTTTGTTTGATTCTCCTCCCGGCCACTGGTGACAAATGTGTGCTAGGGGAAGTCTTACGTTCATTCCCTTCCTGGGCACTCACCGTTAATGATGGCCAGGGGCCCAGAGGGCAACCCAGCTTCCTGTGCCCACCTGGCTGTGGGTCAACACAGCGTCACCCTCTCACTCCGGATGTGGCAGGAGCGTCACACTGGCTGCCACTACGCGCGCAGGTGATTCAAACATCCACGCCATGTCTTCTTCGTGGCCTCGCCTGACTCTTCCTGCTCTATGCTCCCTAGATCGACGTCAGCCTCTATTTTTGTCTCCGTCTCCAGTGCTCAGCCTCAGCATAATCATTCAATTCCACACAAATGTATTGAACACCCCCCACCCGACTGGGGCTCCCCCTGACAGACTGGAAGCACCCCTGCTCACCCCAGTGTCCTTTGCACTGGTGGGATTAACAGAGCTTTGTTCATGGAAGTCGTGGAGGTGATTCACAATAAGGCAAACTCAGGTATGTGAGTTGTGTATTTGACTCCCCTTTGCAGCTTCTTTACATGCCCTCCGCCCTCCCTTAGGGTCACTCATTACCTGCCTTATACCTCAGGTATTTTCCTGTTCCTGTCAAAGCATGGACTTTCTGCTCCACTCCTCCTACACGCGTTCTACAGACAAGTTCTCAATATGGTGTAAATAAACCTCTACGAGGCTCCCTTTCCAGGCATGAGCTTTGCACGTCACATTGTCTAGGGCTTTCTGAAAATAACACCCCAAATCAAAGGTGTAAGTCAAATGGTAAAGATTTTAGCCACCTTGGCAGGCTGCTAGGAAATTCTTTTGGGGGAGGCGTGATTCTGCTTGAAATATTCCCTGTGACTCTGTCCATAGGTTCTGCCTTGGCAAAGGGCTAGATCATAGTCACCATCATCGCAAGCTGTTTTATTAAGGCTGTGCCCAGGCCTTCAGCTGCTGAAGTGATGATGAGATCAGTCTTCTGTTTCTTCAAACCATTTCATTTGGAGCTATTTGTTATTCAACTGTAGTGATAGTTAAATTGTTTTTTCTATGAGCAACCAGCCAGAGGAATGAGGACATTTTGCAACCCAACCCTGCCATTTCTGTAGTGATGCTAATACCTTCCTAAACATTTGTCCCAAAATGTTTTCTTCTAAAGGACTTCTGCTTTTGCCTGTGGCAGCATTTCTCAAACTCAGATGTGCCTGTCACCTGAAGATCTCGTTAAAATGCAGGTTCTGAATCAGCGGGGCTGCCCGAGACTCAGCAATTTTCACAAACTCCCCAGTGATGCTGATGGTGCTGGTTCCTGGACCCCACTCTGCGCAAAGTGGTGTAGACCTGCAGTCACTGGCCACGTGTAGCTACTGAGCTTTTGAAATGTGGCGGGTTCAAACGGAGACTTGCCATAAGTTGTAAAATACACGCTAGACTCTGAAGACTTAGTATGTCAAAAAAAAAGAAAAAGTAAAATTTCTCGCGGATCACTTTTTAAAATAATATTCATTTACATTTTGAGATGATACTATTTAAATATATTTGATTATGTAAAACATATTACTCTAATTTATTTCACCTTTTTCTATTTAGTTTGTAAAAAGAGATGTGGCTGTAAGACAATTTCAAATTATACTTAGGGCCTGTGTTACATTTCTGTAGGACAGCGTCGATCTAGAAGACAGTGCAGCAGAGAAGAGGTGAATTGCCAGTTTGAGCTCTGGTACCTTCTTGCGTTCCTCCCCTGCTGCCCTGGCATGTTTAATTGCCATTAGCTCCCTGCCTGTTTTGCCTGGCTTATAACATCAGGGTCTAGGTTGGTTGCTGATTTCTGGGTGTTCTCTGGGCCCAGGCTAATCAATCACTCCTCTTTCCGTCCTGACTTCCCTCCCGGTCTGCATGACTCATAGCTTCCCGGAGCCTCAGCAAGATGGCGGCTCAACACTGCCCAGACTGGAAGAGCCATTCTGGTTGCTGAGACCGGGGAAGTATCAGGTTGCCTTTAGATAAGAGAAGAATAGTGGAATAACGAGCACATTTGAAGATATGTGATGACTTCAACAGACAGAGGAGATTCACAGTTAGAAGGAGGTTATTTTGCTTAGGACTGTTAACTGCAGGAAAGCCTATTTCAACAGGGCTGTGGTTTAACTGAGTCTGAGCTTCAAACAGGCGTGTGCCTGAGAGCAGCAGATTAGCCCTGGAGCTAATCTCTGGGAGCAGCCAGTACTCCCAGACTTGGAGCTGCTTTCTCATGGGTAACCAACCCACAGAGACTCCTGAAGCTTTGTTGCACGTGATTCAACTATAAACATGCAGGGATGTGGCTTTGGGGAGATTTGGAAACAAGAACAAAGGAGAAGAGCGAGGGTTAACATAGTTGGAATGGAAGTGATTTGCCCTGGGAATCCTACTTGAAATTACAATGAAACCTTCTGCAAATTGCTAAATGTCTCGCTTATTGGGGTGTAAAAGGATCCAAAATTGCTCTTTACCATGTTCCTCATATGCCTGTTTCCATTCTCAAGATCAGAGGGAGATTGCAGAAGGTTGTGATTAAAAAGTGGAGAGGGATGGACCAGCTTGCCACAGGGTGGAGAAAAACAGGGAGAATGAAGTGATAAAGAGTTAAAGGGTCAAAGGATAAAATATGAGAAAAATGTTAGAGGAAAGGAGCACCCCCTTTTCCCCTTTATTCCACACTGCTGGCTAGGATGTAGACGTGATGCCTGGAGCTCAAGTAGCCATGTTGGACTATGAGGCAGAAGCAATGTGTCGATATTGTGAAGCAACAAGAGAGAAGGAACTCAATTCTTGATGACTGGGGAGCCTATATTACACTATTTGCTGACCTTCAGATTTCATTTTCATAAGAGCTAAAATAAAAATCTTCCATTGGGCTTAATCTATTTTTCAGAAACAGCTCTTCCTCACAGACAAGCTAATTCTGCTGAGAACAGAGGCATGACATGCACATAACTTCAGGAAAGGAGCACAGGGGCCTAAAGGCACAGGAGAGATCCAGTGGGTAGTGTTAGGGTTTCTTCTCAGAGCGAGGTGGGTCAGGGGAGAAAGAGAGAGCAGAAAAGCACCAGGCCTTGGGGAGCGATGTAATTCGGGCTGGGGAAACAGAATCTATTACAGTCATGAGAATGGAATCACACAGACCTGGATTTTAGTCCCAGCTACGTCGCCTACCAGCCCTGTGAGCTCGGAAACACTGATGTTACTTCTCCAAGCCTCAGCTTTCTCATATACTGGAGATAAGACTAGTTCCTGCGTTTTGGATTTTTGTGAGGACTCAAGGGGAAAATGCACAAAAAGTGCTTGCTTAGTGCCTAGCACAGAGTAAGTGCTGCCTGTGATTATTTGAAAGTGAAGGCAGGAAGCCCCGAGGACACGTTGCATCCTGTACTTTCGATTTTGAAGGTCTCCTGACAAGTGCTTTCTTAGGCCCTCCTACCCTACAGTCCCTGTGGGAACATGTAAGGCTAGAATCTAAGTTGATGGAAGAAGGGCTCGTCACTAATTAAACTAATAAACAATTCATCACAGCAGCCTGTGCGGTTATACTGTCATGGGTATCCGCTCACGAGAGAAATAATAGCATCGTTAGCAACAGCCTGTCAGGAAAACAAGGCAAAAAGTTCTGAAGCAGCAGCCCCTGCTCGTTTTGTTTAATACTTTATCTTCTTCCTCTGGAAAGAACAGCAGGTTGGAAGAAAGATGTTTTGGCTGTGACCGCTACGGCGGGCACGCACAGACATTTTTGTTCTCCTCTGAGAAGTAATGATTATAATAATAACAACAATAACAATAATAATACTGTATCAGTTATCTTTTGCCACAGTAATGCTACATAGCAAACAATATCGTAACAAACAAAACCTCACTGACACACAACGATATGGGTTTATGTAGCTTGGGAGTTTGTGGGGTTTAGTCGATTTGACTTGCTTGATCTCTGCTAGACTCGCTCATGCATTTGAGGTTAGCTGCAGGTTGACCGAGTGCTCTGCTGATCTAGGTTAGGTTTGCTTACCTGTGTGGGGTTGGCCAATACTGGCTGATGGAGAACGGCCTTGGCCAGGATGGCTGGGGTCGCTTATTCCCGTTTCGTAGTTCTCGTCCTCCAGCAGGTCAGCCTCGGCCTGTTCTCAAGGCCACTGCAGAGCAGTGAAAGCGAATACATCCAACCATGCAAACACTTCCTAAGCCTCTGCTTGGTCACGTTCCTAAGCCACTGGCCAAACCCAAAGCGAGCATGGGAGGGTACTACAAAGGCAAAAGCAGGGAAAGGGTAAGGAATTGGGGGCATTAACCAATTGCAACAAGTGATATTGATACTAACAGATATTGGATATGTACACTCTACATTGACACTGCTAGGCTTTGTTCATATATTATCTCATTTAGTCTGCCTCTCACCCTATGCGGGAAGTACAGTTACCCTCCTGATTTGGTAGATGAGGGACAGAGGCATAGAGAAGGCACAGATTTAGTATTTAGTAGAGCTAGGCTTGGAGCTCACTCATCTAACTCCAGAGCCTGTGCGTTTAACTTCTGCACCTCACCGCTTCCATTCAGGACCATGTTGACATAGAGTCTGCTATTTTCCTGAAATTTTTTTGTAAAGGGATCTTTCTTTATGCATTCTTTGAGACCTGGTTGATAATGAGGGGGGAAGCATATTGTAGAAATAATTTTGTACTCTGATGGCTCCTTTGCTCTGACTACACTTAGTACAGAGTCAATTCTGTTCCCCAGTGGTGACTCAGTGGGTGCCCACTGCCCCCACCCTCTAAGGCAGAGGACAAGACTCAGGTGTTGTCATCCATGCGGTACTGTCTTGCACCTTTGGGTCCACTGCTTTGCAGTTGTTCTCTTGGGACTTGAGTTATTCTCATACCATTTCATCTAGCAGTTCTCTAAATACAGCAAGTGCTCAATTAATTCCATAATGTGACTTATTTTAAATTTCTACGTATCTGCCTAGTGCATCAGATGTTGGCATTACAGAACTGGAAAACACCTAGTACCTCATCCAGGTACCAAGTTCTGGGTCCTCTTGCTTATTCTCCTTCTTTGTTCAATACTTAAGGGGCCACATCTTTTGAAAAAAGAGAGAAGATGGTCATTTAAAGGCAGAGGAGGTATGCTGTGTGTGTGTGATGCAAGCAATTTCTTTCCTTGACATAGTTGATCAGCAAATAAAGATAAGCTGGGACAGACTGAAGCACGGCACTTCCCCGAGTCTGAGAGGGACAACTCTTCCGTCTCTCTGTGAAAGCACCTCCTGGGATGCTTGGTAAGGGGTTTTCTTTGTCCATCTTATGCATCTGGGAGCCTGGCCCACACAATCGCGGAATAAGTGGCCTTGTCCCAGGCCCAGGCATCTTTGGTTGTTAATACTGTGACCTCTGAGACCCTGGCCCTGCTGCCAAGACCTAGAGTGTGGCTTTGATCTTCCTGCCTTTTCACCTCTTGGCTGCCTGGACCTCTGCTGATTCTCTCACCTCACCCCCATCCTCATGTCCCAAGGATCCCTCCTTCCTCCTTGAGTTCCATGTCCTGAGCCCAGCTGTTCAGCCCAGGCCTGCTGGACCTCTTTCTTTCCTCTGAGGAAGGCTCTTAGCTCAGCTCTCCTTATTCACCATCTCAACATAGCAACTCAAAGTTCTGTGGCCTTTGTTTTGATCTCATTGTTTCTCCTCGTCCCATCCTAGCATTTGACTCCACTCATACACTCCCAAGAGATGGGATGATGTCTTCCAAGTCTCCCCTTCCTCCTTTTCCACTCACGCCCCGTGGAGCCAGGACAAAGCAGAGGGCGGTCCGGCTTCCCTCGTCTGGAGCATGTGTTAGACGTCGGCGGGAACCAAGCACTTTGCCGCCGTCCTTTTGTTTAACCCTCACAACAACCTATGGGGCAAGCACTATTTTTTTTTTCCACTTTCTAAAAGTGGAAATCAAGACAGGAAGGTGAGGACATTTGTCTAAGGTCACGCTGGTGGTGAATGATGCCGCCAGGCTTCAGAACCACATCTCATTAACTCCAGAGCTTGTGCCTTGATCCACTACGTTCTCATCCAGATTTCTTCCCGAAGCTAAACGAAGCCGTTCTCCACTCCTTTTTGTATCACTCTCACTTGTCTTCAGTCCTTTTCTTAGCCCCGCCTCCCCCTCAACCTGGCCCGTGCCGGTCCAAGTGCCCTCAGCAGAATTCACACTCATGCAGTCTCTTTCCAGTGCCCCTTTCCCTGATCACTGGACAGTGTTTCACCAGTTCAGGCCTCCTGTAAATCCTGCTGCCAGCTCTTCATTCACAGGTCTGTGAAAGGCAGGCTGATACAAGAGGCCAGCGGAGATTATGGTTCTGAAAGTCTTACAGTCTGTTTTTGCTTGGCTTCACGGGTTTAAAAACTTTTGGTTAAAGTTATGGCTGTTTACATAACCTTTACGGATTATCCCTCAGATTCTTGAAGAGACTTCAGTCATCTCTGAACCCTTTTACTTTCACCTACATCCTAACGGCTTGGCGGGTCCTGAGGCTCACTTGGTGGTGAGTGAAACTGGGATTTGAGTTTAATAGGTGCTAAGTAAAGGCCTTTCGTTTCCCTGCTGGATAAGCCCCTCACCAAACCCTTTCAATTCAAGTGCCTGTGTGCAGATCTGAGCAGGCAGACAAGAGCCATTCTGACAGCAGAGCTAGAGGGCTCAGGAGTTGCACTCATTTCCTCATCTGGCTGCCCGAGTTGGTGTGGAGTGCAGGGCACGAGCTGGGCCTGGCTGGACTGCACTGGGCCCAGCCAGGGAGGAGGTGGCCGGGGCAGGTGGAAGGCAGCCAGAGGGAAGTACAGGCTCAGGTCATGGTGGCCTGATGGTGGGAGCCACCAGACGCTGCCACCTTCAGCAGAGCAGACCCCTCGCACGTGGCCTCTATTTCTGCTCAGTTCTGCAGACCTTTACCTTGGCTCCTATTTTGTTGTGCATGCTCTGTCCTCGGCTGTAAGGACACAAGGCTGAATAAGACAAGGTCCACGAACTTAAGCAGCTCATAGGAGGGAAGACATCGCAAAAGAGAGGACTGTCTGGCGTGCTGAGACTTGATGGGTTTTTCCTCACAAACTACAGCATGTGTTGAGCATGTGGATGGGCGACTTGGGCACTGGGAGGTGAGTGCCACTGCCCCAACAAAGCGCTCTTTCCTGTGGGTCGGTAGAGATTTCTTTTGACACTTGAACTATCCTTCATTCCACTGTGACACCATGTGGGTCCAGCTCCACTCTCAGGGAACTCATGTCAGGCAGGAAGTCAGACAACATTCTGGTTTGGGCCATGCTTCAAAATTTTTTCAGCTTTATTGAAGGATAATTGGCAAGTAAAAATTGCATATATTTAGAGTGTACAGTGTGGTAACTTAATATACATATACACTGAAAAGTGATTTTGCAATCAAGTTAATTAACACATCCATCATTTCATGGGTACCATTTTGGGGGGAGGTGATGAGAACACTTACCATCTACTCTCTTAGTAAGTTCGAGTTTGCAATACGGTATTATTAACTGTAGTCAACGTGCTGTACATTACATCCCTGGAAATTATTCATCTTTCTTGTCCCCTTTCACCAACATCTTCCCATTTCCCCCACCCCCTGGCAACCACTGGTCTACTCTCTGGTTCTATGAATTTGACTTTTTAAGATTCCATATATAAGCTGAGATCATAGAGCGTTTGTCTTTCTCTGTCTGACTTCTTTCAGTTAGCATAATGTCTTCCAGGTTCATCCACCCATGTTGTTGTAAATGGCAGAGTTTCCATCTTTCTCATGGCTGAATTGTACACACACACACACACACACACACACACACACACATCTATCACCTTTCTTTCTTTCTCACATTTTTTTATCCACTCATCCATCAATGGACATGGGTTATCTTCATATCTTATCTATTGTGAATAATGCTGCTGTGAACATGAGAGGGCAGGTACCTCTTTGAGATACTTACTTCATTTACTTTGGATATATACTCAGGAGGTGGATTGCTGGTTCATATTGATAGCTCTCTATTTAATTTTTAAAGGAGCCTCCATACTATTGTCCATAATGGCTGCACCAATTTACATTCCCACCAACAGTATATCCTCACCTTTTTCTCCACATCCTCACCAACACTTGTTATCTCTTGTCTTTGATAAAAGCCATGGCAACAGGTATGAGGTGTATTTTGCTGTGGTTTTGGTTTGCATCTGCCAGATAATTAGTGATATTGAGCACCTTTTCATATGCCTGTTGGACATTTGTGTATCTTCTTTGGGAAAACATCTATTCAGGCCCTTGACTCATTTTTTGAGGGTTTTTATTTTTGTGCAATTATTGAGTTGTACAAGTTCCTTGTCTATTTTGGATGTTAAGCCCTATCAGGTATATAGTTTGCAAATATTTTCTCCCATCCTGTAGGTTGTCTTCAGTTTGCTAATTGTTTCCTTTCCTCCACGTGGACTTGCTTTTCTTTCAGGTGTGGTCTTGGCTGTACCTAATGCTGAGAGGAGAATAAGGGACAGATAGCCTTTTGATATTCAAGTAATATTATTTTCATTGTATCTTTGAAAAATGTGAGTACTGTTTCAATCTCTGTATTTCCTTTCTGGTCTGAGTTTGCTGGGAAGTGCTCCAGGCTTTTCAACAGGAAGATGAGGAAACGGAGGGACCATTTGCTTCTTTCTAGGAATTTTTTCTCCCCAGCGATCAAAATTTCTCATGGTCCTTCAGTTGAGCCTGTTTTGTTTCAGACATCTGGGGCACCACCACCTGCAGGGTCATTGGGAAGAGAGGCATAAATGTGGGTAAACTATAGGACTTAGCAATACTGTCTTGGAGGCTTGAATAAAGTGCTACTGGGGTATCTTGTGCACGCCACTCTCTCTAGCAATGCCCTTCACTTGGAAAATTCCAAGTCTTCATTTAAGACCCTGTTCAACAATTACCCTCTCTGTGAAATTCCCATTGATTATACTGCATGGAGAGTTGGTTGCTTTATCCATGGGGTCTGGGAGCCCTTCATTCAGGCTTCCAAGATAGTGCTTACAGCTGTGCCTTGCAATTCATGCATGTCCGGGTCTTTTCCTCGAGCAAGTCTGTGAGCCATCTAGGGCAGGGCTTGTATCTTACTGTCAGTGTATCCCCAGAATCTAGTGTGATGGGTGGCACCTAGAAGGTGCTCAACTTATGTCTCTTGGAAGATTAGGTAAGATCATAATGATTTAACTCTTTCTTTTCTGGGGATCTAGTCGAGAGGGCAAGATAAGGCCAAAATACTGAGTTAAAATGAGCCTCTTAATCATATGGCCAGGTAAAGTGATTTACTCAGTTAAGGCCAAGGAAAGTGAGGACTCAGAGCCTCCACCAGTGTTATGTAGAGCAGTCTGTGGAAAACACTTTCCCAGCACTAAGCAGCATCTCTACCACGACTTCTGAGACCTTACAGCTGTAGTCCAAGAACTGCTCAGAGCCGGTGATGGCCATGGCCCCTTAACGAACATCTTCCAGGGGTAATGTGAGGCACACTATATGGCATTGGGGGCCAAAGACCAGAGTCTATCATTTGAGTTCTGAGATCCATAATCCTGGACATTGTTTTTTTTTATTTGTTATTTATTTATCTGTCTATCCTGTTTCTGATTATTACTTATTTAAATACTAACATTTTAATCCAATCGAGTTGTATGTCCTTTAATAATATTTTTTAAATTTTTCTGTCTTTTTTTTAGATTGAGGTAACATTGACTTATGATATTATATGTTTCCTATGTGCATTATATTTCTACTTCTCCCTTCCCTACAGTGTGCTCACCACCAAAAGGTATTTTCCATCCGTCACCATACAGTTGATCCCTTTTACTCATTTCACTGTCTTCCTGGTCCCTTCCCCTCTGGTAACCACTACTCTGTTCTCTGTACCTACATGTTATTTTTGTTGGGTTGGGTTTGGTTTGTTGTGTCATTTTGTTTGTTTGCTTATTAGCACATGAGTGAAATTATATAGTGTCTTTGTCTGGCTTATTTCACTTAGCATCAGGGTCTTTATTTATTAAGTAGAAGGAGCTTAATGGAACTGAGTAAACTGCTACTTGGGCAAGAAGAAGCTCACTGGTTGATGTTTAGAAAGATGATCACTAGGTAGAATGTGTTCTATGCCTCTTCGTGTGTGTGTATAAGATGCACACAGTTCAAACCACTAAACTATTGAGGAGAATATACTTCAGCTTTATCACCAAATACCATAAAGATTGCACTTAGAAGCCTCCACGTGACCTCCTTCCTTGGCATTAGGATCTTAGCAGTAGGTCAGGAGCAAACACAGAAAATGAATATGTTTGTAAATGCGTGACTGGGACGTTGTGCTGCACACCAGAAACTGACACATTGTAACTGACTGTACTTCAATTAAAGAAAAAAAGGGGGGGGGAGCAAATACATCTAGAAGTTTCGATTCGATTTATCTGCATAATCTTTTGGCCTTAGATGAGTGGTTCTCCATGAGGGAAGTGCTGCCCCCTAGGGACATTTTAGAGAACAGTGAGGGTAGTTTTGGTGTCACCACTGGAGGTTACTGCTGGCATTCAGTGGGTAGGTGCCAAGGACGTTAGACATCCCTGTAGTGCATGGATAGTCCCACGAAATGAATCCTCCTGCGTTCTGCTGGACTCCTGAATGCCTTGCCACACATTCATGTAGACAAAAAAACCATTTTTAATGATCTGAGACTAGGAGCTAATTCTAATTTAAATATAAATGCTGAATCACAGAAGTATTTTTTGTATACTTCAACTATACTTCCCAGGAATGCAACTACCATGTTTTTGAAGGAAGATTGCCTTTTGATTTATTTGCAGATTTTACCAAGAGTGGTTTCCCATTTTGGAAAGTCATGCCATTGATAGCAATGCTGCTTTCAGTATTTGAGTCACCCACACACACACCTCTAATGGTCTGCATTTGGAGCTATTGCAATTAGGCTGACTCTGAGAATGCATAGTACTTGACTTTGATAACCCTGGATTCAAAATGTCAGTATAAAGGAAAATACCTGAAATGTTTGTTGAATATTTTCTTATTTCTCTTAAATCCAAACTCATTCATGAGAAGTAGTTTCAAGCATTTGATTGCGTCATTTTACTTCATTCTTTTAATGTCACTGTATCAGAAATACTTATATACTGAAATTCATTTTATTTCAGTACAAATTATTTTCTTTCTTGATATTCTAGATAGGACATTAATTTTTTTCAAATTATGTAAGGTAGGTCATACTATGTTTGAATTTTCAATACAAAATGTTCGCTATAAACCTGGGTCTTGTGGGACTGACAGGATTGAGAATGACAGATTTAGATAAACAAAAGAGCAACTGGGACACAGGCAAAGCTTGTCTTTTGAGTACAGTGAGAAGTGGCATCAAAGTATGTCATTGGGAGTGAAGGAAAGTTTAAAATAAGAAACTTGTAGGGTAGAACTTTTGAAGGATTTGACGTCAATAATACTAACGTCTATAAGTGTTTACTCTGCATCTGATACATTGCTGAGCAATGTTCCTCATTACGGCCTCCCACCTATGCCCCAGGCACACCATTATCCTCCACGGTGGCCGTGAAAACTGCCCCAGACGACCACACAGGCCATGGGGGCAGAGCCCAGATTAGAATCCATGTGTGTTGTCCACAGAGCCGACCCTCTTAGCTACACCACGTTAGCTAGCATTTTAGTCTGCAGAAAAGAAACTTGAACTTCTCTTGGCATCTACTGGAAGGGGTCTCTCTTGAATGAGTTGAAGAACATCTCACAAGCTTAGGGGCTCAGACTGCCTTGGTTTGTGTCCCTGCCTCCAGCTGTGGCTGTGATCTATGGAAAAGCTGGGCCGGGGTTTAGGAAGCATAAATTTCCTTCCCCATAGGCCAGCTCCCTTTCCTGAAGACATCTGGGGGGCATATCCATTTTGAAATATTTACACATGGACCACATTTTAGCAATTAAATGATATGAATACCGCTCAGTATTCAGAATCTGGGCTAAAGCCTGGAGTTCTGTATCAGAGCTGACCTTAACACAGGAAGTATATATTTTATGATGGCTAATAGACCATCAACTAATAGATGTTATTAGTATTAAAAGTTTGTATTAGTTATAATAAATAGACAACCCAACATTTATCCATCTCGCATGATTCCTCCCAGATGGAGTTAATGAGCTGGGGAAGTGACTGGTTTTCCATTTATAGCTGGTTGGCTAAAAGTTCCTTAGATTTCAGTGGGGACCTGATGGATCAGAATGGGCAAGCGCACTGGGAAGAGACATCCCTGGGGATGCATGGAAGCTACCTTACCACTGACAGGGGCGCAGTCTGCACCTGGCTGCTGCTGTCAGCTGGGGCCAGGTTTCTCCGAGGCTTTGGACCCTCAACCAGGAGAGACTTTAGGAAGAGACCTAAGAAGACTCTTTCCTCTGCTCCAGAGAAATCACGAGGATGTCCTCACCAGGAAAAGTTTGGTGCTGGTGCGCTGGGAGTCAGATCGTCATCAGTATGTACTGACGTCCTCCACGAGGAGGCAGTGCAGCGCGGAGGCCGAGAGCACGTGCTCTGGAGATACGTAGTTCTTTTCCAGGTGGATAAGCTCAGATCAGTTGCTTGAACTCTGTGCCTTCGTTTTCTCACCTAGACATGGGGCTCACAGTGGAGTTATCTCATAGGTTATGTATTGGATTAAATGCGATCATTTATGTACACTGCTTAGTAGATTTGCACTGACTAACACACCTACATTGAGCACGTAGTAGGTACTCAATAGACTTTTGCCACTACCATTCTTCATTCGAAAATGGGGATAAGAGAAGTACCCCCTCACGGAACTGTTGTGAAGATTGAATCAACTAATATATATAAAGTGGCTAAACTGTGCCTGCCGTATTGGAAGCAATAAATGTTAGTTGTTACTATTATCAATATTGTTGTTATTGCCACCATGGGAGGGATTAACAAATTTTAAGATTCTAGCACAGCATCAGATTAATAAAATCATTCCCATATAAGTGTTTCCATACCAACACCATGCGTTCTGACATTTGATTTGCTCAATACATGGCAAGGCCTCAAACGTATGGGACATCTAAACATAATAGAGCTATAACACTCCCTACACGCTGCTCTTATTTCTGCCTATCAGTGTCACGGTAGACTTGCAGTCGGCTTTCTTTAAGGAGCAAAATAAATGTCATGGGTGCCCTTTGCTAATTAATGTACACTCAAGTTTCTGGGGTATTTACAGGAAGTGGGTACTGGCTGTTATTTGTTTATTTGTTTGTTGATTTGTTTTAATAACTGAGAAAACAGAATCTTAGAAAAGTGTGAGGTTGAAAAATTAGAGAATGTCACGTGTGACCTGGAAGGGAACTTAAGATCTTCTATTCCAAGCTCTCATTTTACAGATGGCTCAGAGAAGCTGAACTTTCCCAAGGTCAGGCAGCTATGAAATGGCAGAGCAGTGGCCTAATCCTTGACCAACACTCATTTGGAGGTTGTTTATTTGATTTGTTAGGATCCTCTGGGTTGATGGAGCTGGGACCAGAAGCCAGCTCTGCTCCATTCAGTCTGGTTCCATAGGGTCCTCTCAGGGCATAGGCAAGAGGGTCAGTGGAGAGTTTAGGCAGAGAGTGGCCCCAACCCACAACCAAACAATGTCATGCTCTCCTTTGGTCCTTGGCCACCTGCAGGATGTAGACAGAAGAATACGGTATTCAGAATCAAAAGACCCTGGCCCTACCCCTGGCTCCATTTTTCTGCCCCGGTTTACCGAAGTATAATTTACATAACAGTAATCTTTTTTAGTTCAAGTTCCTTGAGGTTTGAAAGATGCATACAGTCATTCATCATCACAACAATCAAGGTAGAGAACAGCCCTGTCACCCCCAAATCCCTTTGTGCTTTTTATATTCATCTCCCTGCAGCCCCCAGCTTCTGGCAACCCTTGATCTATTCTGTCTCTATAGTTTTGCCTTTTCTAGAAAGTCATATAAATGGAATCATACCAGATGTGGCCTTCTGAGTCTGGCTTCTTCCATTTAGCACAATGCATTTGAGATTTGTCCTGGTTGCATGCTTAGTGTCTGCAGGTCCTTGGGGAAGTTGCTTATATTTCAGCCTCAGTGTCTTCATCTATAAAATGGGCATACCGCTTGCCTTGCATTGGCATCATTGTGGTGAGGAAGAAAGAATGTGCACAAATGTGCATCAGGTCAAGGGAAAAGCAAGTACATGAGGGAACTTGTTATTCTTGTTATGAGGTTACTTTTGAAGACTCTAGGTGCAAAGGCAATCCTAATTGAAGCACAACCCCCACGGAATCTTTGTCCCTCTGATGAGCAGGACAGGGTCTAGCATCACTGTTAAACTCTTCCCCAGCCAAGACTCTGCAGGCTGGTTCCAAGGCTCAAAATGTTGCAGGAAACACTTACCCAACAGGGACCATCACCAGGGGACGTAGATCTCTGGCTTGTTGCCTCCATCAGGCAACTTCGGAGGGGCTGGGGTAACCTGTGGATGAAATACTCTGATTTGCAAAACACTGCCATTAACACTGATAATAATTTATGCTAGTAATAGTGTTGTGGGAAAAAAATATGTTTATCTAACATGAGAAGCACCCAATGGTTCGACAAAAAGATAGGGCCTCTCTGGGCTCAAAATGCACGGGGTGGAGCGGGGAGCGTGAAATCCAGATTTGCACTTCCTTCTGAGTGCCGTGTGATTCTGAGCTACAGAACACATATGACCAACATATATCCCCCGGGCATTTCTGCCTGAATGTGCAACAGGAAAGGCCAGTCTTGGATCCTGCCCTCCCATCCAGCTGGCATGTGGGTGGCACCCAGCAAGACAGGTGCGGCCCAGAGGAGGCAAAACCTGGCCTGGGGTTCAGGAGATCTGGATGCCCTGTCTGGCCCTGCTATATTAATGGTGTGACTTCACCCTTGCTTCCTCACCCATGAATAAAAGGGGCTGTTGTAAGTCACCCCAAAGGAATCTCAAGTGACCCCCACGAGTGATAGAGCCTCTGACCCCCAGCTCCGAGCACTGAAGCAGGGACGGGGCACAGAAAGCAACCACCCTGAGCCTTCGAGTGAAACTCGTTCAGAGAAGCTCACTCTTTCCAGCGCTAGCTGAATAAGATTCCAATAAACATATTGCTGAAATGTTTGTTTCCGGGTGTCATTTTAGACTTCAAGTAGCTAAAACAGATCCGGCTCCTATATATAGACACTGCATTTGGTTGTGTTCTGGGAGGCTTTTATTACTACGTTCCCTGGCCAGCTCCCAGCTGAGCTTTTCCCTCAAGGGATCAGATTTTGGAATCAGAAAGTCAGAAAGGATCAGTGACCATATTAAGGGGTCTCTCTCCCTCCTCCGCTCTCTCCCCACTGTGGCTCTACACTGCAGGTGGACGCCAGCGTGGACTGGCTCCTCCCTTTGCCCAAAGACTCTTAATAATAATGATGACAATGCTGATGGAAACTGACCAGCCCCACTATGGCAGCAAATGCAAGCAAAACAGCCCTGACGTCCTGGGCTCAAAGGAAACATAGTATAATTTGGGTTGAAATGAAGTGCAGATTGTCACAAACAGCTCAGTCTTTAGATAAGAGGACCCCAGGACTCTCCGAGGATAGACGCAAAGAAAGGGGCCAGTAAGGGTGGGCTTTTTTGGTGGGGGGAGGTGAGTGGGTGGGTTCTGAATTTTACTCGTGAATTGTCCAGGGGAAAATAATGCTGGGAACAGAAAGGTGAATGAAGGAAGGTGGAGGTGGGGGTTGGAGGAAGAGCTGTAGGCAGGGAAGGAGGAAGGGACAGGGGTTTCCTTAAAGAAACAAGGTTGAACCCTGGCAATCTGACTTTTTGCAACGTGTCCGATCACTAAGAGTGAATCCCCCCACTGTGTGCCTTTTGTTTTCTGTGCCTAAAACTGAACCCCTGCCCCATTTTATAGTGTCTCCCTTCACCTGCCTCTCTGGATCCTTTATGTTTAACCATCATGGATCTAACTGCCTTCCTGGTCTCCATATTTTATGTGCCCCACCACCTCTTTCTTTTTTTTTATTCCTCTCTGTCTCATTCTTCACTCCTCTCTTCCCTGCTTTTCTTTTTCAGTCCTTTCTCCTCCCAGAGTCTTGTCTTTTCCCTTCGTTCCCCTCCCCTCCCCCTCCCATGTCTCTCCTTTCCTCTTCCACCCCCTCCCCCTCCCTCCTTTCCCCTTTCCTTCTGCCCTCCCTCCTCCCTCTTCCCCTCCTCCTTTCCCCTCGCCCCTTCTGTCCTTCTCCCCTTCTCCCCTCTCTCCACGTCCCCACCTCCCCATCCCCTTTCTGTCTCCCTTCTCTTCCCTCCTTCCCCCTTCCCTCCCTCTCCCTCTCCGTCCTTGTTTATCTGTAAGCTCCAATTTCTTGCCTTATAGATTTACCTGCAGAACAAGACACCGCTCCTCTTGCAAAAACTGTTTAAGAAATCCATATCCTCTCCCTTCATTCCTTGGGCATTTCAGAAATGATATTCTTCCCCCAACTACCCCCGTCAAAATAAAATAAATTCAGCCAGCTCCTGCTGTGTGTCCTTAAATCCATTCCCTCCAGCTTCGCTGGTCTGAAAGCCTGTACCCTAGAAGGGGCCTCCTGCATTTGCTGGCAACCCTGCTCGAGTCTGATCGCCACAGATAGTGCTCTGGAGTGAAAAAAAGGGGGAAAAACCCTCTCGTTGGAGATTTCAAAACAGATCCTACCAGCTTTCAAATCTGTGCACTTGTGGAGTGGCAGGGCTTGGGGAAGAGGCGTAGGGGACTTGGGGTGCGGGTGTATGTCATAAACAAATAAGCCACAGAATTTATACATATATATAACTGTGCGTTTCCTTTGGCATGTTTGGTGCCTTTCTCCCTGGCATCCAGGGTGGGTGCGAGTCTGCCTCCTCTCCTACTTTGGCTGGGGTCTGCTGTGTGAGAGCGTGTGTGATGGAATTGAGGAGGGGGTTGCTGTGTTTTTGATCTGATTCACTTGACAGATTATTTGAATCCAGCCCACCTTTCCGCACATGTCAAACAGATGGGATCATTGTTAAAGCCTTGTGAGAGCCGTGGCTGAGCGGTGGGTAAGGCAGGGAGGGGAAGAGAGGAGGGGGACCCGGGGGAGAGGGGGCACCTTCCAGTAGCTTTGTGTTTTCACACGTTGGAGCTGACAGGAGCCCTTCTTCTCCGTGGGGAGCGTCTGGGGGTCTGGGGCCGGTGAGGGGTGGGATGGGAAGGAGAGAGAGAGGTGGGGTGTTGGTGGGCAGGGTTATGATGTCACAGCAAAAGTTACAACAGGAGGAAAACACAGAAATGGTTCAACATTTTTTTTTAAACTTTGGGCTGCCAAGAGCTGAAGGAGAGTGGTGAGCAAAGGAATGAAGGGGAGAGAGAGAGAAACTAAACTGGAAGCTTGAGTTTTGTGTAGCTTCTTGAAACCTTATGAATGGATTACTAGCAGCTGAGAGCCAGGAGAGACCTATAGGGGATGCGAGATCATTCACACACTAGAAGGGGGAGAAAAGCACGGTGGAATTTCTCTTCCTTCCTGTGTTATCCCTCCTTCCTGAAATGAATGGTATGGAACCTTTTTCTGAGGGTCGTGGGGGCGGCATGAGGGAGGGGACGCTTCCTTCTACTGTTTCTTACCTGGGTGTCTTCCTTTCATTTAAACTAAGGTTCCTCTCCTTCCTTCTCTCCTTTCTTTCCTGGCTTCTCTCTCTGTCTCTGCCTGTCTCTGTCTCTCCCCTCCTTTTCTGCCTTTCTCTACAGTCTTCCCCCTCCTCCCTTCCAAAGCCCCAGTCTTTACTGAGCTGCTTCAGGGGGAGGAAAAGGATTGTCAGAGAAGTGAAGGGAGACAGGGAAATGATAAGAGGAAACAGGACAGTCTAGGACTGAGGGGTTTCTCTTTAGTGATATCCACGTGCCTGAGTGGATATCTTGTTTGGGGACTTGCCCTGAGGCTTCCGTCGATGCTGCACAGGGAAACATGGCATGCCAGGGATGGGGTGCGTAGGATACAGCATTCTGACAGCCCAGAAGTCAGTCATTAGCTAGGGTAGAGGAGTTTAGAAGACGCTGAGGAGACCCAAGGCAAAAGAGGCAGTGTGATCTTACTCCAAAGTGTGTGGGCTGCGTGTTTTATATGTAGGCAACACAAGCAGTGATTTTAGAACTGTGATTTTTCCTGTTATTGAATGAAGAACCCAATAGATTTCTCTACCTGTTTTGTACTCACCTGTGGCCAAGCATCCTTACCTGTGTGGAGAATTCAGAACCATGCTGTGTGTGTGTGTGTGTGTGCGTGTGCGCGCGTGTGTGTATGCTTGCACTTGTGTTTAGGGGGTGGGACCCTCTGAGATAGCTTACATCTAGGCAAACATTATTATAGACATTAAAATCATATTATTTACTTCCCCATTCTATCCATTCATTTCAAATCAAATAAAAAAATAGTTGTTTGAGTCTAGCTGTTTATTTTTGCGTATTACTTTTTTGAGCATCTCATTTGTTTATTTGCTCACTCAGCATGTGGTGACTTTTAGTAACTTCAGAGTGAGAAACTTTGGCGAGAACAAGAAGACCTACATAGTACAAATGCATGGCATTCCCATTGAATGCTTCTTACAGCAGGGTAATTGAGTCCTCCTTTCTCCTAATGCCTAATATAAAGTGAATTTGGGGTATTGTTCTTTCAAATCCCAAGTGATTGAAAGAAGAATGAAATATAGGAGGTACATGGCAAAACAAAAGAAAGAAATGCAAGTTGTCCCTGAAAGACTGGGGTGGGTTTATTAGGCATAAGCAGGTCTGTTCACAACACATGCGTGAGTCCGTGTGTGTGTGTGTGTGTGTGTGAGTGAGAAAGAGGGAGAGAGAGAATACACACAGAAAAGAGTGCTCCAAAACAGTATTGATTGTTGTCTATTGATTGTGTAGGCTGCGGCTGCTGAAAGAGAAAGCGGGAGATGTTTACTGGGGAAACCAAGAGTAGCGTCTGTCCCCTGTGCCTCAGTGAGGTGGGGAGGTTTTCAGGAGGAAGGAGGGGACACGGAGTAGGTGGAGAGATGCACCGGACTTATTAGCTTTGACATCATCATTGTCTTTAAATGAAACAAACAAGAAGATAATTACAGGCAGAGAGAAAGGGAGAGGAGAGCGGGAAGGACCGGAGAGAACAGGTCCCCTGAAGGATAGCCTCTTCTTCTTGCTCTCTTTTCCATCTTCCCAGGGACCCACAAGACTCCCAGACGGTGAAGTCAAGGGCTCTGAGACTCATAAGGTTATTAGGACATCATCCTGGCACCCCAAAGGAGAACTTTACAGAGGCTTGCAGCACACCAACAAGTTGGAAGGGGATTACAAAAAAACAACAAACCTTCAGCACTCAGCAACCCCAAGCACGGAGCTGAGGGAAACATTCTGACCTGCACAGGCAGACTGGAGGCTGGATGGGGAACTGGCTGAGGAGGACATCTGGAGAGTGAAGGTTAAGTACCAGCTGGGATTTTTGTGCCCCCAGATACTTTTTTGCTTTTTAAGATAATAAGCCTCAGATTCTGTGTCTCTGTCTATCAGCTCTTCTAGCAATTGGTTTGAAGGTGAATGTATTTTAGGTTAAGGACTACAAAGAGAAGGTAACTCCTAGGGAAGGGGGAAGGAGAAAGAAAAGAAAATCAGAGGATAAGATTCTTCTTAATGACTTCAGGTGGCGAGTGGTATGTGTGAGTGAGCGTGTGTTTGAGAGGACCTGGCTCGTGCCCATGTATCCTTCTAGTATCAGCGAGGGGAGGGGCTATTGAAGACGGGGGGTGGGGGAAAATAAAAAAAGAAAAAGAAGGAAACCTGAGCTCTCTGGAAGAAATGCAAAGGAAGCCAGAGAAATGAACTTCACTCTGCAAGGTCTAAACTAGAGCAAGGAGAGAGCGGTCCAGGGAGAAGGGTGAGGGAATCACATGCGGTAGGTGAGGTACTGGGGCCACACAGGTAGCCAGAAGAGGTACGCTTTCTGGGGCTGCTTGAAAAAGTTTGGCCTGTGAACAAAACAGTTTGCCTGGTGACTGAGAACCCACTGCTAGCCGTTTCTTTCTCTTCTCCCCATCATCCCAGTGTGGTACCCAGAAGTTGACTTCTGGTTCTATATAAAGTGCTGGGGGAGGTATGATGTGCTTCAAGATCCTGAGAATAAGCCTGGTGATTCTGGCTGGGTGGGCGCTCGGTGCTGACGGCTCGGAGCTGGGCTGGACACGCAAGAGATCCTTGGCACAGAGAGGACACCTGAATCAGGTGCTGTCGGAAGGAGAGCGCTGTTGGCTGGGGGCCAAGGTTCGAAGACCCAGAGCTGCTCCTCAGCATCACCTCTTTGGGGTCTACCCCAGCAGGGCTGGCAGCTACCTGAGGCCCTACCCAGCGGGGGAGCAGGGAGCGCACCACGCGGGACGCAGTAAGCCAGACACCAAGGGGATGGCTGTGAGCTCTGTTCCCCCAGACCTGACTGGCAGTGCAGGCGAGAGGAGTGAGGCTGAGCAGCCAGCTGTTCCGTGGGTAGGGGATGGTCCTATTGGGCAAATGGAGCTACTGGGAGATGATGACACTTATCTTGGCGCTCGAGGATCCAAGGAGCCTCTAGGTGAGGCTGGGACTCAGGAACGCTCGGCCACGGCTGCTGCCATCATCTCCACCTTTCCTTGCCCGAAGGAACCTGGACCAGAGACTCAAAGGAAGGGCGGAACCAAGACCAGGCGGCGTCGCCAGGTGGCGAACGGGCAGGCAAGGGGCGTTCGGGGAGACCCCAGTGTTGCTCCCCGGCACTTCCAACCTTGGCCTAAGCATCTCCCGTCGCACGGGGTCAGAACCAGTCCTTCAGAGGGCAGCATCCAGAACGGTGGAGGGGACCCCTACTGGGAAGCAGAGACCTTTGGCCCCCAAGGAGGACTGCCTGTCTTGTACTTCTCTGGGAGGCGGGAGCGGCTGCTGCTGCGTCCAGAAGTGCTGGCTGACACTCCCCGGGAGGCGTTCACAGTGGAAGCCTGGGTGAAACCGGAGGGAGGACAGAACAGCCCAGCCATCATCGCAGGTAATCACCCACTCTTGGGCTTTCCGTAGTCTGCGGGGTGAGGCTGGCTTCATTTTTTTTTTTTTTTTTTTTTTTTTTTTTTTGCTGAGGGTATACATAGGGGGCAAGGAATGGAAGAGGGGAGAACAAGAGAGTCAGGAAGGGCTAGCCAGGCAGAGAGGGGGAAGGGCCTTTATTCAGCTGCGCAGCAGGATCCCAGACATCGTCTACGTTAATGACTCCATAACCACAAGAGCATTTGTCCCTTGTATTGATCTCTTGTGGTTCTATACGTTGTTCTGGCACTCAGGAGACCTCCAGCGCATTCTCTTACCCCTCTTTAAAGGGGAAGAGCGCTGGTTCTTTGTCAATGGAGGAGAGGTGTCACACTCCATTTCTCATCATCCAGTGTGAGATACCCAGGCAACTCTGAAACTACACAAAAGTGTAAAGACCTGGGTGGTGAGTCATGCCTGGGCTGGGCCAGGCAGCCAGGTACATAGCCAATGGGTCCTGACTGGTTCCCTTTGCTTTGAGCAGCCCTTGGAACTCAGCAGAAAGCTACTATCTTGTCCAGATCCTGGAGTCCCCTTTGCTTTGTCCTCACAGTCATGTGTCCAGCCTAGGAATAGCAGGGTCTACTGGAAAAGGTGGGCACTCACAAACCAGGACCCTGATTTCTAGCCCTGGCTATTGTAAAAGGGACCTAAAAATGCACCCTGTATAACTATGGTTTTCATCTGGGCAGTGTCTGGGAACCTCCTCACATTTATTTTCCGTGATATACAGAGCTTGGCTTTCATGGAAAGTCACCCAGAAGGACAAAGAAAAGAGTGGGGTTCGGAACGGCTGTCTCCCTTGCCTTACTGGGGCAGGGTGGGGGATTGGTTTCAAGCAAGGTGGGGGGAGAGGTTAAAAGTGATCCTCCATCATTCCATGTCTCATTACCCCTTTGGATTCCCCCATGACAGAACCGCACACCAGGCCAGACACCTGGTGGAACCATTTTAATCTTATTATTTCGGATTATCCACAGCACCCTTTGATGTTTGCCAGTCCCATGACGTTGATGGGGAAACCTAAGTGGTGAGAGGTGTCTCAGAGGCAGACTGGCAGTGGAACTCCTGAGCCCCTTAAGTGCTTGACAGCTCCCTGTATTGAAGACTCCTCAGGTTGCTGGATGCCTGCAAATAAGTTTCAGACTAGAGAGCGAAATCTAGAAGGAGGGAGCCTCTTGCAGTGGGGTGTTGCTGGAACATCCCTTCCGGACATGCTGGCTCCCCCTCTTTGGCTGCAATTTCTCTTTTGGAAGCTGGGATTCCCAGACACTGAGAGCTCGAGAATCTTGTGGTTTTGCTTTATTTTATTTTGAGGTGGGAGAAGGGGTGAAGGGAGGGGATAGGGAAAGGGCTGGGCTGTAAGGTAGGTGGGGGCAGAGAAGGAGTGGAAGGAAATCCTTATTCCAGGGCCAGGTGGAAGGAATAATGAGATGATTATCTGATCAGAGTTGGCAGCTTCACAGTTTTTCCCAGATGACATCTTCTTGCTGCCTAATCTCGCTTCCTAGTACCCATCTGCCAGGGGAACTGTGTGCTTGCAGTCTAGACCAGGACCCGCGACTCTGCATATCCCCCCTCTTGCAGTTCCCTGGCTCTGAAGAATCAGAGAAGGATCCAGCAGGAATAAAGGAGGGAGGCTCTGAGAGACTATTGCTTTGAGTTGTTAAAACCCAAACCTGAGGAACGGATTCTGGACAGCGGGTACCTGAGCCTGGTCCTGTCCCTTCCATGTCCTCCTGTCTCCTACTCTGCAGAGAGGAGAACAGGGTCATGACTGGATTCAGTTACAGCCTTCCTTGATACATCTCCCCCCCCACCCCCCTGTGCCCACCTGTCCACCGCCACCCACCGTCCCTCCACCTTGCACGGCACACACACTCAAATCCTTCTTCAAAGTGCCCATCTGAACTCTCGTAACCTCCTAAGCATGTAAAATTAGGCAGGAAATCTTTTGCAGACAGTCTAGCTTCTGAGGTGTCTTTCTCTCCAAATCAAAGTGTCCTGTTCCCCGTGGTGTCCTGGTATTTCCCCTGTAGGTCCACACTGGGAAGGCAGAGGGCAGGGACTACTCAGATCTCTCTCCTCTCCACCTCCCATGCTGTATCTTTCTTCAGATTTGTGCACATCAGAAAATATTCGGGAAAGATTTAGGGTAACAGTCTGGGAGAGATGGGGGCTGGGAACAAGGCCTTCATTCTTCAGGATTCTAGCAGCCGGCTTCCCGAGGACATAGGCATCCTTGTCTACTCTTAGTGCCCAGCTCCGTACGCATCCCCTGGGGGCCCTAGGGCCGAGAACCACGAGGTGGCCAAGGGTGGCCCCCTCAGGAATAAAGTTCTCTGATTCACTAATTTACTCACTCCTACAACAGATCAGCCCATCTTCCCTCTCTAACCCTAGCACTGGTCCTTTTAGCTGGTCCCTGCCTGCTCCTGGGGTGGGTGGCTTTCTCTTGTGCAGAATGACAACAATTGAATTGTGGTCCTGGGAGCTAAATACTGTCCAACCGTGGAAGTTCCGAGGATAATCCGAGTGCTGCAAGACTTGGCTCCCACACTCTTTTCCAACAGCCCTCAAACCTCAGCTTCTGCTTACTTCGTAAGTTTGCCGGTTCTCAATCTACCAAACTTGGGGCATTTTCTCAGCAGAAATATCAAGTGATTCAGTGGCACCAGCCCCTGCAGAGGGATCCCCTGGAGATGGGAGGCCTCGGGGAATACTTCCCACGTGGGGCACTAGGTGGCAGTGTTACTTCATGCACAGGAGAGTAGGCGGCGCCTTGGAAGCCACGTACTGGGAAACGCGTCTGGTTTCTTGGAGGGCTGTCCCTGCCCCTCTGGGAGGTATTTAATCATCCCCTCCCAGAGCGATGTTGGTAGGCATCCCTTAGGATCAGCTTCACACAAGTCTTTTGCAAGGCCTATGTGAAAGGGCTAAAGTGTCATTTTTGGGGGCGGTTGTGACTAATCGGCACTTGTAGCAACTGGTAAGGAAAACAAAATCAACTCGAGTTGCCTCCCTCCCCCCGCCCCCGACTCCCACATTCTTCCAAAACAGGAAGTTGGATTCCACATGGATTGCTGGAATACTTTCATTTAGGGCCGAGGGCAGTGCGAGCCTCACAGACTGAGGGGCTAAGGTCCTCTCAGGCCGGTAGAGGGGGAGTGATGTTGTTGGGGTCCCTCCCCGCAAGTTAGACCTTTCGAAGCTGCCAGTTTCCTGGAGCTCTGCCGCTGGGCAGCTGGGGCCCCAAAAAGGGCTGTGTGGGAGAGTGCTCCTGTGTAGGGGCCTCCATAAAGGTAACTACCCAGGAGCCTGGCAGTTCAGGGATTTGTGGCCACCGAGGAGTGGCCTGAGGTCAGGAGCCCATTTGGATGGGCTGCTGGAAGTCAGCGGTGGACGTAAGCCAAATTCTGTCCCATCCTCGTGTGAAATCTTTAAGCTTCCGCACCCAACCCTGAAACCATCCTGTATCCCTTCTTCTCAACTTCCTTTCCTCTCCTTCAACCCCAGTGTACACAGAAGAGGAAATTTTAATAGGTTCCTCCTCACCCATAATTGATTTCAAATGTTCCCTGACGTTGCCCAGCTGAGTAACCACCTGCATCTCCAAGGGGCGGGAGACTGAGTCAGTAAGTCCGCGGCAGAACTGGAGCCCAAGCCCACGTTTCTTCATTCAACAAATATTTATTGAGTCCCTTGCCATGCAGAGCAGGGTAAGGCTCTGTGGGGAGGGATACAAAGATGTCTAAGAAACGGCCCCTGACTTGAAGATGAGTTTTCCTTCTCAGAGGATCCAAGTTTCAGGGCACATCCCAGGGCAGGATCTGCGAGTCAGACAGACCTGGAATCAGATCTCATCCGACACTTGCCGGTGCTGCGAGCTGTGGCAGTCATAAACTTTTCTGAGCTTCGGTTTCTTCAGGTGGAGAAGGGAGATGACATCCTGCAGAGCTGTTACAATGTTTAAATAAGCCACGTATGTACAGTGTGCAACACAGGCTTGACCGTGGAGTTTATCTATGAAGTGGTGTTAACAGCGGGAAGCGACCGTTGCTAAGAGGGGTGTGTTAACCTTCTCATCTTTGGTGCTAACCCACTGACCTGTAAGCTTTCCTTAGGTGGGATATTAACTTAAAATTCTTAGGAATTTAGTTTGTTAATCTGTAAAAATAGGAATGGTGGTAAATAGGATTTTTCACCAGATGGGCTCAAGATGATTGAGAAGACTGTAGAATCAGTGGCTTGAAAAGACTCAATTAAAAAAAATTATTCTTTTTAGCCTGGGCAGCACTAGTTAATAAATTAGACAATGGTACTAAGGCTTTTTTGGGGGTCACACACCCTTTTGAGAATATGATGGAAGCTATGCTCACTTTCCAGAAAAATGTCCATGTCACGTAGTTCACAGAACGTTCAGAGCTCTCTGGATGTCCTGGTGGCCAGCATCTGCTGACCTTATTTAAGGGATATTGATAGCTTTTTTGTTTTGAATGACACCTGAGCAATGAGATTTCACAGGATGCTGCCACAGGAAGGGAGCGGTACCCTCAGGGTGAGGAGTTTTGTTGATGTGGAGTGTGGAGCTTCACGGAAGGTGGATTTACAGACATGAAAGTATCTACGTAGATGTCAAGAGAATTTAAAAATACGGCCATGTGTGCTGTCTGCCCCTTTATCCAGCAGGAGTCAATGACAGGTGAAGAGCCATGTCCCTCCCTTTCCCAGGGCTCCTCTCAAGCTGAGGTTTCCATGACCCACCTCCTCAGCTTCCTCTTCCTATATGGCAGCCATGGTCAAGGTCAGAATGTTTGCCCTCATGGGACCCTGGAGGACTGCCTGCTTCATTCCACACTGTAGTCCTGCTCTCTGCAACCTAGACATGCAGTGAAGTCCTAGCAGCCCTGCTGTTGGCATGAAAGAACCATGGATGTGAGGTCGTTGGTCTCTGGAGGAGGGTTTGCCTGCCGTCATGGGATTGAGATCCTTAAGTCTGCCTGTGTGGACAGGGCACATGCCCTGATGGTTGTAAGGCGGCATCTGTGTATAGAAGAGTTTTTCTCATGTGGCTCTGTGGCCCTCCAGAAGAGAGGCAACGTCTGATTTAGAAGCAAAACAGACCGGCTCTCTGCCCCCTCCTTTCACAGCTCACTGCCCCTTGTCCATGGGGCCTTCCCGATTCCCTACATGAAGTGATTTCCTCCACTCCTCTGCTTCCACAGCTCTTTACGTGTGGTTCCCCGGGGCGTACATTGCTTCCTGCCTCATTAGTTCTCTATGAGTCTCATTTTTATCTACTGAAAGTCCCCCAGGAGCCAAGTGCATATCTGATTCACTTTTTTTTAATGCCACGTTTACTATTGAAATGAGGTTGTTGCTGTTTTTAATGGAGGTACTAGGGACTGAACCCAGGACCTTGTGCACACTAAGCACACACTCTACCGGTGAGCTACACCCTCCCCTTGATTCACTTTTGTCATCCCAAAACATCTAGCGCCGTGTTAGACCCTCAGGTATGTTTGTAGAACAGATAAAGCAGACATTTAGATTGATGCTGCCCATTAGGGATGAGAAAAGGGTGAAGAAACTTTCTGCAACTGGAGGCTTTTTGTGGGGAACCAGGGCAATGACTTTCAAATCCTGCTTTGGCTGCTTGCAGACGCAACTCAGGGGTTTTTGAGGGGAACTGCTGGGTACAGGGCTCCCCACCCACCTTCCAGAGGAGCAGCCCCTTCTTATCTGTTTCATGTGAAGAAAGAGTATAGTTACTTCTAAAAAGTTTAAACCCCACAACTCTAGAGCCTAGGCTGGTATACTGTGGCCCATGGGCTATACCTGGTCCAAAGCTGAAGGCTGTTTTTATAAATAAAGTTTTATTGGAACCCACCACACCCATTTGATTATGTGTTCTCCGTGGCCGGTTCCACTTCCACCCTGAATGGCAGAGTTGAGTAGTTGCAACAGAGACTGCAGGGAACTGCTTACATATGGACTTTTTTCAGTAGTAAATGCTTCAGTACTACATGGCCCATGGTTGTCTGAATCTGAGGACGTGGAACCCAGATGCAGAGGCGCTGCATGTAAGGAGGGCCGGCTGTAAGTTATACGTGGATTTTTGACTGTGCGGAGTGCTGGTGCCCCTAGTTTTTGAGTGATTCAGCTGTATTTTCTTTTTTTTTTTTAATGGCATATTGAGATAAAACTTAAGTACCATAAATTCCACCTGTTTAAACTGTACAATGAATGTTTTTTAGAATATTTACAGAGCTGTGCAACTGTCACTGCAATCTGTTCTAATTTTAGAACATTTTCGTTCTACCCAAAAGAAACACCTTCCCCATTTGCAGTCACTGCTCATTTCCCTTCCCTCTTTCCTGTATCCACACCAGCCAGGGGCAACCACTAATTTATTTTCTGTCTCTGTAGATTTGGCCATTCTGGCCATTTCATATAACATGTGGTCTTGTGAATCTGGTTCTTTCCCTTGAGGCTCGCCATGCTTTAGTGTGTTTCAGTGCTTCCTGCCTCTTTATTGCCGAGTCACATTCTATAGGTATGTCACATTTTGTCTATTCATTCTTGAGCTGATGGACATTTTGGTGGCTTCCACTTTCTGGCTGTTATGAACAGTGCTTCTATGAACACTGTGCACAAGTGGACTTACAGTTTTAGTTCTTTTGAGTCGGTGCCTAGGAGTGGAATTGCACATGGTAATTCTATGTTGAACATTTTGAGGCACTGCCAGACTGTTTTCCAAAGAGGCTGCACCATTTTGCAATCCCCAGCAATGTAGGAGTGTTTGGTTTTATATTTTTGAGCCCGCAAAATGAAAAGGGCTTCTGTGGCCTCACTGAAGGCTAGGGCTGGGCCACTGCTTACATCTGATAGCACCTGAGTGGTCTCTGAGAAACAATGAGCGGAGACACCTGGACCTCTGTGCTGAGGCCCCGCAGTCGCGGGCAGCCCTTCCTGGTTGAGGCGGGGGTTGTCATCAGGCTCCTCCTCCAGCGGCTTGAGGGCCCACTGAGATGGCCTTTTCCCCCCGAACCTCTGCACAGTGGGAATTCTCCTTTGGCCTGAATGGCATTACCTTCTATGACTTTCCACCTACGTGAGCCCATGACACATGTATGGGGAACACTCAGGCCCTCAGAAGTCACAGTGCATCAGGTTCTGATGCAGCAGCACCTTTAGGGAAAAAAGGAGAGAAACAGAGGGCAGAAGGGAAAATTAAGCCCACATAGCTCCCCTGTAATGCCCTGAACTGTTCCCTGGATTCCAGCTCAGGTGTTGCCTTCTCCCAGTGGCCCACTCTGTTCAGGGCCTGGTGTCTGACTCACAAAGGTGAGATCTGGGATTCTGGAGTCATCCAGGTGTCCGGGGTGCAGGTCGGGGAAGGAGAGTCACTTCCAGGCAGTAGCACGGAGGGGCTTCGTCCTCCTGCTCACGCGGCAGCTTCTCTGCCCGACACTGGTTATCACCCTCCCTGTCCCCATCGCAGCCTTCACTTACTGCCTCTCTTCTTGGTGTCCACAATCTCAGGGAGACAGTACAGTGGGGAGGGGTCTTGACCGATCCAGGTGGCACCATTGGCTGCTCCCTGCATCTTCTGTTGGCTGAGCGTTCTCTCTCAGTTCTCAGGGATGAGATGGAAACCCACGGGCACTCTCGGTGTAGTTCTTGGGTGGAACACAGGTTGTCCAGTTGGAAATATTCAGGAGTGATGGAGCAGAGCTGAAAAGTAGGGATCACCTTTGGCAGCCTGAGTAAATTCACCCATTTGCCCATCACCGGCAACGCTTTGTCCTTCTTCACCCCCTGCTTCCTCCTTCGTGCTCGATTTTATTGTTCCTCTGGGGCTGCCCATCTGAGTCATTCAGGATGTGTGTGCCAGGAGGCCTGGCTCCTTCTTGTTCCCGTCCTAGTCCATGCCTTGAGGAGGCCAAATAAACAGGAGGGGGAAGCGGCACATTAGTCTGGAGTCTGGGCCTGAACATCCCTTAACTTCAGTTCCTTATGCCATAAACAAGTGCATAAATTCCATGCTTCTGTGCTCCAGTTCATGGAATTAGGTTACTCCAGGGGCCCATCAAATCCCTTTCTGCCCACACTATACACCCCATGACCCTAGCACCTTCTAGAAAGCATATCTCTAGTTTGTGTCCAAAAGAATAAAAGCATCCCCTCCTTCTCATGTTCATTACCTGCGTTAAAATAATCCTACTCTTCGGATTTTTAAAAAGAGAACATCCAGGAAATAAAGCCCAGTGGGCAAACAAAACCATCCCAATTCTCTTTATGAGTCAGAAGTGAGTGGCGGAGAAACGTGGTTCTGCCCGAATATACAATATGGTCACTGGAACCCAAAGGCTCCAAGCATTTTGAAGTTGAAGCTTTGCCATGGCAACCAGTTGGGATGTCAAGACCAGTAATTATGGCTCATTTCTGGATTGGAAGTCCAGTTGCTGATCAGAGGGAAAGTCATAGAGCTTAAAAGTTAATCAATCAGTTGGTGAGTCATCGTTCAAACAGTGACTCAGCATTTGCTAACTTTCATACCAGTAATCGCAGTACATTTTGGGCAGGTTAGACAAGAAATACAATTTTTTTTATTTTGTTTGTTCATTCATCCATTCGTTTATTCATTCATTTACTGAATTTCTACTAGGTGAAGCATCAGACATTTAGTCACATGTTGGGGAATCAAGAATGAGTAAAGCAGGGGCTGTGCCTGGTAGATGCTCACTGTCCAGTGGGAGCTGAACTGTAACTGGACCATCGCAGCCCGAACACTGGAAGGGTCAGTCCTGCCTCGATGAGCCACAGAATTCCTTGAGGCTAGAGAAGGAGAGCTGGTAACCAGAGAGACGGAAGGAAACCCGGGATGCAGCAGAACTGGGGAAAAGAGAAAAGGATGGAGTTATCAAAGTGTCGGATGGCACAGGAGCACCCACTAAGCCAGCAGGCCGAAAGTGGGCTCACTGGGTGCAGCAGTTAGGAAATCACCAGAGACTTCAGAGAGAGCAGTTTCACTCTGGAGTTGGGGACTAGGAGGGGACCCCACATCACAATGAGTGGAGATACGAATGAGATGAGGGGCAGTGATGGCTGGGTGCAGGGTCTGGCGCACTCTGCACAGACAGCGGCTATGAGGGGAAGGGGCAGAAGTCAGAAGTAGACAAGGGTTCAGAGAGGTTTTGTTTTAAGGTAAGAGAGAGTCAAGACTCAAGGTCGTGTAATAAAGCCCTAGTAATCTAAAGCAGGAGACAGCATAAACACACAGGAAAATAATACAGGATGAAGTAGCAGAAATGGAAAGCATGCACATGCAAGATCCTTTGTTTCAAGAAATGATTGAAGGGATTTTTATTTGACAAATACTTATATAGAGCTTACTTGTGCCAGGCACGATGGTTGTCATTTTGAAAATGTAAATTCACATATTCCTCAGAACAACTCGAGGAAGTGGATGGAGAAGCTGGAGCACAGAGAGGGACAGGACGCTGTCTAGCGTCACACAGCTGCTCGTGCAGCATCAAGATTTGAACCTGAGCGCTGTGTCCCTAGAGCGCATGCTCTCATCCACCACGCGAAGCTGTCCCTAATTTTTATGGCAGGAGCAGCAACGAGCAAAGGGCCCTAACCTTCCTTAGCTGAACCCTTCTACGTCGGCCTCACTCCTTCTCCTGTTTCTTTGATCTCAGCAAAATTCTCTTTCCACACAGGCCAGAACCCTGGGTTCTTGTCCTTCGTCAATACCCCTCACCCCTACCTCCCTCGACATCACATAGAACACCAGGAACCAGTCACCAAATCTTGTCTGTTTTACCTCAACAGTATATTTTAGACCTGTCCTAGTCACACTAATTCTGTGTGTCTCTCACCAGAGAGACCAATTTATTCTTCAGCTAACTGACTGCACCAAAGGGAGCTTCGTCAAATACCAAGTGGCTCAAATCACTTTCCAGCCTGAAACCATCCATGGGCGCTCAGGATAAAGGTCCACTTCTCTAATGCAGTATGGGAGCCTACTTACGTCCTCAGGCCCATCACTGCTCTGTGGGGGGGATGCGCGCTCACACACCCATCCATGCACAGGTGCACCCTTGTGTGCATGCACACTTACACATCACAGTCACTCATTCCCTCACACAGTCACACACATTCAAAACCACACTCACATGTGCACACGTGCGCACACACACCCACACCAAAGTTCTAGCAACACCAAATAACATCGACACAGATATACCACTTTCCCCCCAGCCTCTGGCCCTTTGCACTTTTTCTCCTAACAAGAAACCATTCCCCAAATCCACATTCACTGAACTTAACTCCTAGTCACTAAAAACCTAGAGTTAAAGACATCTCTTCCAGAACATCTTCCTTGGTCTCACTGATACAGTCTCACTGTTGTAGGTTTGTTCTCCAGTGAATTCTCCTGATACCCTGTACTCAGCCTGATCAAGACACTGAGGTCAACTTCCCATAATTCTCATCTTACTTTCTATTCATTCAACAGCTGCTCTTTGAGCTCCTGCTGTGTACCATGCGCTGTGTTGGGGCCAATGTTAAACAGACAGGCTCGACCCTGTTGCCACATCATTTCTCTTCTAGGCTAATCCCCCCACTGTGCTGTAAGCTGTCGAGGCCAGTGCTGTACTCTGTTCATTGCTATACCCACAGCACCTAGTGCATTGACAGCACTGGTAGCAAAGAAAACTCATCTAATCAATATTTGATAAGTCAATGAATGAATGAGTGAATAAACAAAGGGCAAGATTTTATCTTACTAATTGCGAAGGGAATTTTTCTATTTGAAAGTAAGCACAGAAAGACATGGTGATCCTTAAATCCTATTGCTTTGGAAGATGGCTAAGAGGTTTGAAATTCACTCAGTAATAACTGGAGGTGATGGGCACCCTTATCTTCCACTCACCTCTTCCTCAGCCCCCCGGATCTATCCATACTTGATGATACTGACCAAGAACGAGTCTCCTACAAAAATTGGTTGCAACTTGCTTTAACTGTGGATATTTCTAAATTTTCAGAAATAATCTCTTCTGTTTATTTGCTTCTTCTGGTTTGTACATATCATCTCTTTCTCCTTTTCCCCCTAGAACTTTGGTCCGTGTATCCATCTGTTCACATTATTCCTTGTGGGAGAGAGAGGAGAGAATGTACCTAGAGAAATTTAATCTTGCCAATCCAAAGAAGAGGCTAACAGGGGGCCTGAAAACTTTCCTTAGGTTCCAGATCTTTCCAACCTTTGCTCCTTCTCTGGTCTTCTCAAAATCTGGTTATTACAAAGGTTTGTTTTTGTTTTTTTTTTTTTCCTGGGGGTGGTAGTGAAATTCTTTTAACATAAAACCCTTACAGGAAGTACCCAACTCAATTTATTTTTTAATCTGTTCACTTACTTACTAACTTATTTATTCAGCAGATGTTTATTGAGCACAAAGTAGTGTATGCTGGGACTACCTGCTCTCAAGGAGTTTATAATACCATTAGAGAGAGAAGGCCTATATACATTAAAATAATAATATGAACAATGACTAGTAATATTGAGTGCTTGTTGTGTGCCAAGCACTGTTTTTCATTATTTTACATATGAGAATTAATTTATCTTCCTCCAAACCATGTAAGTTAGATATCATTATTATCTCCATTTCATGGATGAGGAAAAATGAGATAGAAGGAATTGTTCAATGTTGCTCAAGGCTGTAGAGTCATTAAGTTTGGTTGGTCTAGAGGATCTCACTCCACAGTCTCCTCTATTAATTGAATAGTGTTAACCACCTTTTTGATTCTCAGCTGGCGGCTGGACTGGTCCCCCTTCGCCATTTGTGGGTCCGGATCAAGGCCTTGGAATCCAAGGGTGTTGGGAGTGAGGCAGAGTTGTCATGCATGGGAGATGTGATGAGGACCCTAAAAGCATTGACCGCCGTCTGAACAGCACACTGGAACTCCAGCTTGGCTATCCAGGCAGTTTTCTCTGGCCCTTGTGGATTACTTTTGCAGGGAGGAAATAGCTAACCACCTAGGCAGTCAGTAAATGAATGCCTAAAGCTCTGTTGCTTTTTGCTGCAATGTTCAAAGAAGCTTCCTTAGGAAGGAGGCTCCTGCTGCCCCAGATTGATTTCAGGCCAATGGCAATGCCGGACCTGTTTCTCTGTAGTTCTGGATGTCACACTGGCCCAAGCCCCTTGCTTTCTAGACTTTTCCAAAAGGTGCAAAATTCCTTTAAATAACTTCCAGGACATATAGAAATGGAAATGATCAATTCACTATTTACTAGGTAACTTATTTTTGTCTTCATAGGATCATAATTATTTTAATTTTCTAATGTTATTATTACAATTTTCTAACAAACTAATTTATGTAGGTTACCTTCTGCCATATCTTATCTTTTGCTACTTAAAACCCTTCAGTGGCTCCTGATTGGTCATCCAGAATGTAAAGTTAAAACTGGTTAACTCTTTCTTTTTTCTTTAATTGAAGTATAGTCAGTTTACAATGTTGTGTCAGTTTCTGGTGTACAGCACAATACTTCAGTCATACAGAAAGATGCATATATTTGTTTACATATTATTTTTCACCATAGGTTACTACAAGATATTGAATATAGTTCCCACCCTCTTCTCCCCTGGTAACCATAAGTTTGTTTTCTGTGTCTGTTAAGTCTGTTTCTGTTTTGTAAATAATTTTTTTTGTCTCTCTCTCTATTTTTAGATCCCACATATGAGTGATAATCATATGGTAATTTTCTTTCTCTTTCTGGCGTACTTCACTTAGGATGACAATCTCCAGGTTCATCCATGTTGCTGCAAATGGCATTATTTTATTCTTTTGTATGGCTGAGTAGTATTCCATTGTATAAATATACCACAGCTTCTTTATCCAGTCATCTGTCGATGGACATTTAGGTTGCTTCCATGTCTTGGCTATTCTAAACAGTGCTGCTATGAACATTGGGGTGCATGTGTCTTTTTAAATTAAGTTTCCCTCTGGATATATGCCCAGGAGTGGGATTGCTGGATGTTAAGTCTAATTTTAGGTTTTTGAGGAATCTCCATACTGTTTTCCATAATGGTTGCACCAGACCACATTCCCACCAACAGTATAAGAGGGTTCCCTTTTCTCCACAGCCTCTCCAGCATTTACCATTTGTGATCTTTTGAATGTTAGCCATTCTGACTGGTGTGAGGTGATACCTCGTTGTAGTTTTGATTTGCATTTCTCTGATAATTAATGATATTGAGCATTTTTTCATGTGACTATTAGCCATTCATATATGCCTTCATTGGAGAATTGCTTGTTTAAAACTGGTTAACTCTTGTTTAATGTCCTTTATGATCCATTCCAACCAACATATCTGATTTTAATTTTACCAGTGCTCTACGTGCAGTGTATAAATTCTTAATTATTTTACTCAACAAATATTTACTGAGTGTCTAATATATGTCAGGCTTCATTCTAGGTACTGGAGATAAAGCAGAAAACAAGATAAAAATAACTATAATTAATAACAGCTTACAGTTTTTAGCATTTACTACAATTAGGCTTTACCTATATTAATGAATTTGATCATCAAATGAAGTAGGTACTATTATTAGTTCCATTTTATAGATGAGCAAATGGACTCAGAAAGGTTGTTTATTGCAGGAACTATGTCAAATGTAAAAATTCAGAAACCCTTTGCCTATAAATCTGCACTTATAAAAACAAGCACATATTTGTTATTTTATAAAATTTAGGTAAAAATATATAAATTGTTTTAGAATTTACATTTTTTTAATAAATAAGCTGCAGACACCTTCCTATGTCCTGAAATATTCTTCTAAAATGTGATTTTTCTTTATTTAATTTTTAAAAAAATTTTAATTTTTTAAATTCACTTTTTTAAAAACTAAAACAAAAACAAAAACAGTTTACCCATTTCTCCCCCCATGCAGATCCCCAACTCTGGCAACCACCAATCTGTTCTCTGTATCTATAAACTTTTTTTTGTTTCTTTGCTTTTTTTCTTTTATTCCTATGTATATATTTAGATTCCTCATATAAGAGAGATCATACAATATTTTTCTTTCTCTGTCTGACTTATTTCACTTGGCATTTTAGCTGTCAGGATCTATCCATGTGGTTGCAAGGGGCAAGATTTCATTCTTTTTCATGGCCAAGTAGTATTCCATTGTATATATCACAATTTCTTGATCCACTCATCTACTGATGAACACTTAAGTTGTTTACATATCTTGGCTATTATAAATAATGCTGCCATGAATGGAGGAATGCATATATCTTTTCAAAATAATGTTTTCATTTTCTTTGGATAGATACCCAGAAGTAGAATTGCTGGATCATCTGGTAGTTCTATTTTTAATTTTTTGAGGAAGCTCCATGCTGTTTTCCATAGTTGCTGCACCAATTTACATTCCCACCAAAAGTGCATAGGGATTCCCTTTTCTTCACATCCTCACCAACACTTATCTCTTGTCTTTTTGATAATAGTCATTCTGACAAGTGTGAGGTGATATCTCATTGTAGCATGGATTTCCGTATCCCTGATGATTACTGATGTACAGCATCTTTTTAGTACCTGTTGCCCATCTGTATATCTTCATTTGAAAGGTCTATTAAGAGTCCCTGCTCATATTTTAGTCAGACTGGATTTTTTTTTTTGCTATTGAATTGTTTGAGTTCTTTATATGTTCTTGATATTAGCCTCATCAGATATAAGATTTGCAAATATTTTCACTATTCAGTAGGTTGCCTTTTCATTTTGTTGATGGTTTCCTTTGCTGATTGATGCAGCCCCACTTGTTTATTTTTGTTCTTGTTTTTGCTTTTGGTGTCAGATCCAGAAAAATCTTTGCCAAGACCTACGTCAAGGAGTTTTATACCATTGTGTCCAGAAAAAATGTGTGATATGATTTCAGCTTTCTTAAATGTTTTAAGACTTGTTTTGTGGTCTAATATATGATCTATCTTGGAGAATGTCCCGTGTGCACTTGAGAAGAATGTATTCTATTGCTTTTGATTTTTTTTAAACTTTTTTTTATTGATTTATACTCATTTTACAATGTTGTGTCAAATTCCAGTGTACAGCACAATTTTTCAGTTATACATGAACATATGTATATTAATTGTCACATTCCTTTCTCTGTGAGCTACCATAAGATCTTGTATATATTTCCCTGTGCTATACAGTATAATCTTGTTTATCTATTCTACAATTTTGAAATCCCAGTCTATCTCTTCCTACCCTCCACCCCCTTGGCAACCACAAGTCTGTATTCTATGTCTATGAGTCTATTTCTGTTCTGTATTTATGCTTTGTTTGTTTGTTTGTTTTTTAGATTCCACATTATGAGCGATCTCATATGTGTTTTTCTTTCTCTTTCTGGCTTACTTCACTTAGAATGATATTCTCCAGGAGCAACCATGTTGCTGCAAATGGCATTATGTTGTCAGTTTTTATGGCTGAGTAGTATTCCATTGTATAAATGTACCACATCTTCTTTATCCAGTCACCTGTTGATGGACTGTTTCCATGTCTTGGCTATTGTAAATAATGCTGCTGTGAACATTGGGGTGCAGGTGCTTTTGAATGGAATGTTCTGTATATATTGGTTAAGTGAATTTAGTCTTAATGTGTCATTTAAAGCCAATGTTTCCATATTGATTTTCTGTCTAGATGATATATCCATTGATGTAAGTGGAATATTAAAATCCCCTGCTAAATTGTATTGCTGTCTGTTTTTCCCTATAGGTCTGTTATTTGCTTTTATTTACTTAGGTGCTCGTATGTTGGATGCATATATATTTACAAATATTATATCTTCTTATTGGATTGACCCCTTTATCAATATGTAACATCTTTCTTTATATCTTATTGCAATCTTTATGTTAAAGTTTATTTTGTCTGATATATATATAGCTACTCCAGCTTTCTTTTGGTTTCCATTTGTGTGGAATATCTTTTTCTATTCCTTCACTTTCAGCATATGCGTGTCCTTACATCTAAAGTGAGTCTTTTGTAGGCAGCATATAAGTGGATCTTTTTTTTTTCCATCCATTCAGCCACTCTATGTCTTTTGATTAGAGAACGTAGTTCATTTACATATAAAGTAATTATTTATAGATATATTCTTATTGCCATTGTATTAGTTGTTTTCTGGCTGCTTTCGTAGCATCTTTCTTTCTTTTTCTCTACTCTTTTATTTTGTGGTTTGATGACTTTATTTAATGATGTTTGTATGTTCCTTTTCATTATCTTTTGGGTATTTACTATAGATTTTGCTTTGTGGTTACCATGAGGCCTACATATAACAACTTATGTCTAAAACAGCCTGTTCCAAGTTGGTAACAACTTAAGGTTCATCCCAGTGTAAAGCTCAACATTATTACTCTCCTCCCCTCCATGTTTTATGTTTTTAATGTCACATTTTTACATTTTTATCTTGTTTGTACCTTAACTAATTATTATAATCATAGTTATTTTTACTACTTTTTCCTTTTAAATTTCATACTGGCTTTATAAGTGATTAATCCACTACCTTTACTCTATATTTACCTTCCTATTGAGATTTATTTTTTAACATGTGTTCTTGTTATTAATTATCACCCTTTCTTTTCAGCTTAAAGAAGTCACTTTAACATTTCTTGTAAGGCTGGTTTAGTGGTGATGAGCTTCTTTAGTTTTTGCTGTTAATATTAACTCAAATGTTGTTCATACACACAATAAAATCTGAGCAGCTCTGGTCTAGAGTTGGCTTTTCAGGAGTTCTGTGTGCATTGTCAGCGGTCCAGGCAGGCACTACTGATTAAAGGTAAAAGGTGATGGTGCATTTCATTTAACTCCCCATGTCCTCCTGTCCCTCATCAATAATAATAATAAGTCTTAGAGTAGCTAACATTTGACACTCTGTGTCAGGAACCTTGCTAACTACTTTCCATGGTTGTTACGTATGGACCACCTCTTCTGAGATTGTATATGCCTTTGGATTCCTCTCTCCCATCTCGCCATTCTGTGTTTCCCTGCTCTCTCAGGCAATCACAAAGCAAACCCTCTCCCTGCCAATGTGTCTCATCGACTTTCACCCTATGCATGGGTGGCCTATGGGAATTTCTCATCCTGGTTTCTGTCATCTTTATGCATGATGAGGGCAAGACTGAAATGAAGAGTGAAATGTAAAGAGATGTTTAAAATTTTCTGGGAAGAAGATAGTGAAACATTCTCAGGAGGATTTTTTCCCACACTGTGCTCTAATTTGTAAAAGTTTGGTCTCATAGTTAAAAAGCTGAGCCTAATCCTGTCTTGAAGGATAGTCATCTAAAACAGCTGAAAAACACCTCCCTGGGATTCTTTTTTCACTTTCTCCCTCTCTTCCTGCTGACATAGCCATGCTCTCTACCAGGTTGCATGGCCTTTGATGGATGGCCTATCTCCTCCTCCTCCCTGGCCCTTTTTGTTCCCCTCATGCTCTCACTAGGGGGTGGGGTGTTGGGTAAGTAGTTCTGCAGAAGGCAGCAGATAGATAGCTGTGCAGAGAGGCCACAGGCATAACATCTGAAAAAGAACCTTGTCTTATATCAGGTTGATTTATGATCATGACCTACCACGACCCTGTTTTTACTCATTTTCTTCCTAAAAACAAACCTGTACCACACAGCATATTTTTTTCAGTTACAAGAGCTGATGACATTGTGCATGACTCCTCACCTTCCTGGAAGTCAGTGGGCCTTCCTGGAGAAGCAGAACTCTCACTCCTGACTTTAACTCTCCCAGCAGTACAGAGAACTCTGCTATGGGGCTTTCCTGGAAGTGAGGTTCCATGGCCATCTCTGCCAAGGACAGCGTTTCTGCCTGGACCTTATCTTTATCTTCTTCCAAGTTGGTCTGTAGTTAAATTATCTCCTCTGTGAGACTCTATCATGCATAGGTTTTCCCTCCAGAGTGGGTCTTTACCCAAGAAAATCTCTCCATAGTTTTTATTACCACATGTGCTGTAATCCAACCGTGTGGGACTCAGAAGGAAGCAGGTTATTATGTGATGACTGGGAAAAGCACATCTAAAATCACAAGAAAGTCTGAGCACCTGCAGCTGCACAGTGGAAGGAATGCTTGGTCATTCCTTGACTCCTCTAGGTCAGATGCAATTGCAGGGCCATTGGGCACCCCTGCACCTCCCAGCCGAGACTGGTGGGATGTGTTCCTTCTCTGAATCAATACTCTCATGATTCAACCTGACTTTCAGAGCAGAGCAGGTGTGAGGTAGGAACTAAAACCTGTTCCTCCCTTGACACTTTGGGAAATTCACAGGTGTCTGACACAGGCTCTTGCCTTCAAGGGACTCTCAGATTGTTTGGTTGAATAAAGAAAATAGCAGTGGTACCATGAGATGCAACAGAAACCTGCTTCGACTAGGGTGGTCAAGAAAGGCTTCACAGGCAAGGTGACACTTGGGCTGACTTTTGAAGGACATACCCGTAGATGGGAGGCACTTCAGGCAAAAGGAGCTCTGTAGCTTTATTTATGGAGATGAGATTATATTTGGAATGTTAGTGTTCAGGAAGTGACATGTTGACTGGAGAGCAGGATTAATTGGGTAGGTATATGAGAATGAAGTCTCAGTGCATCTTTCCCCACATTGCACCTACATAGCCTCTCAGACAGGCAGAGTTTTTGGCTTTTCCATTTATTTCAACACTCTGAAATCAAAGTTTGCATATTGTTCCTGAAACACAGATACTCCTCTGCTCTGAGGAAGAAAACAGTATGAGTTGCTCCTTTTCCCCTTTTGTCATTACCATAAAATAAGAATGCCAAGGACAGGTTGATTCCTGACACTTTTCAGAAGATTCTTTTTTCTCTCAACTTCATTTTGGCTTTGATAACTTCTGGGGTGAATACTTTCCTCCTCATTAGGATGCCAAGAGCACTGTTGAAGCTTAACTCCCTCGATCTGGTCTTGTGTTCAGGGGACCCCATTCTGTCAAAACCAACTGACAGAAGATTCCAGTAGAGGAGCAGGGGGATTTCTGGTGGAGAAGGAGGTGAGCAGTCAGGGAAGTCTGACTGGGTTGTTTGAGGGGTGGGAACAGATCCTCCCTGGACCACCTCACTTCCCTTTTTAGTTACACTCTTCTAATTCAGAGTCCTCCTCCACTAGTTACATACTTGGTGGGGGAACCAAGAAGAAAGAGGAGATGGAGATGGAAGCCACTGGCTTGGAAGTTTTCAGTTGAGTGTTCTTCACATTAGCTCCCTCCTACCTTCTCCAGCCTTTAGTCACTGTCCTGGCTTTGGGTACGAAGCTCTCCCTTCACCTCAGGTTCCTCTAGAATCGATTACCAAGTGTCATGTGTCACAGAATACTCTGTGGGGACATTGAGGCATTTTACCAAATGTCAGCAAGGCATCCTGGCAGTTTAGGTATTGGCCAACCTGGAGGTGTTAACTGCGATGCTGGCCAGTCTCTTCTCTCCTCCAGACTATTTCCAGTTGTGGAAGTCCGTCTGTACATTTTTTTTGAGAGTCAGATCCCGGTCACCTTCAAGAAATGGTCTGAAAATGCCACACTCACCAGCTTTTTTGCTCTTCTTGCTCCGAAAGAACAACTAACCACTTTTTTTTTTTTTAGTATTTGAAATGTTTTAATGCAGTGGAAAGAACATGGACATTTTGGTCAAAGAGACCTGGTTTTCATCCCTGTCTCTTGTTCTTCCTAGATGGAAGATTGTGGAGAACTTGCTTAGCTTCTGTGAGCCTCAGTTTTTTTATTTCTAAGTGAGGAAATTAAATTCAGTTCATAAATTTGTGGTAGAGTGTAAAAGGCCTGGCACATGTCCAGTGTCTGGAACATAGTAGATATTTAATAAAAGGTAGTTTAAGCCTCTTTATTTCTTGTTGGCATAAGCAGATCTCCTGAGTGCTGAGAAAGAAACCCCAAAATGGAAAGAAGCAGGATTGCTCCTTTACAGGGGCCATATTTTTAAATTCCCACTTAAATGGTTATTTGTCACGCCTTAGCTTTGATATTTGCTGTTATTAGAATTTTTTACCACCTAGGGAGAGTAACTGAGTCTATTAATTCCAAATTCAGGCAGTTATAATAGTAATAATAGAGAACTGGATGCAAATGATTTTTCCCGAAGACTAACACGAGTGTACAGCTCTGTTGAGATACCCACAGTCCTTAAATACAAATTTTGGAGTTAAGAGCAGGAATAAAATAAACAAGATATGTCCCTTCAATTTATTTTCCTTTCTCTCAAAACTTAGATTAAATGGAAGATAAAGTATTTGAACAAATTTAAATTTAGTAAATGTTAATACATAATGGAAGCCAGTTCCAAGCGAGGGCTAAAAGAGATTCGTTTTTAAAAAATTGAGGTTTAATTGACATAACACTAGTTTCAGGTATATAACATAATGATTGGGTGTTTGTATATCCTGCAAAATGATCACCACAATAAATCTGGTTACCATCCATCACCATACAAAGCTACATAATTTTTTTAAAAAATGAGAACGTCTAAGATTTCCTCTCGGCAATTTTCAAATATGCGCTACGATATTATTGACTATAGTCACCTTGTTCTACATTACATACCCATGACTTAGTTACAGTTATTATGTAACTAGAAGTTTTTACCTCTTGAACCCCTTCACTCATTATACCCACCCCCCTCACCCCCGATCTCCTACCCTCCTGCTGACCACTGTTCTGTTCTCTGTATCTATGAGTTATGTTTTGTTTTGTGTGTTGGTTTGTTTTGGTTTTTAGATTCCACATGTAAGTGAAATCATACATTATTTGTTTTTTTCCCCATTTGACTTATTTTACTTAGCATAGTACCCTCAAGATCCATCCATGCCATCACAAGTGGCAAGATTTCATTCTTTTTTTTATGGATGAGTAGTATTCTATTGAATATATTTACCACATTTTTTTAATCCGTTCATCCATTGATGAACACTTAGGTTGTTTGTATGTCTTGGCTATTGTAAATAATACTGCAATGAACATAGAATTGCACATATCTTTTCAAATTAGTGTTTTCAGTTTCTTCAGATAAATACTTAGAAGTAGAATGGCTGGATCGTATGGTAGTTCTAGTTTCAATTTTTTGACGAAGCTCCATCCTGTTTTCCGTAGTGGTTGCACCAATTTACATTCCCACCAACAGTGTACAAGGGTTCCCTTTTCTCCACATCCTCACCAACACATGTTATTTCTTTTGGTAATAGCCATTCTGACAGGTGGGAGGTGATATCTCATTGTAGGTTTTCCCTGATGATTAATGATGTAGAACATCTTTTTAAGTATCTGTTGGCCATCTGTATGTCTTCACTGGAAATATGTGTGTTCGGATCTTCTACCCTTTTTTAAAATTAATTCTTCTTGCTGTTGAATTGTTTGAGTTCTTTATATGTCATGGATATTAACCTTTATTGGATATAAGATTTGCCAATATTTTCGCTGTTTAGTAGGTTGCCTTTTGATTTTGTTGATGGTTTCCTTTTCTGTGCAAGTTTTTTGTTTGGTATAGTCCCACTTGTTTATTTTTGCTTTCACTGCCTTTGCTTTTGGAGTCAGATCCGAAAACTCATTGCCAAGACTGATGTCAAGGAACTTACAGCCTATGTTTTCTTTTAGGAGTTTTATGGTTTTAGGTCTTATGTTCGTCTTTAATCCATTTTCTAACAGTTAATTTTTGTGTATGGTATAAGATAGTTGTCCAATTTCATTTGTTTGCAAGTGGCTATCCAGTTTTCCCAACAGCATTTTTTGAAGAGACAGTCTTGTCCCATTGTATAGTCTTGGTTCCTATGTCATAAATGAATTGATCATATATTTGTGGGTTTATTCTCCCTACTCTGTTCCACTGATCTGTCTTTTTTAATGCCAATACTATGCTCTTTTTATTTATTTTTTTTTTTTTTGGCACAGGGGGAGGTAATATATTTTGAGGGAGGTACTGGGGACTGAACCCAGGACCCCATGAATGCTAAGCATGCACACTACCAATAAGCTATACCTTCTCCCCAGTACTATGCTCTTTTGATTACTATATTTTTGTAGATTAGTTTGAAATCAGGGAGAATGATGCCTCCAGTTTTGTTCTTTTTTTCTTCAAGATTCTGTTGGCTATTGAGGGTCTTTTGTGGTTCCACACAAATTATGGGATTATTTGTTCTATCTCTGTGAAAAATGCCATAGGAATTTTGATAGGAATTGCATTGAATCTGTAGATTGGTTTGGCTAACATGCACCTTCTAACAATATGAATTCTTCCAACCCATGAGCATGAAATATCTTTCCATTTATATGTGTCCTCTTCAATTTCTTTCATCAATGTATTGTAACTTTCAGTGTATAAGTCTTTCACCTTCTTGGGTAACTTTATTCCCAGGTACTTTATTTTTCTTGATGCAATTATAAATTGATTGTTGTCTTAACTTCTCTCTCTGATAGTTTGTTGTTAGTGTGTATAAACACAAGATATTTGTGTATTGATACTGTATCCTGCAACTTTACTTAATTTGTTGATTAGTTCTAAGAATTTTTTTGATGGAATCTTTAGTAGGACTTCCTATAAATAAAATCATGTCATTCACTAATAGTGACAGTTGTACTTCTTCCTTTCCAATTTGGATGCCTTTTATTTCATTTTCTTAGCTAATTGTTCTGGCTAGGACTTCCAATACTATGATAAATAAAAGTGCAAAATTGGCAACCTTGACTTCTTTTTGAAAGTAGAGGAAAAGCTGTTAGGTTTTCCCCCTGGAGCACAATGTTAGCTATGGGCTTGTCATATATGGTCTTTACTGTGCTGAGGCATATTCCCTATATACTGATTTTGTTGAATGTTTTCATCATAAATGGAGATTGAATTTTGTCAGATGCTTTTTCTGCATCTCTTGAGATGGTCACATGACTTTTAGCCTCCATTTTGTTAAGGTATCATGTTAGTGTATCATGCTGATTGATTTGCAGATGTTGAACCATTCTTCCATATCTAGGATAAATCCCACATGATAAATTATTTTTAAAAATATATTGCTAAGTTTGGTTTGCTAATTTTTTGTTGAGAATTTTTGCATCTACACACATCAGGGATATTGGCCTGTAATTTTCTTTTTTTGTGTGTTCTTGTCTGTTTTTGGTATCAGGGTAGTGCTGGTCTTATAAAATGAGTCTGGTTGCACGCCCTCCTCTTCAATTTTTGGAAGCATTTCAGAAAACAGGTATTAAATCTTTGCTGAATATGTGGTAGAATTCACCAGTAAAGCCATCTGGTCCTTGGCTTTTGTTTGTTGGGAGGTGTTTGCTTATGGATTCAACATCCTTGCTAGTAATTGTCTATTCAAATTTTCTATTTCTGCATGAAGTTTCTTCTATTTGGAAGATCGTATGTTTCTAGGAATTTACCCATTTCTTCTAGGTTGTCCAACTTCTTGGTGTATAATTTTTCATAGTAATCTCCCATGACCCTTTATATTTCTGTGGTATCCATTGTAACTTCTCATTTTTCATGTCTGATTTTGTTTAATTGAGCCCTCTCTCTTTTTTCCTTGCTGAATGTAGACAAAGGTTTGTCATTTCTTTATCTTTTCAAAGAACCAGCTCTTAATTTTGTTGATATTTTCTATTGTCTTTTTAGCCTCTATTTTATTTACTTCCACTTTGATGTTTGTTATTTCCCTCCTGCTAACTTTGGGCTTCCTTTCTTATTCTTTTTTTAATCCCTTTCAGTGAAAGATTAGGTTGTTTGAGATTTTTTTTCTGTTTCTTGAGGTAGGTGTTTATTGCCATAAACATCCCTCTTAGTACTGCTTTTGCATCATGTTTTAGATTTTGGTGTGTTGTATTTCATTTGTCTCAAGGCATTTTTCTGATTTGTTACCCATTAATCAATCAGTAGCATGTTGTTCAATCTCCATATATTTTTGATGTTTTTTTCCTTGTAATGGATTTCTAATTTCACATCATTGCAACAGAATGATGCTTGATGTGATTTCAGTCCTCTTAAATTTTATTTATTCATTTATTTTAAAACATTTTTACTGAGTTATAATCATTTTACAATGTTGTGTCAAATTCCAGTGTAGAGCACAATTTTTCAGATATACATGAACATATATATATTCATTGTCACATTTTTTTCTCTGTGAGCTACCATAAGATCTTGTATATATTTCCCTGTGCTATACAGTATAATCTTGTTTATCTATTCTACATTTTGAAATCCTAGTCTGTCCCTTCCCACCCCCCGCCCCCTTGGCAACCACAAGTTTGTATTCTGTCTATGAGTCTGTTTCTGTTTTGTATTTATGTTTTTTTCTTTTTTTTTCTTTTTTTTTCTTTTTAGATTCCACATATGAACAATCTCATATGGTATTTTTCTTTCTCTTTCTGGCTTACTTCACTTAGAATGACATTCTCCAGGAACATCCATGTTGCTGCAAATGGCATTATGTTGTCGGTTTTTATGGCTGAATAGTATTCCATTGTATAAATATACTACATCTTCTTTATCCAGTCATTTGTTGATGGACATTTAGGCTGTTTCCATGTCTTGGATATTGTAAATAGTGCTGCTGTGAACATTGGAGTGCAGGTGTCATTTTGAAGTAGGGTTCCTTCTGGATATAGGCCCAGGAGCAGGATTCCTGGGTCATATGGTAAGCCTATTCCTAGTCTTTTGATGAATCTCCATACTGTTTTCCAGAGTGGCTGCACCAAACTGTATTCCCACCAGCAGTGTAGGAGGGTTCCCCTTTCTCCACAGCCTCTCCAGCATTTGTCATTTGTGGATTTTTGAATGATGGCCATTCTGACTGGTGTGAGGTGATATCTCATTGTAGCTTTGATTTGCATTTCTCTGATAATTAGTGATATTGAACATTTTTTCACTTCTTAAATTTATTGAGACTTGTTTTGCAGCCTAAAGTATGATTCATTCTGAAGAATGTTTCATGCTCACTGAAGAAGAATGTGTATTCTGTTGCTTTTGAATGGAATGTTCTATATATGACTATTAAATCTATCTGGTCTAATGTGTAATTTAAGATTGATGTTTCCTTATTGATTTTCTGTCTGGGTGATCTATCCATTGATGTAAATGGGATATTAAAGTCTTCTACTATTATTGTGTTATTGCCTATTTCTCCCTTTTGGGTCTGTTATTATTTGCTTGTGTATTGAGGTGCTCCTATGTTGGATGCATAAAAATTTACAAATGTCATTTCCTCTTATTAGTTTGATCCCTTTATTATTATGTAAATCCTTCTTTGTTTTTTATACAGTTTGTTTTTCTCTGTCTTTGATTGCAGTGTTCGTTTTAAAGTCTACTTAGTCTGATAAAAGTGTACCCCAGCTTTCTTTTAGTTTCCATTTGCATGGAATATCTTTTTTCATCCCTTCACTTTTAGGCTGTGTGTGTCCTTTCTTCCAAAGTGAATCTTTTGTAGCTAGCGAATAAGTCTTCTTTTATTATCCATTCAGCCACTCTATGAAAGAATGATTCATTAAGTTTTAAGACAAAATGATCCAAATGTTTGGCTTCAGTATCACCATCATTTTTCAAGTTACATCACTTGATCTGATTTTTCTAATGCATGGGCTCTCTTAGTTCAGTTTGGTGTTGAGTGATTTCATAAATCATGTTGATGATCTGGTCCCTCTGTTCCTCCCAAGAATGTGGTTTTGATGAATAAACAGCAGTTATAACATGTTTGCTTCTATCACATGTACATCCAAAGTTATAAAATCTCAACATTGCACAAGCTTGGTTTCACCATGTATATTGTGTTGGCTTAGATGGTATTGGCTTTGTCAGCCTTTACTCTGCTAGACTGAGAAAAAAGAGAAATCTCCTAAATTTGGAGATTTGGTCATTTTTCTTTTGTATCAAAGTCCGTCTTGCTTCTGCTGGATGAAGTTAAGGAAACAGGGCTGAGAGTCCCTCCTGAGGGTACGTAGACAAACTATGCAGGTCTTTTTGTGATCCCAGTTTGTGGTTGAAGGATGCTGAAGAACAGACCTGGGATGGACAGATTTTATTTTACAGGCCCAGTTGGTCACTAAGTGCTCAGGTAGACATTTTAAGGCTCAAAATCCAGAGTGGAAACAACATTTACCTTTATCCCCATTTTTTTTTAAAGAGACTTGTGTTTTAAACAGCAGTTTTAGGTATATAATAAAATTGAAAGGAAGATACAGAAATTTCCCACATATCCTTTGCTCATACACATGCATGACCTCCCCCATTATCAACATAGCTCAGCAGAATGATCTTTTTCTTTTCCAAGGTTGAATCTGCACACATTATAATCACCCAAAGTCCATAGTTTACTTTAGGTTTTATTCTTGGTGTTGTACATTGTGTGAGTTTCAAAAAAAGTTTAATAATATCCATTATTATAATTTTATACAGAGTATTTTCACTGCCTTAAAGATCCTCTGTGCTCTGCTTATTCACGTCTCTCCCCTCATCTCTGGCAACAACTGGTCTTTTAATTGTCTTCATAGTTTTTCCTTTTCTAGAATGCCATATAATTGGAATCATACAGTATTTGGCTTTTTCAGATTGGCTTCTATCCCTTAGTATACATAAATATTTCCTTCATGTCTTTCAAGGCTCGATAGCTCATTTCTTTTTAGCACTGAATAATCTATTGTCTGGATGGACCACAGTTAGTGTATCCATTCAACTACTGAAGGATATCCTGGTTGCTTTCAAGATTTGGCAGTTAGGAATAAAGCTGCTACAATCATCCATGTGCAGGTTTTTCTGTGGACAATTTCAACTCCTTTGGGTAAATACTAAGGAACACAATTGCTCGATCATATGGTAAGGGTATGTATAATTTCTTAAGAAACCGCCAAACCATTTTCCAAAGTGGCTGTATCATTTTGCATTCCCATCAGAATTGTGTGAGAGTTCTTCTTGCTTTGTATCTTCAAAAGCATTTGGTGGTGTCAGTGTTCTGGATTTTGACCATTCTAATAGGTGCATAGTGGCGTCTCACTGCTGTTTAAATTTGGATTTCTCTGATGAGAATGATGTGGAGCATTTTTTCAAATGCCTTTTCGCCATCTGTATATCTTTTTTGGTAAGGTTTCTGTTATAGTTTTTGGCCCATTTTAAAATTGGGTTGTTTATTTTTTTATTGTTAAGTTTTAAGAGTTCTTTGTGTATTTTGGATAACAATCCTTTGTCAAATGTGTCTTTGCAAGTGTCTTCTCCCAGCTCATGGCTTGTCTTCTAGTTCTTTTGATATTGTCTTTAGCAGAAAAAAATAGCTTTTAATTTTTAAGTCCAGCTTATACATTATATCTTTCATGAATCATGTCTTGGTGTTGTCTCTAAAAAGGCATCACCATAACAAAGGTCATGTAGGTTTTTTCCTGTTACCTTCTATGAGTTTTGTAGTTTTGTATTTTATATTTAGGTTAATGGTCCATTCTGAGTTAATTTTGGTGAAGAATATAAGGTCTGTGTCTAGATTCATTTTTTTGCATGGGTATATCTAGTTGTTCCATCACCATTTGTTGAAGAGACTATCTTTACTCCATTGTACTGCTTTTGCTCCTGGTAGATGATAAGCTGACTATATTTATGGACTGTCTATTCTGTTCCATTGATCTATTTGTCTATTCATTCACCAGTAATACCACAATGTCTTGATTACTGTAGCTTTATAGTAAGTCTTAAAGTCAGAGTTACCCCTTTTCAATGATTGAAAAACATCAGATCACCAGCAAAGCAGCCACATCTACTTGAATAGTCAGAAGGTGAAGGAGGCATAAGGCAGCTTGCTTTTGCTTTCCTTTTGAGTCTTTATGCTGGTAGAATTGGCTCAGACTAGCTCACCAGAGCCCATGTACACATCTCTTTCCAACTCCACGTTCAATGGCATTGATAAATTAAAATTGGCCACCGTGGGAAGATTTATACGGCAGAAATTGACAAGTGCTACAAATCAGCCTTTGTTTGTTTCCTTCAAAGAACCAGTCCTCATCTATATAATAAGGCTGGTGATGGTAATCCTGCCTAGTGCACAGGATGGCTTTACCATGTAAATGATAGTCATACAAGATTGCTTCAGAAAGCTCAAGTGCTTATCAATAAGAGATAACATTACATGATAAGAAGTGAAGGGAAAAATATTCACCAAAAGAGCACATCACAGTTTAGAAGATTCAGCTGAGGTGGATATTTGATATAAATGCAAGTTCTATGAAATTTTACAACGTTTCAGGGTGAACTGGCAAGACCTGTGCTCTGATACTTAGAAGTATAAATAACTATGTGAACAGAACTTATCTCTTGGAATGTTTTGTCTCCCTAACCTTCTCAGGCAGTCTGACTGGTAATCTAGGTAACTCTAGTTTCATGGACAGATTTGATTGGAGTTACGTTATTAACAAAATAGGCCAGTGTTTGAAAGTTGACATTTAGTAACTTTAGGGAGAATTTCTGCCATATTATGTCCACATTTAAAAAAAAAAAGAGGTCCTTTTGGTGCTCACATAGCTATTTATACTTCCAACCGTCAGCATAGTTCATGGTAGGTATTTATTTAAGGTTTACCTTCTGCACAATACTGAACTCCCCATGATGTTAAGTAACCATTTGATTGCTACAGAGAACCCCAGCGCCAAGTACTGAACTTGACAGCTAGTACTGCTTCATAAATCTCTATTGAACAGGTGCACGGGTGAACTCTTGTGTTTTCGTGTATTTCCTGTGCCACAGTTGTCCATCTACAAGCTTTGGAAAGTTTTCTTTACTGCATTTGGAACTAGTGTGCAGGGCAAGGCCAACCCTGGGGAATTTCATACTAGAGTTTACTTTGTGCTCTTAGGTTGTCAGAGGCATCTGGCAGCAGTAGGGAAACCTCCAGGTAGTCTCTATACAGTCCAAGCCCCTTACTATGTTGTACAAGACCTACCTTGACATGTTTCATCTCTGGTGCCTTCCATCTTTGTCCCTCCGTCTCTGGTCCCCACTTGTGGAATGATCTTACACAATCTTCAAGAGTAGGTTTGGGTCTTATCCCATCAGGAAATTCTCTCTGAACTGTGGCTTGAGATTAGGTTCTGTTTTCACTCACCTATATATTTCTTGATCTTAGTTCTGATACTATATTAAAATTATCTCCTATATTGCTCACTCTCCCATCAGACTGTAACTCCTCAAGAGTGAAAACTACCTTTTCTTCCAAAGCTGAAAAGAGTGTGAATGTCTGGCATGCATAAGATGTTCAATAAATGTTTGATGAGCTGAAATGACTAATTGACTAATGACTGGAATTTCTTTTTCCAAGAAAAGCAAGACAGTGAGATGAAATGCAAACCCTTTGAGGTTTAGTTGGGTGATGGCCCTTCAGGTGGCCAAGCATGATCCTTTCCCCACCAGCTACGGGTGAAGCAGAGAGTTTCCAGGTTATAGGTTTAGTGTGGGAGCTAAATCTGTGTTTGTCTGAGCACAGGCTACAATTCCAGCCTAACAACAGACCAGTTTATTCAGTCTCAAGGAGAAGAGAATCAGATACTTTTCCATTCAGATTCTCCAGATTGGAGAGTTGGATTTTACCAGTACAAACTATAAGACTATAGAGATGCAGTGGGTAGAAACATTCATTTATTCTGTCCTTAGAAATTTTGAAAAATCCTCATAAGGACATAGTCATGATCTCATGAAAGAGGTTGGGGCTGATGGCAGTGGTTCTCAGGGAGATGGAAGCATACCATGCTTCAACGTCAGCTTCCTCCCTTGGAATAATAGATCTATCAGTGGGAACAGCAGGTATTTACTTCCATTTCATTAGTCTTAAATATAAGTTGTATTACAGATAATAAAAAGCCCCAATTAATTATCAATCCTAGACAATCAGTTAGCCGTGTTCTCTAAAAGCATCGTATCTGTGCGCTTGTTCGTAACAGGCTCCTGTCTCTTTTAACCGCCTCTCATTCCATTCGTTTTCTGAATTAATGAGCAAGTATGTACTATGGTTGCAGAGAGACCTCAGACAAACCTAAAATGCTTGATCTGATGTAATTCTTAAACAAATGACTTACAGGGATTTCAGATGACATTTCCACTTTCACGTCGGACTTAACTTGTTGATAACAGTCTTTCTAATTATTTTTCACTGGTTGGAAAATACTAAGACTCCCAGCTTCTGTCTTCTGCAATTTCCATCCACCGAGCAGCAGTGGGAAGCTTGATTTATTTTGTAAATAAAGACTAGCAGCAGCTCTCAACGTGGTTTTGCAAGAATCTGTATTTGTGAAACTTCCACTTGTGATTCTGATCCACAGCTAGTGTTGATTACATTGGTGTCTTAGTCTGGGCTGCTATAACAAATACACCATAGACTGGGTGGCTTAAACAAAAGAAGTTTATTTCTCACTGTTCTAGAGGGTGGGAAATCCAAGATAAAGGCACCAGCAGATCTGGTGGGAACCCTCTTTTTGATTGGCAGATGGCTGTCTGTATTCTCATAACCTCACATGGTGGAGTGCAGACAGAGGGGTAGCTCTCTTCTTAAAAGGATGCCAATCCCTTCATAAGGGCTCCACCTTCATGACCTAATTACCTCCAACGACCCTATCTCCAGATACCATCACATTGGGGATTAGGGTTTCTACAAATGAATTTTGGGAGAATACAAATACTCAGCCCACAGTACTTGAGTTAGAAAATTCTATTTGTTAAATATGCTCTTTTTCTTTTATTGGAATGAGTGCAGGGCAGTGCTTCCACAACTACTTCTTCTCTTTCTTATAGATGAAGTATGAACAATGATAACACAGCAAATAAAATGCAGTTATCTAAGCACTTAGTGAGGTTTCACATCTGCTGCATGGACATCTTGTTACATTAGAGTGCAAAGAATCATTACTTTGGTAATCATTCAAAAAGGAATACTTTTATATACTTCCTACAACTCCCAACTAAAATGGACTATTTTAGAGCTTTGGCCAATAAATCCTATCTAATATAATAATTAAATTTATATTAATCAGAACTAGACTAGTATAGTAAGAGAAGTCCATCTTCCGTGTAATGTCTCAAGAAATTAGAAATAACATTTTAGATATACTATCTAATTTGATACCTTCCTATGACAAAAATAAGTAGAAACAATTATTTTGTTGATACTAGAAGTTGTAAGGACAATAAGTTGAAGTTTTCAAAATTGTAATTAGATGCCTGGCAAACAATAAGCTAATTATCTAGTAATTTATATGTCAAGCTGAATAATTTTTACCACAACTCATATACACCTGTGTATATGCAACAAATAAAAAGCAACCTCCTCCTCAATTTTTCCTCTTAAAAGCCAGCAAATATTTACTAGTTGAGAGTTAGTAACTCCATGGTTCTGATATTAAATATTTCAGCACATTTGTTCATAGTTCCGCAGACGGACATAATTAAGGCTAAATGTACTTACGAAAATAAGTGAACCACGGAGAAACTATGAAGCAGGGCATTTACTATTGGTCTCACTAGATTTGTCTACTCTTTTGAAAATCCATCCAGTACAAGAATTTGTAAAGCAGTAGTTCTTATACTCCTTCACCATACAGACCTCATTGTAAAACCGACTGACCAACCAACCAAACAAAACTGGAACCATCGCATTACACGTAGTCATCACCAGTACGTGGAATTCTGATTGTTAGAATGACTAGATTGGGAAGGTGCTGCTTTTGTTAAAAAGAACGTTTTATTTTTTAAGTCACAAGTTATTGATTTGTGCTAGAGGTGGAAGAGAAGATTTTCTGTTATTTATGAAAACGTAGCTACTTTTAGAACACTTGCCTGTAATTAGAATGGGAGGACTCTTGGCTTTGAAATCCAGACCCTCTGTAGAGAAGTACTATTTGAGTAGATTATGTGGGAGCTCAGGGGAATATGTAAAATTCCTGGCTGGGGGAGACTGGGGAAGTGTGACTCCGTGTTAGCCTCAGGTATCTGAGCTAAAGGCCAGCCAGCTTCTCTATCTCGTTCATTAGTTAAAGCAGTATATATTGAGAATTTTCTATGTAAATGCACTGCCTCTATGTACATTACAAGTGAAGTCTGCTCCCGAGACGCTGCCTGTATATGAGAAGAGATGCTGGGAGGAGATGGGGGTGCTCATAACTGCAGGTGGGTTTCTGGGAACATTCAAGGCCACCAAATTGCCTTCAGGATTCCTCTTTCATCTGTGGTCCTGTTACATCTGACTGCTCCTTCCTCCTGCCGACTTATTAGTGACATAGTTATTACCGGCACTCCCTTTGTTTATTCCACAGGGTTTAATAGTCCTGGACCCGCTATGAGCAGGGTGGTAATGTAGCGTGTCGGGAGGAGCTTCATGTATCTGGGAAAGTTCACTTCTGTACTGCAGTGGGCGTTATTGCTTATAGAACAATCATTCATATGATTTGACCAGTTTGGGATTTTTTTTTTTGACTACGACCATGGGGCAGTGCCATTTTGCTTGCTCTGGGGAACAATGCTCACCATGGATGAGTGTCCTTGCCCTTAGAGAGGCACTAGGGGGAATAGTGGGCTGGGAGGCATGTCTGGGATGTTACGGTCCTCCCGTTATTTTCCCCATGAGAATCGTCATTTCAGTATTCAGTGGAGAAAAATGACCTTTTGAAGCGGGGTGGAGATTACTCTCTTTTGTGGTAACTATGAAAGCCCTCATGACTTCTCATGAAGTGGAAAGGGAGGGGGGCTTGGGCACAGAGTCAGCGTGAGGAACATTTGTGATAAAGTACCAGGGGATGGCGGACACTTGCAGTAGACATCCCCTTCCCAGAAAAATGCCAGGATGCGTGAACTTGGAGGGAATCTCAGATCAAATTCCTTTCGAGGATAGATGTTGCCAGAACACTCTGATATGGGGGACCGGACAGGCATCTCAGGCGGGGAATCTGTGTCACTTATTTTTTCCCATTAAAAACCTACATTCTTGCTATTTATATGGGTTTTCTTCTCCCTTTCTCCATCCCCTTTGTATCTGGTATTTCTCCCTTCGACTCTTCCTTCTTTCCCAGGTGTGTTTGACAACTGCTCCCACACTGTCAGTGACAAGGGCTGGGCCCTGGGGATCCGCTCAGGGAAGGACGTGGGAAGGCGAGATGCTCGCTTCTTCTTCTCTCTTCGCACCGACCGCGTGACGAAAGCCACCATTGTGATGGGCCACAGTCGGTACCAACCAGGCAAGTGGACACACGTGGCAGCCACTTATGATGGACAGCGCATGGTCCTGTATGTGGATGGCACTCAGGTGGCCAGTAGTCCAGACCAGTCTGGTCCCCTGCACAGCCCCTTCATGGCATCATGTCGCTCTTTGCTCCTGGGCGGGGATAGCTCCGAGGACGGACACTATTTCCGTGGACACCTGGGCACGCTAGTCTTCTGGTCGACGGCCCTTCCACAAAGCCACCTCCAGCACAGTCCTCAGCAGCCGAGCGAGGTGGAGCATTTGAGCACCCTGATCCTGACAGCCAGTTTTGAGCCTCTGGAAGAGCAATGGGCCCCCTTTAGAGATGAGAAGTACCCACGGCTTGAGGTTCTCCAGGACTTTGAGCCAGAGCCTGAGATTCTGTCGCCTTTGCAGCCCCCACTCTGTGGGCAGACAGCTTGTGACAATGTGGAACTGATCTCCCAGTACAATGGGCACTGGCCCCTTCGGGGAGAGAAGGTGATACGCTACCAGGTGGTGAACATCTGTGACGACGAGGGCCTGAACCCCACCGTGAGTGAGGAGCAGATCCGCCGGCAGCACGAGGTGCTGAACGAAGCCTTCAGCCGCTACAACATCAGCTGGCAGCTGAGCATCCACCAGGTCCACAACTCCACGCTGCGCCACCGCGTCGTGCTTGTGAACTGCGAGCCCAGCAAGATTGGCAATGACCACTGCGACCCTGAGTGTGAGCACCCACTCACGGGCTACGATGGAGGCGACTGCCGCCTGCAGGGCCGGTGTTACTCCTGGAACCGCAGGGACGGGCTCTGCCACGCAGAGTGCAACAACATGCTGAACGACTTTGACGATGGTGACTGCTGTGACCCCGAGGCGGCCGACGTGCACAAGACCTGCTTCGACCCTGACTCACCCAGGAGGTAAGGGACTGGGGCTTGGGGTGTCCTACTTGTAGGGTGCATTTCTAACATCATCTTATCCTTTTGGCTTCTGGAGGCAAAAGAGTGTTCACACAGCCCCCAGATAAAACATGCATCTACTCCACCAGATATTATTGAGCTTTCGTGATGTACTACATGTTGTGTTGGGTAGTTGGGGACACAGAGATGACTGGGACAAGAGACAGCCCTTACAAAACTCACTTTCTGTGGAGCAGACAACCGTGTACACAGTGTGAAGTACGTATGCACCAGGTGCTTGAGACACAGGAAAGCTGAACCTCCTGGTCTATCAGAGGAAGGCAGGGCATCTTCACAGAGAACCAACAGGGAAACGTTGATAGAAACCAATCAGCACCAATTATACGTGAGCATTCTTCTTACAGTCTTAGGTTTCCAGCAGAGTATCACAAGTCCATGATGAGGCCTCAAGTGTGCTTAATTCCTGATGCAGTTTGAGCAGCTCAGCAGCTTTATGAATATAAGACATCCTACATCTAACTGCAAGTCCCCTTTAGGCGACTGGAGTCTTCCTCTTTTGCTCTATTAAATTCCAGTCTCCACACAGCATCCAGAAAGATCCTATGTAAAAGGTAAATCAGATCATGTCACTCCCCTTCTCAATTTTTTTTCCCACTGTACTTAGAGTAAAATTCAAGCTCCCTTCCTGTCTCCTGAATCACAGGCTTTGCTGCAGCCTGACCTCTGCGCACTTCTCCAACTCCCTCCCCTCACTCTCCCCACCTCCATTGCACAGCCTGACTGACTCTACTCTGTTCCATTGAACAGGTCAAGCTTGTTCTTGCCCCAGGGCTTTGCATTAGCTGTTTCATCTTAGAATCCTCTTTTCCTTTATTTTCCCTTTGGTGGGTTTTCTCTTGTCAATCTCTATTATGTTAACTAGTCTAAATTCTCTGTGTAACACTTATCACTTCTGATGCTTTTCTTGTGCATTTGCTTTTGCCTTTCCTTTGCCTGGAATATCAGCTCTATGTGATCAGGGTCTTTGTCCCAGTGCCTAGAACAGCAGCTGAGACACAGTTGTTTATTTTATGTTTATTTTAATGAATAAATGGATCTGATGTATCATCCATTGTAAGACACAAGCTAGTAAGAGGATTTCCATTTGATGGCTGATGAAGGGGTTGAGAAGTATTAGAAGGGAGAGAGGGGGATGGTAAACTTGTTAATTTCTGTATGTGGGCAAGGCCTCCCCACTTATAACAACACTTTTGTACAGATTATAAAAAGGCTCACACCTGCATTAGGGTATAATGTTGTTGGAAGGTGGGAAGACTAGATCTCAGCTTCCAGCCAATACCTGGATGGCTGCCTTTGTGTTTTTTGGCCACGATTTGTATAGTAATTCATGCTCTTCTTGTGTGTGGGTAGTCCTCTTGGTGCTCCTGTGCGTGGGCAGTCAATGAACACCAATGGATTTGCCTATAGCTCAGACATGTGGTGTCAAGGATTGAGTGTAAGATTTGCAATCAGGGGACAGAGTTGAATTCTGGAGTCCTTGCTACTTAACCAGCTATGTAAATTGTGCAAGTCACTTTTGGAAGCCCAGATGTCTCATCTGTAAAATGAGGATGATTGCGGTAATACTTTACAGTACCTATATCCTTGGGTTGTTTTGTGAATCAAATGAAATTAAGGTACAGGAAAGTACTTGGTAACTTTAAAGTTTTCAAAAGTATAAAAATAGTCCTAAACTAACATTAGTTATTATTATCATTATTAGAACTGACAGATGGGAAGCCTTTGTTTACATAATAATACCCAGGGAACTGATCACATTACCAGAAATATTTGCATAAGAAAGATTCTGTTTGGGTTTGGTTTTTAGACTTTGATAACCTTAAGCAGAAGCTAAACCTCACTAACAACAGTGTTTGCCAGCTCAGGATCTCCAGAGAGCTCTCAAGGGAAATCTGGCTTGTTCTCTTTTGTCTGCTAGCTCATTACAGCAACTCACTGCCTTGACTGAGAGAGCTGTCTTTCAAGGTACCCAGGCATCATTCTTAGAGTGGTCCCTTGTGTCTCTAAATCCTCATTGCCACTGCCCTTATCCATATGTTTATAACTTATTACCCTTACTACCTCGGAGTTGCCATGGTAACATCCTTTTTTATCTGTAGACCCAGACATGTTTCAAACTTTCTTACCCCTACAAGCAAAACTCACTTTGTGGAATAAAAGGAACTATTTATACTTTTTTGATAATTAAAAATATTTCAATCAGAAATAAATGCTCCTGGTTAAAATACCAAATTGTACCAAAAGGAAGAATGACAATCTCCTACCTAACTCTTTCCCATCCTTCTCCATTCTCTAGCTTTGTTTTAATTATTTTATCTGCCTCTTCTGGTAATAACTTCCATATGTCCAAATATTATATTTATAATACTTGATTCATCAATTTTAAACATTATACATTGACTTGCTCTTATTATGAAGATGAGACTTTAACTCTTACATTGTCTTCTCCGTCTCCTCCCCATCTTTCTAATATAGTTATTTTATTATTTTTAGTTGAATCAGTTATGTATATTTACAACATTATGGCTATAAAATATTTTTCTTTTGGTTGAAGAGCAAAATTTTATTTTATTACTGTGTTTCCTTTCTGGCATATCTCCCTCTCCCACCCCCAATAACACACACCCTACCCCTTGAGTCTCTATTTCTTCCCTCCCTCCCTTCCTTTTTTGATGTCTTCAGTTGTTTTCAAATGCTTTATCATATCAGCTAATCGATAGAATGTCTTTTTTTTTTTTTTTAAACCCTCTTCTAGAGTACTCCTTTCTAATTCATTCCATTTTCCTCTTCTCTTCTAACTTGACCAGATTACTTTAGGTCTGATCCACAATAGTCCTCCTGGAGCTTCTCTTCCCTGCCTTTTTTTTTTTTTTTTTTTTTTTGGATTGGAGCCACTGTGTCCTGAATTGCATGAGTATCTCTTAATTTACTACCTTGTTTTACTGGAAAACATCCTTAAGTAACTTTCTAAGAAAGGATGTTTTAGGTAACTTTTTCAGAAAAGCATTTCTCAAAATGTTTTTATTTTGCATTTACCCAAAACTGATCATTTTTCCTGGTGTAAAATTTTAGGTTGGAAAACATTTTCTCTTAAATTTTTGTATTTTGAATTAATTACCTCTAGTTTCTATTCTGATAACTGAGTGTCTTTCTAGAGGTGAATTTTTTTCCTATTAAAAATCATTTAGAATCTTAGCCTTGTTACTTTAGAGATTTTATGATAATTTTTTTAAGGGTTGGCCTTTTATTCTTCTGTTGATATTCAGTGATCCTTTCAATTTGGATATATGCCCCTTACCTTGGGCAAATTTTCTAAAATTATTACTTTGATATTTCTTAATTCTCTGATCTTTTTTTCCCCTCTGAAACTCCTGAGGATGAATCTCTGAATTTATTCTCATTTTTTTCTCTCATATGTTCTGTCTCTTTGTTATTTTGTTCTAATTTTTGGAGACTTCCTTGAGTTTATCTTCCAACTCTTCTATTGATTTTTTTTTATTTTAGCAATCATATATTTAAGACCTTACTCTTTGACTTTCCACATTAATCTTTTTTATTTTAAGGATGTGACATTTTTTGAGGCTGAAAATAAGATGAGTTCTGAATTTCTTTTTTCCTGTGCATTATATCTGATTCATCTTTAATCAACTCTTATTTTACTTTTTCTCCCCTCTTAATTCCAATCTATCTTTCATGCTGGTGGGTTTTCTCAAATGTTTAGTGCCTATTCACAATGAGAAAGACACTTTTAGATCTCTAGTTATTATGGTTTAAAAAAGAATATTTATCTATGAATTTCCTCTCTGAGGGGAAGAAATCTGAAGGCAGACCATAGTGGAGAGTATAGGTTTTCTTTCCCTCAATTCCCTTATATTTATTTTGCATTTACAACTTTAATTCTTTCTTTGTCCTCTCGGCCTTATATTCTTGTTCTGAATTTTTATTATTAAAAATATTGACTATTTTTCATAACTCTTATTGGCAAGAACCATATTTTGAAAAACAATTATTTATCAAGCTTTTGTGATGTGCCAGACCCATAAACTAACCAAAGGGACAAATATAAAGAGTTCATAGAGTAAGTGCTAATAGTTTAGTGGAGGGGTTTAGTCATTGTATCTAAATTCCTGGGTTTAAATCCAATCTTAGGCACTAAAAGCAGAACATGGAGTGTAGACTGCTCTTCTGTGCCATGGCTTGGATTGTTTGAAAGAACTTTGGATTCACAGAGATGTAGATCTCTGGATTTCTACGAGGGCCTGTGACTTGGTAGAGTTAGTGGTTGTCTCTGAACTAAATTACTTATATATAGCATCCCCATCATTACAATTAAAGCACAGGGCTCAACCTCATAATTCCTTTATTCTGTGACTCTGAAGGGATCCAACTTCAACAAATATTTTGCCAGACATTTTTTGACGAGCAGAGTGTGCCAGGTACAGCCTCCCTCTACTCAGGAGCTGATGGTTTAGTGGAGGGTTGCTGGGAAGTGGGGGACACACCCGCAGATAGATCACTAACATGCAAGGACAGTGATTGGTGTATGAATAATCCTCATTTCTCAAATCCTTACTCAGTGTTCCCTCTTTCTTCATCCCCAACGAGAAACCAGAAATGTAGCCCAAAGGAGTTCCTCTCCCAAAGGCTCATAGAGGAAGAGAGAGTCTGAGGAATCCAGCATCAAACATCTGTACCCCAGATGGGCCTATCAGAGGGAGAGTATTTATCAGACTTGGGACTAGTCAGAAGGAGATATGAATTGTAAATGCATCACGCAGCCAGTTGAACAGAATTACCCAGCTAGAGAAACTTGGCTTGTGAGAAGGCTACACAGGCCAGATGTCTAGTTTGCCCTAAGAGAGGATCTACAGTTGCTGTGGGAAGGAAGGGGTTGAGAATCCACTTCAGTAAAATCACAAATGTCATTGGCTACTCCCTGTGGTGCATCCTTGGAAGCTAAGCCAAGGGAATCTCTGTGCCCTGAGGGAGACTCAGCTTGCCTGACCTTTGCAGACTTCAGCTTCTTTTGGGTCATGACTTGTTTCTGTTGTTTTTCTCTCTAAAATTATGTCCCAGTGACGAAGGGTTCTTCACTGCTGAACCTACTTTCCATCCATTGCTCTTTCTCTCCTTTTCACATCAGAGTTGAGTTTAGTATCCAACTAAGTCCAGACCAGTGTGCTTACCTTTTGCTTTGGTTTCTGTGTGTCAGATTTCATTAACCTGTTATCATGTGGAGAAAAATCACCAAATAAAAACAAATGGCTGAGCCACCGTTTAAGGGAGCCATCAACCACCTGGTGTCACCATGCTGTGAAGCAGACAATGAGATGCTATGTATTTGTTTTCTGATGCCTGTGGTGGGCTGAGGTCTCTGTGTGTTGGTGCATTACTGTCTCTTCCCTGCCTCATTCCCTGAGTTTTGATGCTGGGGAGTTTGAGGGCAGAAAGACTGTTGAACACAGCAATGCTAGAACATGACCCACTTCCCTCTAAAAGCGTCCTTAAGAGGGTGAGTTGGGAGGTGCCCTGCAGAGCCATGGCAGAGAGTGGCGTCTGCAGTGTGCACTGTAGGATGTGTATCTGGGGACAGGAAGGCAGATGCGTGTGACGACCAGGGGATCAGGTGGAGAAATCAGTGCTGCACAGACCTGGATGCTCTGGATTAGCTGTGCTTTGCTCCCTCACCCTCTGTGGCTGTTGAGCCAAAGGAATGGTTGGGCTGGGCCCCTGCAGTGGCGGATCTGTTAAACATCAGCCAGCCTTCATTATAGGTTTCTTTTGAAGTTGGGATTCAAAGTTCCCTGCAGCCAAGAAAAACATGCATGAGGAAAATAAGTGTAAGGGGTAGAGGAGGGCAGAGAGAAAAGAAATGGAGGAGAAACTTTAAAATGGAAAAGCAAGAAAACCTTCGAATCCCTCCACTTCCAAGTGCACAGACAGTGCGGACTCTAAAGAGACAAGTCTCCCCTTCTCATACTCATTGTGCCTGGCAAAGGGAATAGGAGGGAAGAAAGGAGAGAACACCTTACAGGTGAGCTCAGAAAGTTTACCTACAAATGGAAATGCCCCTTGGTTATTTTTCTCCAGGCCAATTTCTCCATTGTGTCCATAGGGACCGTTTTATGGAGTCAGTGAAATCCACAATTTTTCTGTTCACCTGGCTCAGTGACGTTTTCTCCCCAGGTGAGTGGAGAGAGGTTGTTTTTCTTCTTTTCATGGCTATTTTCTAGCCAAATAGGCAGACCATGTGGTATGTCTGGGTTAAAAGTATTTCCTCTTAGAAAGTTTTTAGGAGAGACCCTGGTCTGCAACCACATTCAGTTGTTCAAGATACTTGGGTGTTTTCCTAGGCGTTGGAGTGCTGGCCCTGGTGCCCTGGCCAGATGCCACCTGTCTCAGGGAGCTTTCACTCAGGGATCTTTCCCTCAGCTTTAAGCCTAAGAATCTGAAAGACAGCTGCACACTTACACATGCTTTCCTTTTTTTTTTTTTCCTGAAGATTTGTTTCATCAGAGCATCACTCCCTGGAGGAAGCTGCTGACCCGTTAATTTTCTGAGCCCCAGAAACATCTCTCCCTTCTCACCAGAAACTCTGTCTGCATCTGTGGACCTGACTCCTCTAGCTTGATGCTTGGCTGATTCCTACTTATCCTTCAAGCCTCAGAATGTCACTTTCTCCTTCCTGGGAACAGTCCTTTGTCCTCAAATAGGAATTTGCTCTCTCATGTCTACCACTTCTCATCCCCCTGCTGTCGTCCCTCTGCTCTGGCCCCATTGTCTCTCACCTGTGTTACTACAGTTGCCTCCTAACTGGTCCTCCCACTTTGGCTCATGCACCGCACTCCTCTCTGTCTATTTTTAACGCAGCAGCCAGAGTAATCCTATTAAAGAATGCCTCAGATCAAGTCATTCCTCTGTCTGGAATGCTCCAGCAGCTTCCCAGCTCATTCAGAGTCAAAGCCAGTAGTACCGCGATGACCTCCAGGTTCTTCTACCTGATCTGGCACCAGTGTCTTCTGTGGCCTCCTCTCCCACCATGCTCTCCCTTGTTTACTCCATCCTAGCCACACCGGCCTTCTCATTGTCCTTTGACTTGGTAGATGGTACTCCTCCTGCATACATTTTTCAGTGGCTTTTCGCTCTGCTGGAATGTTTGCCCTTCCAATTCCTACATGGCTGGTTTTCCTACTTTCTTCCAGTCTTCTTTCAAATTCACCCTCTAGGTGAAACCTTCCCTGGTGACCTCACCTAAAATCTCATATTCCTCTAACTCTTCGTGGTTTCTTCTGTTTTATTTCTCTTTTTGGAATTTGTCCCTAGCATGCTATATATTTAAAATTTTTGCTTAATGTCCGTATTCTCTGCTACAGTATAAGTTCCATTAGAGAGGGGTTTTTGTATGTTTGGGTTGCTGCTTCACCCTAGCACTCAGAACAACGGAAGATTAAGAGTGTTCAGTACATAGTTGTCTTACCCTAGTGTAGTGGTTAACAAGCTATGGCCCGTGGACCAACTTTACCCTACCACCTATTTTTGTAAATAAAACTTTATTAGAATGCAGTCACGTTCACTTGTTTTCTTACTGTCTATGGCTGCTTTCATGTGGCAGAGTTGTGTAGTTACAAAGAGACTATGTGGCCCATAAAACCTAAATATTTTCTGTTTGGCCCTTTATAGAAAAAGTTTGCCAACTCCTGTCTGAGTACATATTTACCTTGTGATATTGTCATTACCCGTTTTTCTCTGTCTCTTGCACATGACTTTAGGCTCTTGGTTCATAGTTCTTGTAACGTAGGAAGTGCTGAATTAATATTTTTAAAATGCATTAACATAGATATGAATAGAAAATCAATGCCACGGGGGGAAATGACAGTGTTGAGCAAGGGTTTGGGAAGGGTAGAGTGTGCTACTCTGTACCGAAGAAAGAAGGAACCTCTGAATCTTCACTCTAGCAACCCTTCCTACTGGTCCCCTTACTGTGGTAGGATTGCCAAATTCAGAAATAAAAAGAAACTGAAAATAATCATGAAAGTGTGACCGTATTAGTTGAGGAAGGAAAGGCTGTAAGCCATTTTGCTCATTATCTCATTATTTGAGTGGCTGAGCCCTGGCTCTGAAATATGAAACGTGGAGTAAATTTTGGTAATCAGAGAAATAGTCAAATTCAATAGCCAGAAAGTAAGATGAATCCTCATTAACTGGGGAGATAGTGATTAGGACAAGGAGCAGATTTTCCCATCCGAAAGGAGTAACAGGGCCCTTCAATGAGATCTCGCCTCTTGAAGTGATGTCACAGATCAGCCAGGATCCTCACTAAACATTTTAGTTAGGCTTTTGTGGTTGTAAAAAACAGAAAGTCACCCAAGTTAAACTTAAAAAAAAAAAGAATTTATTGTGTAATCACATATGGGTTGGAAGTGGGGCTAGAAGGCTGCCAGGGACTAAGGCAGGTTTCACACTTCGTTTCGCTCGAAGGCTGTCTCTGCGCCTTAGTGCGTCTTCGCCATTCATACCTTGTGACCAGTTTGCTAGATTACTCATAGTTCCTATTCCCTTATAGCTCTAGTTTAAAACTAAACTCAGCTTTCTGTGGCTCCGGCTTTATCTCACTGAGTCTTCTCTTTAGATTGGCATCCCATTGCTAATTGCCCCAGTCTCTTGCAGAATTTTGGTTCAAATTCTGGAGACAGTCAATGTGACTTGGTCCAACTCATCTCTACATGTCAGGCGAGAAGTCATAGGTTTCTGGCCAGTAGTGGGCTCAAGTAACTATGGCCAAAAGAGCAGGATGGTAGGGAGGGCTCCTCCGGGTTCCAAGGCAACATCTCTTCTCAGCTGGTACCAACACTCTGGGTAGAGCCAGCTGGTTTTTTTTATCTTTACTTCTTAAAAATGGAACTCCTGACAGGCATAATTTCTTGGACCTTAGACTTTGCTACTCCTAGTAATGTAATTCCCACAGAATTGCAATAACAGTTTTATGTCTAAGATTTCATGATTTAGAATTCAAATCTCAAGTATGTCAGGATAATCCAGAAAAACTATCTAGTTCATGGTAAAATGTATGTATATATAGTATCGTGATATCTCTGTATCTATCATCTATTTTACCAATAAAAAGCACTTTGCATGGACTATTTAAGGCTCACTATAGCTGTAAGAAGCAGATATTTTGATTATCTCCATTTTATACACAAGAAAACTAAGACTGAGATAGTTAACTGTCATAACGCAGTGGTAGGACAGTGATTAAACTCTGACTCCAGACCCTGTGTTAATAACCATTCTATATATTGTGTGTCAGGTATAATACGTCTTACCTGCAGCAAAGTACTTAGCTCATAATGTGTGTAATAATAAAATACAAATTAATTACATAATGATTGTTTCAGAGGATATATATTTGAAGAGATGTGGGAAAGAACATGGAAATCACTATGGGCTTGGTACTTAGGAAGGACATTATAGAAAAGGTGGATTCCTTCAAACATGAATAGTGAAAAGCAGGAGCGTTTATGAGACAAGAATAAAGATGTGACCGAGTACATATAGCCATGTGCAAACATATTCAGGCCACTACAAGGACAACAAGTTGAAAGGAAGGGAAGTTTCCTAGAGAAAAAGTAAGAAAGGAGAAAATTGGAAAAGTTATATTGGGAAGGCCTTAGATGTCGGCTAAGGGATTTGAACAGAAAACAATTGGGAGCCATGGGAGAGGTACAGAGATATCTACCTATCAATTGATTGATTAATCGATAGACATCTTTTAAAATATATGTCTGTTTTAATAGCTACCCTCTCTCTTGAATTTTAAATCTTCCTTCAGGGATCACTTTGCTTATCCCTGAAAGACAGTTTTTGAAATTTCCTTTTTTAAATGTTTGCTAGTCATATGCTTAATTAATTTTCATTTCTTTGGAAATGTCTTTATATTTTATCAAACTTCTTAAAAAATAACTTTCCTAGGTAGACAGTTTTAGATTGGCTCTTTGTTTCTCTTATCAAGATATTATACCGCAGTTTCCTGGTTTCCATTAATATTACTGAAAATTAGCTGTCTGATTTTCTTTCTTTTTTTTTTTTTGATGCAGATTTTTTTTTTTTTTTGGTGATATATAGGAGACTAATTGTCATTCCTGACTCTGAGCACTGATGTCATCAACAGTTAAGGGAAATTATCATATCTCTTCCAATATATCCTTTTTCTAATTTTTCTATTATCTCCTTCTGAATTTCCTATTAAATATATATGACACTTCTCATTCTGAACTTCATGTCTCCTAATATCTCTTCAATTTTTTAATCTTTGCCTCACTGTCTTGCATTTGGAGTAACTATTTTTGGCTTTAGTACCCAGTTGATTCTTTAAGGTTTCACTAACTTGCTCTTAGAACCCACCAATAAATTTTTAATTTTTATTAGTATACTTTTCATCTCCGTAAGTTCTATTCAGTCTTTTTTTGTATCTGCCTAGTCATTGAAAAAAATCAATCTCTGTTACTTATTCATACTTTGGATATTCTTTTTTATTTTTAAAAACAATTTAAGGTGATGGGTACCTGAATTTACACATATGATAAAATTTCATAGAACTAAAAATGCACACATTAGTATGAGTAAAATGGGACATCTGAACAAGGCTGGTGAATTGTATCAATGTCAATATCCTAGTTGTGGTTCTGTATTTTAGTTTTGTGAGGTGTAATCATTGGTGGATTACTCTGGACTATTTCTTACAAGTACACGTGAATATCTAATTATCTCAGATTAAGAAGTTTAATTAAAAAGATAATTAAGCATGCTTCTTTTACATTTTAGATCAGGTAGTCTGATTCTGTGATTTGTTATTTCTTCTGGTTCCTGCTCACAGTGCCTTGTTTCTTCATGCGTGCTTTGTGATTTTTGATTGTGAGCCCATGTTCCTTGAAACTTGACCCATCAAATTTCTTTCAGGCCTGGATTGAAGATATGCTCTTTTACTTCTGCCAGTTGCTTGGGGCACTGTGAACATGAAACTACTTTAAATATACATAATTGGCATAAAGCTTTTAGACCATAGAGTGTTATAAATTTGGAGTGCCAACCTGTGAGGACTGACTTGTAGTTACTTCCCAGGGGAGATTTTCACCTTACTTATTGGGGCCAAGATTGGGGAATGGAAATTTCCTTGCTGTGCTCCTTGATGAAGTGAGCTTTAAAATTTTTTTGGTGTTCTGTTTTATTGATGATATAACCTTTGAGGGTCCTGGCTGTATGTGGAACTCTTCCATAATACTTCCCACCTTGACTAAGTTTTATATTTTATTTCCTATCTCAGATTCTCACAAGGCCATCAAACTCAAGGCCAAGGGCACTAGGAAAGGGCAGTGCTCTCAGGGAAGTCAGTTGCTTCAGAGAATGTTTACTTTTCTGGATTCCTATTTTTACTTTGCATGTGGGCTAATCTTTCATTTCCTCTCAGCTTTGTAACTGTCCAAAATTTATTTCTGCATTTTATCAAAAAGTTAGAGTTGTTTTCAGTGGAGGGAAATCAGGACTTCTAAACTCTTTATATCAGAAATGGAAATAACTCTCCAGATAACTGATCTGGAGGTGGTATGCAGAATGACCATTATGAACCAGGGAGCTGGGAGGCAGGAAGATGACTTTGTAAGCTCCTATAGTAGTCCAGGCAAGAAAGGGTAACAGGTTGAAAATGATTAGGGGAATTACAGTGGCATAGTGGAAAGAACTAGGAAACTAAACGTGAGAAAACCTGGATTCTAGTCCTAGCTCCAACCTAGTCACACGATTTAATCATATGTTCATTCATGTTCATATTCATTGATATTCAACAAATGTTAATTGAGCACCTATTCTAGGCCAGGCACTCTTTTAGATACTGCAAGTGGTAAAGAAAAAAAAATCCTTCCTTTTTTTTTTCTTTTTTTTTTTTTAATTCCTTCCTTCATGGAGCTTATAGTCTGGTGTGAGGAAACAGAAGGGCAACAAACAGCAGATGAATACATGATATGCCAGATGGTGGTAAGTGCTGTGGAAAAAAATTCAGAAGAATGAGGGAGACAGGGAGTGCTTGCTGTGGAAGCAAGATGAAGGATGTCCGGGGAAGTTCTTACTGAAAAGATGACATGTGAGCAGATAGCTGAAGGAAGTACGGGAGTGAGCCACGTGGAATCTGGCAGATTATCCACGGCAGAGGGAACAGCAAGAAGCTGGAGTAGAGTGAGTTAACTTGAGATTAGGTGGTGTGGGGAAAGGTCACATGACCTACCAGGTCAGATAGTGCCTTAGAGGGTAATAAGGACTCACCATGAAAGAGAAAGCATTATTCACCCGACCCATAGGGAATCTGTGCCCCATCTCCCCTCCTAAGCCTCTTTCATACGCGAGTATAAAAATGTCAAGCTAAGTACAATGAGCAACTCCTCACTACATGCTTTTGAAAAGATTTATTGTGAGGAAAGCCTGTATCTGCCATGTGTGCTCAGGAGCCAGTAGGTACTCAGAATTGCCTGCTGAATGAAGGCTGCAGAATTGGGCGGTGGAGGGCAGGTTATAGCCCTTAGGACTAGGACAGAGTTAAGGATTCAAAATTCTTTCAAGTCAGAATTTAAAGGACTGAATACTGGCCTCAACACAACATCATGGAAATGTACAGGGATGAACTTAGATTTTAGGAAATCAAAACTGTGTAAACCAAGCTGATGGATACCTGTGTTTGCAGCAATCAGTGGGAAAATAATCGTAAGCAGAAGCTTCATATGAGACAGAATCGTGATGTGGACATTCAAAGTATGACAACAATTTTGGGCTCTGTTAAAAAGGGATGCAGTGTTCAGATGGCTGGAAGAGATGCTCCCCCTCGATACAGTGCTGATCAGGCTCTGTCTGGGGCCTGTGCTCAGTTCTGGGCAACAGATTTTATGAGGAACACCAGCAACCGGGAGGACATCCAGAGACCGGGGAGGAGAGTCGTGATGAGCGGGATGCTAAAATAGCCCTGTTCCCCTTCAAGTGTGGATTATTAACTTCTGCCTGCTTGATTGACAAATGAGTATAAAGTTTTTTTTTTTTAAAGTCACAATGGCCTCTTTTACGTTTTATTCATTCTATTTGTTCATTAATTCATTGTTTCTAACAATTATCTATTGAATGCCTACTGTTTTAGGCTCGGCAACGGCTCTAGGGATATGATTTTTGTCTTCAAAGAATTCAAGTGGGAGAGGCAGACATGTATGAGTCTCACTGCAGTACTGAGTAGAATATAGCTGAGTGCCATCTCTAAACGTCTTTGGCCCCTTAAGTCTGAATTTCTGCAGTAACTTACCAGCTTGTCTTTCTACTTCTAGTCTTCCTCCACCCTAACCTAAAAATTAACTCTGTATGTTGCATCAGAATAGTCATTCTAAGAATCATTTATATATTCAGCCCTTCCCAACTGGAAGCACTCAACTGGGTAGGAGAGACCAGAAGGGAGAGTATATTGAGCAAGGGATTAAGGCCAATAGAGAATTCAGGATCGGTACCTATCACTCAGTATAGGAAGATTGAGGATGGTAACAGTGATGATAGTTGTCATTTATTCGATGACTTAACCACTAACTATGAAAATGGGGCATCGTCATGGGGCATTCACAGTCCAATATTAGAAGGACAGTGACTCAAACTGACTCCATGTGCGGCATAATACTTTCAGTTAAATACATTTTGTAATTATATCTAACTCTTCTGTTCAATAGTTTGGCCTAATTCTTTCTCATAGATTTTAACATAATGGAAAAAAATCATCACCTCTAATTCTGTCCTTCTGGGACCTTCCCGCATTATCATAGGTTCTTGGTCAGCAAATAGATACAATCACGTTTTTCCTTTTCTTAGCAGCCTAGTCCATCACAGGTAGTTTTGGGAAGGACACATAGTGATAATGGCCTATTCAGCAGTGGTTTGTCCCATCTTAAGAGTTCTTGGGGGGCTACCACACCATCTTTATGCAATTAATTTGAGTGGATCACCTTATTTCGAGAATTTATTGTGGCCAATACAAAAACTCAAATATAAGGAATCCTTTTCTAAGGCTTATTATTCAGTTCTTTCCTTAGTTTTAGCTTTTTTACATATTTGGACTTGATTTTAATGGCAAGAGAAATCCTTGTACATTTTGCACATGTGTTTCTAAACGAGAGGTCTCTGGAAGAAATGCTTTTTGTTTGTTTAGGGGTTAATTATGCCATGCCTTATTGCAGATAGGACCTAAAGTATAATTTATATTTTAATATGATACAACAATTTAAAATAAGAAACAGATAGATAAGAAAGAGGAAGAAGGGAAAATAAAGACAAGTAAGAAAGGATTGTCAGTGGTGAATTCTGTATGCAGAATGATTGCATGTGTGTTAGAGTGCCAGAGTTAGACCACAGATTTCGTTCTGAGCTTCCCAGAATCAGTACAAAGAGGGAGACAAAAGCTACATGGCTTACTCTATTCATGGGGTGAAAACAAACAACGTCTCAAGAGAACAACTGGCATTGGTAATCATACCAGACCAAAATTTCCCCTGGGGGACCACAGATAGAAAAAGCTGTGTAGTGTAATGAACAACTTTCTCAGCAACACTCTTATGCAAAAATCTAATATTCCCTTAATGAATCAGTCTTGGGTCTGCTCCCAAGCACAAGCAAAAGGTCATCTTATAACCTCAATTTCCACCTTTTAGAGAATGGGTGGGATAATTTTAGACTGGAACAATTTTAAAGAAGAGGAATTAAGAGAGCAGCCCTTCTGTGGCAGTGGGAGAGGAAGGGATAAGAGCCCAGGCAACAGTGGCAGACATGAGCTAAAGAAAGGACACATCTTTCCTGAGACTGGAGGGAAGGTGATGAGGGTGAATATATGAGTTGTTGGTGTGCAGACTGGGATTTAAGAAAGACTTTTCCTGGTAGCCTTGATCTTATTGGTGAAGAAAGAGGCAGTTGTCTCTTAAGAGGAAGACAATGTAGGGACTTGAGGAAGGTGGAGATTGTCCAGAATAGCCCCTTTTGAGTCCATCTTCATGTGCTGAAATGTGAAGGACACTTAGGAATCTAACCCCCTTTCCTTCTTTCATGCGCTGTTGTGAAAGAATGTGATTCTGAAAACAGCTGCTGTGAATCTCTAACGAGGTGGGACCAAGGCAGATGCTGAAAGACATATGAACCTCCTGAGATTCAGAGTCACGGGATGTCCTAACTGGATCTTGGAGATTATTAAGTTCAAACATTTTATTTTATTTTTTGGATGAGGACGCTTGTCTCAAGTCACGAAGCCAGATGATTGACTGGGTAACAGGGCATCTGCTTCTTAGCGTTTTTTCCACTGCCCCTAACTACTCAAGCTGCCAGGGAACAGGCAGAGGATGCCATGTCGAAGTGTCTGCCTCAATGTCTTCATTTCATTCCAAGCTCTACTTCACTCCATCGTCTCAAAACTGTCTTTTGGGGCTCAGAAAGGGGAGCTTGAAGTCACAGATTTTAGTAGATTCCCTTACCTATGTGTCCACCTGCTTATAATGGTTTCACATAATACAACAATTAGGAGGTGATGATGGAGAAGGAGAAAAATAAGGAGGCTAAGCAAAAGAAGACGTGAAGTAAAGTTCGGAATGAGAATAAAACCCAGAACTGCCCGTGATTATGCATAATGTGACCCCCAGGAAATTAGAATGGGCTGACCGTGTGGTGTCCGTGGCTGGAAGCCCTGGCAGGCTGCTGGCTTGGAGAGCAACATGCAGATCCCAATGTAAAAAGAACAAAAAGAGTCGGGTGCCCGTGCTTCAATGCAGTTGCCACAGGAGAGGTTGGGAAATAAGGAAACATTCCAATGATGACTGGGCTGAGAAAGCCATATCATTTTTCCAGAGCCGGCAGTATTCTTCTGCCTTGAAGAATGAGCAAATCATTAACCCAAGCCAGGGTAGGGTGCAGGGAGGGAGGGCAAGGGAGATAAAGAGGTTGGATGGTGAAGGGAAAGAGGGAGAATGAGCGGAAGAAGGAAAAAACTGGAGTATAGAGACGAATTGTGTTTTTCCCTTTAATTGTGAACTCACTTCTTAATTTTTTTAAAGGTTATACTCCATTTATAGTTATTATAAAATGTTGGCTATATTCCGTGTGCTGTACAATACATCCTTGTGACTTGCTGCTTAATTTACTAGGCTTTAGTAAGAGCCAAATGGAGATCAGCTAGTCTGTTCATTGCCGGATGAAGGGTCTACCTTAGCCATTTCCCTAGAGATACGGCAGCTCCATTAGCTAGGCCAGGTCCTGGACTGTAGCAGGATCTGGTGTGAGGTCAGGCTGCCTGAAGCCTGTTGAATGACCTCTGCTATTACATATGAAAACTTGAAAGGTTGGCCAGAAACAAATTCTTTGAGATTATATTTCTTTCTTAATTTCCTTCCTGTCAAGTTTCATGCAAGGGCCTCCTCAAGCATCTAGAACCTTCGCATTGTGTCTAAGCAGGATTGTAAGGATTTTTCCCACTTCTGAATAAACTGTGGTTATGGACAAACCCCCTAGTCAAAGTAAACTCCATAGGAGATTGAAGGGTTCTGCTTCTTATGGAATCAGGACATCTTATTGGTTATAATGACTTTGTCTGAAAAGCTGAACTGACCTGAAAAGTGTTCGCACAGTTCTTTCTTGTATAGAAGATTATGGCCTGTAAGTAACAGCTTTGGAACTGTGAGAGTGATATTTGATTTGGATCACACGTTTGGATATAAGAAACATAGCTAAGTTTTGTCATCAGAGACAATTCCCATGATATTCCTGGGTTTATGTAGTTTCCTCCACTTGGAAACCTGAGATATTGTAATATCAAGCTAAACTTTGAACTCCTTGGCCACTATAGACTCAGTAATGAAGTTAAACCGAGTAACTATTCTCAGGGCTAGGTGACCTTTTATCTGGGTCTTTCTGTAATCTGTTCATGGTTCATATTCTGATGCCCATCTTGTCAAAACAGCTTTTCCAGGCGGGTCCCCTGGACCTTCAGAGGTCATCAGATCGATGCCCTGTCTTCAGAGATGGGCCAGTGTTTATTACTAGCCATACCAACATACCCAGACAAGGAGATTTCACCATAGTTCAATCAACTACTCAAATGCACCAGGAAATAAAAAAGAATTCTGTCCTGTGGCAATATGCTGCTTTTTGATTGGTACCTGTTAATTAATATTTCAATTCATGAACTTTTGTCATTATGCTCTTCTATGGTATTGTGAAGAACATAATGAGAAAGATTGAATAATGAGGTCAAGAAACTTTACTATGAACATTCATTCACTTGTTTATTCATTTACACAAACAACATTTGTAAAACATATATAATGTCCAAAGTACTATTTCTCTGTGAGGTTTACTTTAAGGGCTAGTTTTAGCTATTTGAACTTTTATGCCTTAAGCATTTGCTAATTCAACAAATGCCTTATTTGTGTCCAGTTTGTGTGGGGCACTAGAAGTTACTGATTAATTGGAATTTTATCTACTGCATGTCTATTTTAGTAACCACATGTAGTGAAACACAGCTGCCCTCACAGAGTTTACAATCTAGACTGGGAAGTGGATTTGTGGAAGCATAAATTATAACTAAAAATAATTATTACATAAGCTAAATAATTTGTCATAAGCAAGCTATTCATTACAACAGGGGTGTTTGAGGAAGGAAAGAGGCTTCTTTCAAACTGGGTCATCAATGAGATGACCATATAATTTCTTGTACAGACTGAGACGCCATTAAAAGAGAAAGGAGGTGTGGTCAATAATTATGGCAGGACAAGAGGAACAAACTGGGACTGCCCTGGTAAACCAGGACCTAGGGTCACACATCAAGGGAAGGTTCATGGACAAAGCTGAATTTAAATTGGATCCTGGCATCAGTTTAAATCGCAATCACAAACGCTTTCTCAAATACGTTGTACCGTTAGCTCTGTCCTTCAGAACCTAATGAGTGCCTTGTGTGGTTTTGGAGTTAGGTTGGAGTTAAGCTCTTCCAGTAGCCAGTCAGTCTTAAGAAGAGGTCTGAGACTAACTTGTACTAAGGTTTTCTGCACAGAGGCTACAGTTGTTATCTATGTCAGAGAATGTGCATGGTTTTAAACCCAGGTGCCAGCTTTACCAGAACAATGGGAGGTTCCTGAAGCATGGTATGGGGAAAGTCTGAGAGTGTGCTGTGGTTCAGTGGGGTAGAATGTTGCATTTGATTAGCAGAGTCTGCTATGGACACAGAAAATCAAATTGGTGGTGCTCATTTGCTTTCTCTCATAAAAGGACCGACGCATAAATTAAGCAGGTAATTTTTGAAAGTAAGTACACATTGTTCAGCTTACCACTTTCACACAACACCTCAGCAAGAATAAAAATAATGAAGTTAAACCAAATAACTGTTCTCAGGGCTAGGTGACCTTGTCTCTGGGTCTTTCTGTAATCTGCCATTTCCCTTTTTCATATACCTTTGAATTAGCTGAAGCATGTCAAATAATAAGGTCGCTATTTAAGACTTTGAAACACATTAGTAAATACTACTGTGCTGTTAAAGGATATTATGCAAAGAGACCTGAAGTGACTTACTTAAAGTAATACAAGAAACTCATGATAAAATGTTACGTTTGTGGCTAATCCTAGGGAGGGTAGGATGATATATTGAAGAGACCACTGGATTAGGAGCGAGGAAACTTGGGTTTCTTGCCCGGCTTTACTGTTAGTTATATGATGCTAAACAAACCACCTACCTCTCAACGCCATAGTTATCTAATCTTCAGAAAGAATAAAATTGGATCACTACTTGGGATTCTACTTCTGAATCAGTATTAAAGGTCGTTTCATATCAAATTTTTCTGTTAGTCTAGGTGTTAACAAACTTTTTCTATAAAGGGCAGATAGTAAGTAGTTTGGGTTTTGCAGAGCATATACTGTCTCAGCTACTCCAAGTTGTAGTGTGGATGTAGTCCTAGACAAGCGGTAAGTGGATGGGTATAGCTGTGTTCCAACAGAACTTCATTTACGAAAGCGAGCAATGGCCCAGGGGCTCCGGTTTGCCCCACCCTGTTCAAGTCTCTCCTTCCAGATTATACCTATTGCTGAGTAACATGTTACCCCAGAACATAGTAGCTTAAAATGATGAACGCTTGTTGTCTCAGAGTTTCTGAAGATCAGGAATCTCAGAGTGGCTGAGCTGGGTGGTTCTGGCTCATGGTTTCTCAGGAGGTTGCAATCAAGATATAAGGCCGGGCTGTAGCCCTCTGACACTTGCCTGAGTCAGTTTCTGAGCTCACTTACATGGCTGTTGTCAAGAGATGTTAGTTCTTCATCATGTGGGCCTCTCCACAAGTCTGCTCCTCTGCATGGCTTTCCTCAGAGCACGTGAGCGGAAACAAAACAAAACAAAACAAAAAAACACCCCAAGGTGGAATCTGCAGTTTTTCTATAGCCTAATCTTAGAAGTACATCCCATTACTTCTGCCTCTATTCTATTCCATTCTTTACAAGTGAGTCACGAAGCCCAGTTCACACTCAACGGGAGGGGATTACACAAGAGTGTGAATACCAGGAGGCATGGATCACTGGGGACTATCATTGATGACCTTTACCACACTACATTGTAGTGATTCTCATCAGGCAATTAAAAATAATTGTGTGGGGGTAGGGAATAGAGTGGTAATTAGGTTTCTTTGTTTGTTTGTTTTAATGGAGGTACTGGGGATTGAACCCAGGACCTCGTGCATGCTAAGCATGCACTCTACCACTGAGCTATACCCTCCCCGCTTATGAGGCAATTTTTAGAACTTAATGAAATAATGAATTAATGATAAGGGTTGTTTGAGGTTAGCTCTATCAGGTGTCCTGGTGACCTCAAGTAATGAGGATTAGTGTAAGGGTATAACTGTTGTTCCAGTGGTACTAGAGATGGCTCCAGAAATTCTGTTTCATGCTCTGCTTTATCCTCCTCCCCACACCTTCACCTTCCCCAAGCAGAGAAGACCTGACAGGGTCCGTGAGTCACAGTCCAACATAGAACATTGTTATACGGTGGCTCTCAACTCACATACTGATACCTGATCCAGCCAGTTATGGCCAATAAAATAAAGTTAATTCAGTCTAGATAGATGGCTTTGCAAAGCATTAAAAAAAGAAAGTGATGTGAGTTGCTTTTCAGAAAAGAGAGAGAAAACTGAAGACACTTTAAGACTATCGCCATTCCCAGAAAGGGGCCGTGTATATACAGCAGTACGCATTGAAGGCCAGTTCACGCAATAAAAATGCTTCCTGACAGCCATTGCAAAGGCACATGCTAAACATATGTTCTGGAATGCATTTATTGCTCTATTTCTGTTAATATGTCTTTTAGTGAAGAAGTGGGTCTCGGGGACATAATTTACCCAGTTAATTCTCGAGATGGTAGGTTACCGCCTGACACAGTCAAATTTCTTTAGATAATGGAAGAAAAGGGGAAAACATTGCAAGTGAGACTCAATTTATAGAAATTTATTCTAGGAGCAAATACTCTCAGAAAGGATCGAATACAAAAAAGTAAAATAAACTTCAGTTTTCATTTAAAGTTCATGTGCATTGTCTCAAGATAGTCATTACTTAATTTCTCTTTTTCCATATTTTCCTAATAAAAGCAAAATAGTATCCTTATGCACTCTACACTAAAGGCACACCCTGCCTTCAATTATAGAGATACTAGCAAAGAGACAAAAGATTCTACATGGGGGATTGAGAGGGAGGAAAGAGGGTAGGGCAACAAAGGGGCTCCTAAGTGACAGAAGACAATAGCAAGAGAGAAACCCCAGGCCAGAAGGAGATGTTGAAAGACCAGAAGAAGGCACCATTAATATATTTATAAGAAAGGAAAATGTTACTTCATAAATATGCTAATAACTCAATCTATTCTTCAGAGATTAAGGACGTCTGGTAAGTCATTGATCTGAAAGCTACTTGGGGTCTTCTGGGATGTCCCCAGATTTGTTTTGTTTTGTAAACTCAACAAGCATTCATTATAATGGAAGATGACAAACCTAATATTAGGAAGACTATAATGGGTTCACCTAGAAACACAAATGAGGCCTTGGGTACAGTCATGGACAAAGCAGGGGGCGTCCTACCTGGTGGTCAGGGGTCAGATTTGCTCTCCTCACAGCCATCACCCTGGCACCCTGGCTCCCTGACTCAAAGTCTGGAATGACTGACACCCTTATTGGTTTTTATTCATATTTCCCAATAAAACTTCGCTTTTCTAAGTAATTTAGCACTCAAGATCTTACATTTAAAAACAACATGAAAAATAGAAAAGAGAAAAAAAAGCAATGGAAGTTGTTTTTGACCAAGCCAACTTCTTAGGAGTAAAGATTAAAATTCCACTCAGAACTCCAGGAAGGACAAGTTGATGGCAGTGATTTTCTCTGGCACAAGCAACTCCCACGAGGCACCTGCTCTGTCAGGGAGGACTCAATATTGGGATCAATGGCCTGTCTGTTGTAGTAACTGCCTCTAGTGGACATAACACAACCTCATGCCAGGAAACATTGCTCTCTCTGCCTTTCTTTCTTTCTTTTTCTCTTTTAAAAATAGTAGTTATGAACGCTTTCAACCAATTATGAAGTGTCTTGGGCCAGAGCTATTATTCATGTCCATTGCCACTTGACAGCATTCTTGTGGTGTCCTCATTAATCAATTGTACTTAAATGTAAATATGTACTGCAGTTTTCTTTTAATTTAACACCTAAGTGGGGTGGTAGAGTTAGGGTCCAGAATGCATGCAGGAGAAAACTCCATGGCGTTCTCAGCCCACAAGATGAGAATCAAGTTTGAACCTGAATCAGCTCGGCTGCTCACAGAGCCCATGAAGTATCAGGTAGCTGTGGTTCACCTCTAGTTCATAGTACTTCAAGGATGCTGGATCTATACTGTGAGCTCCTTGGGGGAAGAGAAGTATATCTAGTTATCTTTGTGCTACCATAAATGATTACTAAGCCTTGATTTTGTGTCAGGCACTGAAGTGTTTCATATTTATCGTATCATTTGATTACCATACCAAGAGATGAGTATTTTCCCCAGTTGATAGATGAAACAATCAGAATCTCTCACAGTTTGCCTTGTACAATCTTACACAAAGAACATGATAGATTCTTAATAGATTCGTGCTAAATAAATTTGTTGAAGGTATAAGTATACAAACTCTGACCTAAGGAGACCAAGGGCAATCTCTGTAGATCTGATGGGCCCTAGAATGACAACCTTAGGCCAAGGACTATCCCCAGGGGTCACTTATCAATGAGTTTTCCTTTCGTTTGATATCAAGGTGTCCAAGTACTTCTTACTGACAAACTTGAAGATGATAAACCATAAGAAGGCAAGATTCTTTCTGAGGTGGGGCTTTTGACTTTGAGCACAGCCTAGGTACAGAGAGTTGGTAAACCATGATGGTATGCTCTGTCCATTATAATGGAACCTCCAAAATCATCTGCTCTCATCAACTCCAGTTATGCCTACCTAAGTTCGAGAGAAATAAAAATGGGGTAAAATGATAAGGAAAGTCATTGATCAAATTAATAGTTTGAGATGTTTTGTTCCTGTTATTATTATTATAACCATTTTACATCTATCTCAAGAACTTCCATTTTGAGTCTCACTCTCTGGCGTAATGTTTTTTTCCCTTTCTCATTCTGTTCTGAACAAAGTCCTCTTGGCCGGTTGAGTCAGCGTGTCTCTGATTCAGAGAGGTGAACAGGTCCGTGTGTGTCTCTGATGATTCACTGTTGGCAGCGCAGATTGCTGGGCAGCGAAGAGATTCTGGCAGCCTGAGATGAATAGTGTAAACTCCAGCAGCGCCAGAAGAGTTGGAGCCAACCTTCATTACGGTTGGGCCCAGAAAACAGCCAGTCCTCATTTCACCTGGGACTGTCCATGTTGAAGACCTCCCTCCCTGAACAGCTGCCTTTTCTACAGGGCACAGGGTGGAGGGCTGCCCTGGCACTGACACAAATAGAATCGGGTGTACAGAACTCTGGGGAGATTTCCCAAAGGATCAAGTTTTTGTCTGATTCAATTCAGATATATTCACCAATAGTTTGCTGAGCACCTCCTGTGCTCCTTCCTTTACTGTGTTACCTTAAATAAGGTGAACAGGTGCTGTGCCTGCTACTATGACCTACCCCAAGAAACGGTCTGGATGATTGAAGTTGTGCTAAAAGGGCTCAGAGTTCCTTGAATGCTAGGCTTTATAAATTATGAGAGTGAGTAAGACCACGCTAATCTCCAAGTTACAGAATGCATTACTTTGGTTCTGGTCAGTTACTTCATCATTATCGTGACAAGAATATATTAAATGAATGCCAAATAGGGCACATTTTTATTAGCAAGGCATTTAAGATCTTTCTTCATTTCCCTCTTATCTACTGTTCTAGTCTCATATCTCATCATTCTTTGAATGCACAAAACTCCTCATTATTTTCCAAACATGTCAGGCTTCTTCTCATATTTATGCCTTTGGAGAAGTTGTTCCTTTTTTGCTGGAATACTCCTTTGCTCCTTCATCTGGTACACTTCTTCTTATGACTCAGCTTAGTTGTTTCCTCCACTCCTATTCCCATCCCCAGTCCTTCCTCTAAGCTTTTGTATCCCTTCTGTAGGTGCCTCTGTTGTTATATTCATTACATTGTCATCATAATTTTAGGGGGTTGGGAGCAACACCAACTGGGACTGCTCAGGAGAAAGGCAGAGAGAGTGAGAACTTGGCAAGCCTAGGACTGGGAGACTTAACTGGGTTGCATGATGGACTCCCACAAGGGTGGGCAGGAGGGTGCGTGGTCACAAGTGGGTGGGTACCAGCAATAGGCAGCCAAGTCAGAGAAGAACACCGCTGCTGAGGACGCTGCGTCTTTCAGGATGTTACACAAGGGAGGCATCTGGAGTCCATATGTTGATGGGTCACCCAAATCAAGGTAGGGATGTGGTCAGTGGGCAACGCAGCTGATAGGAGGAGCTCAAGGTCTGTGCTAGGAAGGGAAACTGGACAGTAGACTTGATTAATATCACAGGGGTAAGAATCCCAGGACTCATTCTGCCCTGATGGACACTGAGTCTGACAACATGATCAGTTCCACACTCCATCAAGTGATGGGTCCTGAGGCTGCCAATAGAACCCTTGTCCAGGTAGTTGGCTTGGAAACTGGAGAGTGAGACAACAGAAGAGCATCAGAACTTCCAGCTAGGAAGACTGGCAGGGAAGGACTGTCATTTTGGAGAACTGGAAAGGTGCCAGTCTCCTGGCACTGGATCATACACTCTGGAGAACAGAGTTCACATCTTGTATGTCCTTGCATCTCTGCTGCCTTATACTGTGCCTGATGTGTAATAGGTTTTCAGTAGATGTTGATTAAAGCAATGACTTAATGAATAAATAAAGAGTACCCAGCTTCTATAAAATGCACACACGTATATACAATCTGCCATCAGTTGTGTGAGAGTACTACACCAACACATTAGTGATACAGTCTATCATTGTGTGTGTATGAGTGCTCATCCCACTGTTTTCTCATCCCACTGCTTCCCCAAACTAAAAAGTACAAGAAGTCTAATTTATTTCAGAAACAGTGTTGGTGTTCATTTATTCTTTATTATAAAAATGTTCTACATGAAGAAGGAGATATAAAATGTACATACACAATTTTAAAAATAATTACGAAGTTAGCATCTGCCAATCGTGTTGAGATATAGATGACTGGTGCCTTAGAGTCTTGCGTTCACCCTTTTGTCTCTGATTTCACCCCTCCCTTCCCTGCTATTCTAATGCTTCTCATAATAATTTCTTTACTTTTCTTTATAGTTTTATTATTTATGCATGCATACCTAAAATATATGTTTAGTTTGAACTTTATTTACATAAAATCTTCTTACAGGCATTTGTGTCTCACTTACTTCTTCTGCTAAACGTTATATACTCATAAAGTTATGTTAGTTTATTTTGAGCTTTTCTTTTTAACATTTCTGTTGCTGAGATGACTGGAGAATATGCCTGCCTTCTAACCTTTGGGGTGAAATGTCTGAATGAGCTATACTGTGCACACTTGTCCCTCTTTCAGAAGAGCCAAACTTGACAAGTCTTGAAGGTAGTTATTTATTTTCTAATAGGATTTGCCATAGCAGACATTTTAAATATGATTGGTTTAAAAATTAAAATTTAGATAGCATTTTGGAAATTCCTACCAAAAGAGTTATACTTGGATTGATTTCACACAGAGAACAAAAGTGAGCGCATTTGAGGGATGGAGAAGAGAGTGTATAATCACAGTGACATTTAGGGAGGACAGCTGCAAGTTTCACGTCCAGACAATAGAGAGGGGGGTGAGAAATCTCACTGCATTTCTGGACCAGGTATGTGTGTTATTCTTTGAGGAAGGAAATACTGTATTTTGGGGCAATAAGATTGGATGTGCGGGTAGTCCACAGATCACACCTGTTTCGCTTTGTGTCTGAGGATGTTCCTTTATTTTTTCCTGTTTCTTTAATGGGTCAGGCCTGTACATCCAGACCTATGTTATTAGGCACCAAGAGAAAGGGTGGCACTGTTTTCTGAAGGATTCAGCTGTAGAAATGTGTGTTTTCCTGTTAATTACTCAACTAATTTCAGCTGTGTGGATTTGGTATAACATTATGTCTATGTGTGTCCATTGGCTTGGCATCAAACCCAAATTGTTATCAAATAACCAGTTGTTCTGAACACAGTTAGTTGGATTAAGCCAACAACTTGTTACTCATAAATTGCTTTCAAAAAGCTGATTGAAAGAGTGCAAGTGTTAGATAAGAACCTGAGAGCTGGATGGGACCACAAAGATCTTTAAGTCGAATCCTTGGAGACTGAGAGAAGTACAGTGAATTTCCCCAAAAGACAAGGACTAGACCCAGGCTTCTTGGTTCCTGGTCCGTGGTTCCTTCCCTTATCTCCAGGTTTTGATTAAATTTGGTTGGTGTGTGTAAACCGGCTTTTATTTTGATGTTGATCTTTTAAACAGAATCTAGACAAAGGCGTCATCTTCATTCTTTTCAATATCCATTTTTCATAGTGTTATTTATCCTTCCTTGTAGGGGAAACTTTTAAGGAGGGAACTCTTGGAAGCTGGATTATGTCATTTTAAAATTTAATCTGTTTTGGAGAGAACTACAGAGAGATATCCTAGAGAAGGTGAGAGAAGACAGAGTCTAGGGCACCGCGGCTGGGATGGCTTTAGGGCCGAGCCTGCCCAGTTCACTCACCTAGTGGTAGAAGAAGCAGAGCATAGGTCTGGTGGGATAGGTGAGTTGGGTGGCAGGAGCCTGTCTGAATGCTCTTTTCAGTTCTGTTGCCTTGTAAAGGAGGCATTAAGGTAATCAACTGAGAGTGAAGCTTTGAGGAGGAAGGTATTGGAGGTTTGAGGAGAGAAAACAAGTTGTGAGATAATTCTTAGGTGAACAGAAGAGTGAATGGACCAGGGAAATAGGTAGGATCTAGACAGCATAAGGGCCATGTTGAGGTTAAAGCTCAGTCATTTAAATTGACTCCAGAAGCATCTATGTGTGTTTTTCTCTGGTTACCTTAAGCTACACGGATGCAGACAGCATCTGCAGAAAGGTTGATTTAACTAGGTTTGGAGTTTTGCCAAGGGAGTACAATGAAATAAGAGAAATTCAAGGCAAAGGAGCTGAGAAGGTATGCAAGGGAGCTGTCTAATGGTGAAAACTTATGATGTCTGTGTCTCAGAAATCTTTGTTTCCTATGGAAACATTTGCCAAATTCAGAGCTGTCTTCAGACTGGGACATAGTAGGCTCCTGATGCATGTTTGTTGAACGCATGACTTTCAGTTAACGAAATCATTGTTAATCATATGTTTGCACTGCCATGCTAAATGCTGTGGGGGCTGCATAAAGAGATATGGCATGGTTTCCACCCGAAAGGCAGTCATAATCTAATTGAAAAATAGAATATAATATGACAAATATAATAAAACAGGGAACAAAAGCCTTTTATGAGTGTTTGTGTTTTATAATGTTGTTACTTGATTACTATTAGATATTTTATTTGAATGAATGCTATGTCTTGAATGTATACACGTGCAAACTGATCTCTGGTTGATAAACACGAGGAACGTGAAAGGCATTACGATGAGACTGTGTGTAGGCTGTTTTTAAAGTTTCTTTTAAAAACATAATCTTTTATTTGCCTTTTCATTTGGTTTATCATCTGGAATTGAATCTATGTCTCAGTGTTGAATGAGGATTCTCAGTCTTCTATTTTTAAAGGACTTACTTCCAGATAAAACTCAATTTTTCTTTCTGATTCTGCTCTTCACAAGATGTATTACATTTGACAGGTCTTTTATGTTAAGAGCTGATTATGGAATCCTAGGCAGCAGTTGCAATTTATGCTACTCATAAAACTTCAGACCTTCACCAGCAATGGAAAAGCAATCAAGAAATGGTGTAAACAGACCAACCTGACCCCCATCTGTTGTGGTTTATAGTATATTCCCAGAGAGAGACATTTACTCTAATAATTCCCCCTGATATTAACAGAAGGTTATACACAGTATCAGAGCCGGCTTCCTCTTCAGTAGGTGAACACAGGAGGACACATAAGTGGTATGAATTCAGTCTCTGGGAGGACCTGGATCCATCAGAAAGTGTTTCCTCCCACCAGCTGGTAATGCCCCAAATTCCATAAATAAAACATTATTTTCATGATTTCAGCCAAATAAGAATTTGTCCCCTGTTATAGGAAATGTAACCTTATTCATCCCTTAATGACAGATCAATATATTAAATAATGGGGTATCCAAGTGGGCAATCAAAGGGATGATAGAGAATGGCAGGTAGGCAGGTGGGCAACTGGTACCAAATGAGACTGTTAGAACCTTATATATCAAGGTGGAATTTAGAATTTCATAACCTGAAAGGGATCTGTGTAATGATTAGGCTAGGGTCCAATTCTGTGTGAGTTTAGGGAACTCAACGAGTAATAAGGAAATGAACTTAGGGACAATGACACAGGTACAAATTCAGTGATTAGGGATGGCAGAGACTGGGTCTTATGGTGAAGACTTTCATTCGTGTATTTACTTTCATTCATATGTTCTTTAATTAAGCATGTGTTTATTGAGAATCTAATATGTGCTAGGAATTGGTGAGGACACGGGGCTATGAAGACAAATGTAGTAATTGTCATGCAATGTGAAGGTATTAGGACAGAGTGTGTCAGTTATATTCTTCAAGTACTTGGATGGGTCATGGCAAAAAGACTTGGGAGGTAAAAAGAAAGCTTCATGAAAAAGTAAGATGTAAGACTCTTAAAACATCGTGGAAAGTCACACATATGCCAACCATTGTACTAAGCACGCAAGAGACACAAAGTTAAATGGGAGGTAGGTCCTGCCTTCAAAAGCTTACAGTATAATGTGATCAATACTTAAGCAGCACCAATGAGTTACCTGCATCAGACAGGAAGGTTAGAGAAAGCTTCCCTAAGTGGTGAACTTTGAGTGATAAGAGTTATTTAGGTAAAAGTTATTGATATGTGTATTAATGTATTTCTATCTACCTTTACCTAACTAAATATTTTTCATATATTTGTGCAAAATAAATGTTTATTTTTATAAATAAATATATTCTAGGTAAATAAGTTTGTCAAAAGCACATGGATATGAAATGGAGATTGAGTGTAAAGCTAGAACAAAAAATGTATTGAGAAAAAGGCTCTTGATGCCAGAGAATTAGCAAGGATAAAATAATGAAGAACCTTGTGTGCTAAGCTTTGGAGAACCACCGAAGATTATTTAAATAGATTATGTGACAAGATGAGGGAGACAGACATTGTAAAGGTTATTTTGGTAATTCTCAGAAGAAATGACAAATGCTTAAGCTAAAAGAAGGCAGTGACAGTAAAAGTTGAGAGAAGATGATGCATGTATGAGGGACATTAGGATCTATACAGGCTTTGGGACCTGGTGACAGTTGATGCCATAGAGTTTGATGAAACTCTATGGTTTGCTTCCCAACTTAATGAGAAGATAGACGCTATATGGGAGAGTCTGTAGAATGTAAACAGCCAACAGTTAAGTGATGAGAATTTGGAGGAGAAACCCTTTGATGAAATTGGAAAAAAAACAGAGATGGAGGAAATCCAGGAAGGTATGTTGTCACTTAAAAGAGTACTAGGTTGGTAAAAACATGGTATATCCATACAATGGAATATTACTCAGCCATAAAAAGGAATGAAATATTGGTAGCTGCTACAACATGGATGAAACTTGAAACACTGTATTAAGTGAAAGAAGCCAGTCACAAAAGATCACATACTGTATGATTCTATCTATATGAAAGATCCAGATTAGGTGAATCTGTAGAGACTGAAAGCAGATTAGTGGTTGCTCAGAGCTGGGAAGGATGAGGGGATAGGGAGATAATAGCTGAGGAATACAGGGTTTCTCTTTGTGGTAATGAAAACATTCTAAAAGTTGCATATACTGGTGAGTATATTAAAAACATTGAATTGTCACGTCAAATGGATGAATTATATATTATATGAATTCTATCTCAATTAAACTGTTTAAAAAAAAGAGTATGGAGTAAAAACCATCCAGTGCAGTATAGAGAGCTAGTAAAATAAAGACAGAAAAATCTCAATTGACTTTGATACTGTGGAGAGATCACTGGCAAATTTAATGATATGGGGGAGTCCCAATACAGATGACAGCGGTTATAGGGTGAACAGGAGGTGAAAACAGTGAACTCTCTGAAGAACCTCGGCTGAGAAGGGAAAATGAGAGCTGAATGCTAAGAGTAAAGACAGCATTTCTCTAAAAAGTGGAAGAGAGCTAGGAGAACATGAACAGTTTCAACATGCAGGAGCAAGGAGGGGTGAATGACAAAGGGAATTATGAATAGGTGGGAAGTGATAGGAGCCATTGCCTAGGCAGAGAAGAGGGGGGAGCTCAAGGAGGAGAAAGGATAGACAATTGTAGCTGGGAAAGAGCAAATTCAGTGAAGTGTTGCCATATAGTGTCTATCTTCTCATTAAGTTGGGAAGCAAACCTAAGGCTGAGTGGGATTTAGCTTGGTAGATGGTTTAAGGTGGGAGTCAGGATGTTCAAAAGTGAAGGAAATGGAGGAAAGAGCTTACTAGAGACATGCTGGATTGCTGGGCGGCAGTGAGCATTCAGCTGAGGTTAAAGACCAGAATTAGTAGTGACAACCAGTCTATGTGGTTGTGTGCATTTTATTTTATTTTTATCAGCTCTCAGAAGCGTGGATAGAAGAACAAATGCTGGGATTGATTTGACTTTGAAATTTTGCAGGGCACTGCATGTAAAGAGAGGCAGAAAATCAAATGTCAGAATGAATGACTGACTAACATGGTGGGTGGAGGGGGTGTAAGAAAGTTGAAGTCAGAGGATGCTGATAGTGGTCTAGTGGTCTGGGAGAGGGTTGTTCAAGCCTTATTTTAGCAATGGAGTTATTTTGCTTAATGAAATCAATTTAATAATCAGCTCCCCAAAAACACCAAACAGAGCTTCCCTGTTAGTGACCTGGAGACACCCCTCTCAGCATACCCTTTCCTTCTTCAGCAGTCTGTGAGGAGCCTTGTGGGGTCCTGGGGCTCATAGAACAGACTTTGAAAAACACTAACCTATGGAGGACTTAATGGAGTGGATTAGTAAAAACAAGTTATAGGGGAGTAATAATATTAACAATAACAACAATTACCACCAGTGAGATGCAGGTGGAGGAGCAGGGTAAGAGGAAGAAGAGGGAGGAGAAGGGAAAAGAAAAGAAAAGGACGAGGAAGAAGAAGAAATATTTATTGAGCACATACTTTTCACCAGGCACTGGTCTCCGTGCTTTATAGTTAATCCTCACAATGACTAAATGATTGAAGAAAACCTATTGTCTCTATTTTGTAGATGAAGCATAGGGAGGTAGCTCACTTGCTGAGGGGCACCTGGCTAGTGTGGGAAACAGCAGCTGGAGCACATCTCTGAGATGAATGATTTGCTGGTAAATTCCCCTGCTTTGGCCCAGAGACAAGATTCAGTCTGGGAATCAAATGACACCAGCTCTGGAGAGGATGAGGGATACTGAGGTTTTGGGAATAAATTAGACCTGATAGGATCAACAGGATTTAGTAAGTGATGTGAGATAAAGGGAGAGCCAGGAATCAAGAATTATTCTAGTAATTCGAGTCCTGGAGAAATGTTGCATTTTGTAAAAATTTGGAAACTTGATTAGGAATTTGGTTTGAGACGGTTGAGAAATATTAGGTATTATGAAATACCTAATGTATCCTGAGAGTCATTAATTATATTTCATATACATTATTATATTTAACGTAAGAAAATACTATTATCCATATTTGACAGATGAAGAATAGTGAAGCTTTCAGAGGTGAGATAATTTGCACAAAGTGACACAGTCAGTACATGGTGGTGTCAAGACTTGGACCCAGGTGATTTTACTTTTAGATACACTGATTTGGGGATTGACAATGAGGCGATATCCAGTGGGTAGCTGAGGCTAGATATTTGCAGTCTGGAAAGAGACACATTTGGGAGAGAGAAGTTTGATATAGATCCTCTTAGAATTGATAGGCATAGTTAAAATTTCCAAGGGGTAGCGTATACATAGACAGCAGAGCAAAGAAGTGTGAAGGACTGAACTCTGGGGAAATGCTCACATCGCAGAAGAGAAGAGGTAAAAGAGGAACTCTCTAAGAAGACAGAAAATGATTTAAAGAGTAGAACAATCAAATCCTATAGCAGAAGCTTTCATGTTGTCACCCTGACTCCCAGTTAGAAGAACATTTTGCATGGCAACCCAGTATGTATATGTGTTTATATTAATTGTATATGTGTAAACTCAAAAGCTTCCAAACGCAGTATTTACTGTTAACAGTGCTGACATTTCCTGTTCTATTCTTCTTCTTTTTAAAAAAAAATACATGTTGGTTAGCAGCCCACTGAATTTGTTTCATAACTTAATAATGATCCACAATCCAGTGTTTGAAAACATTGCCCTACAGCTATCCTCAAACATTCAGGGCACCATGATGACATGCTGATGGTCTGAGTTCTCCAATCTGGCTCGTCATCTTGGAATAATAGTAAATGCTAATGATTCTCAGTGACGGCTTCTCTGATTAATCATGGGGAGTTGTGATAATAGCCCCATCTCTAAGGCCCACTCTCTTTCTCTCTCCCTGTCCCAACATTCAGTTTCTCCTCCCTTAATTTCCTGTTTTCTACTCAACTTTCCTTGGTCCCTCTGGTTTGGAAATTAATTCTTCCTGGGTTTGTTCTTCTTTTTATTGTTTTTTTTTCTTCTAAATGAATTAAAATAATTTTAAGGCTGACCTTTCCATGTCATTTCCAATCTTCCCCTGTGGCTGTTTTATGCTTGAGTATACTGTACCACAGTGGGAGAATGAACACTTTATTGTGTGGTACATAGTTTTCATTATATAATAATTTAATTATATGACAAACGAGGTTGCAAAACTGATGTTACTCACAGCACCTCGTATGGTGCTGCCAAATGCCCTGAGTTAACCTGACGTTACCAGGAATGGATCTTGGAGACCCAGAATCCACAGATCCAGGAATGCCAAGAGAATTTTGTCATCAATTCTGAAACCAGGATCAGAGTAAATAAGATGAAACAGCTTTGCCTTGATGTTCTCTCCTGACTCTGTGGTACCCGTATAAAATGGTTTCTTATTGATCACTCTGCTCTTGAGAATATGAAAGGGATTTTGATAACAAACACAATTGTAAAGTGACAGTTATATAAATTAGTGTGGAGGATTTCTATTGGGGCAGAAATAATTATAGATTTTTTAAGAACTGTTGGTTTTGCCTCTTTCTTTGTTTCCATATTTTGATCAGGGCAACCGTGGTTTGTTGGCTTAAGTGGCTGAAACTAAGAATGCCCCGCTACTAATTTAGACAGCCAGGATTAGAATTCAGTATTGGAAATTGGGTAAGCTCTCAACTCAAATAGCTAGCAAACCTCTCTGAACAAATGCTTTCTCAGAAAGGTTGGTTCTACTTGTTAGTCACTTAGAGTAACCAATGAAATGAAAGGTCAAAGGGGAAACATTGGGCAAACAAATTTGATTTTGTTAACATAGATTGCAGATGGGAAGTAGAATTGGTGGGTTGATTTCAACTTATGACTTGAACTTAAATATTTGGGGTCACTAACAAAAATTTTTTTATTATTAAAATTCTGTAAATTATGGACTCACAAGTTTTACATCAGAATCACCGGCTTTTTGAAAATTCTCATGCCTGGACTTTAATCAGATTTGTTTTTCACAAATCTCTTGTAATGCACAGAAAAGTTTGAAAATTCTCAGTGTAATAAGTGAGTCATTTTGGGCACATAAATGCCTATGTTCCTTCATTTATAAAATAAATAATTGTTGAGTGTACTCAATGAGAACCATCGTTCTGATGGGAGACCAAAAGAAGACACACATTCATTGAACTCACAATTTGGTACGGGGGTAAATACAAATATAAACATGAAACAAGGTAAAATATGGTTACATGTTAAAATGAATATGGGGTTTCATTGTAGGTATAGTACAAGAAGGGTGAGGAGGTAGGAATTAGGCCATATTTCTAAAGGAGATAAAAATTCATCTAGATGTTGATAAGGATTGATAAGACATGGGAGGTGGAGGTTTGGGATTTCAGGCAATGGGGGTAACATGAGTGAAAGTTTGGAATTAATTTCTAGGTGTATTCAGGGAATAAAGAGCAGTGTCATTCAGCTGGATCAGGGTACTTGCAGAAAGACAAGGACAGAAAAGGCCAAAAAGCAAGAACATAGTAGATCTTCAACACAAAACTAAGGATTTTGAAACTAATTGTTGGACAATGAAGAGCCATAGTTGGCTTTTGATCAGAGACTAGTATGACCAGCAGGCTTCAGGATGGCTTGGTAGGGCGACAACCTGGAGCTAAACAGATGGGTTACAAGACTCACTACACTGCTTCAGGCCAAAGCGTCCCCACTGCTTGCTCAAAGTCTTTGCTCTGTAACAATGTACATAGCAACGTTTTTCACATGCTCCTTCTCTGCTCTTCGAATCACTGAATCAGTGACAGATTGCTCCAGGTCTGAGCACTCGTGATCAAGGTGGAACTGAACCAGAGAAAAATGGTACCATAATTTGTTTATATGCCACATGAATTATAGTAAAAAATAGGGGACTCTTGGGGTTTTAACAGAAACAGTATTGGATGAGAAAATCTGAAGACATGTTTCAAATCATAGTGATAACATTACACTATTTTGAAAGAATTTGATGACTTTCTCTTGAGGCTTTGAAGGTGAGAGCGCCTGAGATCTAATTCCAACTGTCTGGTTTTAATTGCTTTTCTTATACAAGGGTGGACAAGAGTGGCCTTGGGTGCACAACAGTGGCTCTTGACTTAATGGCTGGTGGCCTTGCCCTATTATGACCATCTTTATTTTCTCTTCTTTCTGCCTACTTTTTGCTTCTTTTTTTGTTTTATATTCTGATCCCGACTTCTATTTTTTCTTTCTCATTTTTCTTTCTTTTCTCCTGACTGCCAGTCTCTTCTTCGGTCTGCCCCAAAGAGTCACCATGACCCTTTTCTTTGGGAAAAGAGGGGGTGGGGATTTTTAGTTAATCATGGTCTAGGGTGGAGACCTTCTCTTTTTAGTTAAATTATCTCAGTGTCATCTCAAATGCCTTATACAGTACTAGGAAATATTAAGTTCTCAAAAACTGATTTTTGGCAGAAGATACAACATACAACATCAGACAGGTTTATGTCCTTAATACTGAGGGTTGACCCTACTTGGATTTTTCAGGACAGTTGTGATTTCAAATTTTCTATTCTATTGTTTTATAAAGTGTCCTTATACTATAAAACCAAATCTTGATTTTTGGTTTGAAAATGTGCTCACCCCACCCATGAAAAATAAACATTAATCCGTACCCCAAACATAATACACACTGAAAGAGAACATTCTTTGGGTATTTTACATGCTCCTCCTGGAAAAGGCCAAAATGAAAAAAATAAAAGAAAGAAAAAAAAAATTGAGTGGCAGGAAGGAGGAGGTGGTGGGTAGAGATTTGGCGGATTTTGTTTAGCTCCGGTAGAAGGCTCTCTGGAACAACTTAGCCAGCGTTTTCATTGGCAGGCCTCAGCAGAGCCATTAGGGCTATTAAACGAACGTATTGTTTTGAGTTTTCTTTGGCCCAAACGCCCCTATTATTTAGGGAAACGGAATTGCACATTTGCAGGGAAGAGAGAAGACTGAATGCCAACTCACTCAAACCTTCCTTCATGGCGCTCTGTGGGCGAACAGGCCGTAGAGCTGGGTATTGCTGAGAATTTCTAGCCCGTACGGATTCTCATGTGCCAAGTGCAATACTGAATCTGATCAGGATTCTTGAATTTTTTTCTTTTTTCATTTTCTGGTTAAAAAGTAATCAGAGCTTTGTGAAAGTTCCTCTAATAAATTATACAGCAGCCTTTTCATATCTGGCAAGGAAGCCTTTTTAGAATGTCTGCTCAGGAGCAGAGGGCCCTGATCTGAAACGCCCAATCTCTTCTGGCCTAAAAATAAACTTGGGTTTTCAGAAATCGTGCGTATGTGTGTGCGTGTGTGCCCGAGTGTGTGCGTGTGTATGGAGGGGAGACAAATGGAGAGTGCTGAGTGTAGAAAATACTTTGTTAATAGATCCTGGAGCTGGCAATGCTGACTTTTTTTTCTTTTTAAATAAAGGATGAGGCTAAACAGATGACTGTCCATCCTTTTCAGTTTGTAGAGAGTGTCTTCGGGATGTGGGCCAGGTGAAAAAAACACTAGGATGAACTCAGTTGGTCCTTTCTCTCTTATGTCTCTATTTTCTCTGTTCGTTATTGTTGGTTGACCCTTTTTTTGGTTCCAAATACTGGAGCAGAATTAGGATAATAGAGACTAAGTAGCCCAGACTCTGCCTAGGGAAGCTCCTGCTTACCTGGGGAAGGAAGTTTTGCCACATCGTATCTTCATTTGTAGGACTTCGTACACCGGCCTGTGCGTGCTAGCATTTTCATTATGAAGCTGCTCTTGTTCCAGCATAGAAAAAGATGGCATAGGATAGAGTCAGATATTCTAACCAACGTCTCATTTGCCCCCTTTATTTTTTAAAAGTCGAGTTTCCCCTCTAGAATAATTCATTCTCCTTGTAAATTTCCAAGCAGTAAATAAATAATTATAAGTTCTGTCTTTGTTCTATTCTCCCTGTCTACTTCTTTCCATTTTTCCACAACTTTTGAAAACAAGCCTGATTCTGGGTTTAGATCAGTTTGCAAAAGAGTATTCCATTGGTTTTTAAATAGGCATTATTTGAGAAACAATTAAAAAAAGTGTGCCATTGTCAAATATGTTTGAGGAATTGAGCTAAATAACAGTTACTTTTCTGCATCCTTTCTATTTTGCCACGTGCTTTGCATACATTATTTCATTTGACCTGTGTAACAATTTTAGGAGGCAGGCTCATTTTTATCCTCAGGCTATTATTATCCTCACTTTTTAGGCTTTTTAAAAATGTTTATTTTTTAAATGATCACAATCATTTTTCAAATCATGAAACTGAGCTTAGTGCTAATATATAAATGCTCCAAATCATACCACAAGAAAATGGCAAAGCCCAAATTAACCCAGGTCATCTTAATTTAGAGCTACAATCTTTATTTACTTATGCAGTCTCCTAGGAATTTAAACAGATTTTAGTTTTATTTAGTACGGGAGGTCTCAGAACATTTAATAAATTGCATTTAGAATAAAGAGGGAAGTGCACTTCTCTCCTTTTTTTTTTTTTTTTGACTACAGTATAACTTTTGTGGAAAGCATTTAAGAAGCCATTTTTTCTCATAATACAGAATCTAGTCTGAGTCAACCTCATCATCACATTGGTGTTAAGGGTTTCTTGGTAACAGTAATGTTACTGAGACTCACGTCAGTGTTCACTTGAACACTGAGATAAGTCAAGGAGGTCTAAGTTAATGTGTAAAATTTTGCAGCAAAGTCAGCTTCAATATCCTCATTACTCCAAGAATTGCCACTTAACTCTATGACCAAATTGCAGTTTGTCTCTATAACTGAACTTATGGTGAGAAAGAAAGATTTGATGCTCCCAGAATTTCCTTTTCATTCCATGCCTCAGTGAAAGATAATTGCTCGACTTTTCTGGGCAGTGCCCAAGGCATGCTTCCTTTTACAGAAATGCCTCTGAATGAGATGAGAAAGTCTTTTGCCCAAGAGAGTAAATGGCTGAGAAGACCACGATTGTCAATTTTCTGTGGTTTACTGCAGTTTAAATGACAAAAATTGCAAAGGATACCTGATTGCATATTTGGTTGAAGAAAATAAATTTGCGTGGGTCAAAAAAAAAATGGTGACATACCAACAGCTTAAGATTCAAAGAGATGAGTATGCCCTCGATTCTGCAAATTATTGTACGTTCTTCATATGTATAAAAATAGAAACAAATACATCAAAATATTAATACTAGTTATCTCTGAGGGGTTAGAATTTGGATACTATATAATTTTCTCTTAATCCTTTTTGTGTTCTAAATTATTGATAACGCCCATGCAGTACTTTTATTATTAAAAAAGAAGGGTTTAGATAGAAGGAGTAACACAAACAAAGGGACAGAGGCACTAAACAGCATAGTTGGGTGTGGGTGAGGAGCTGTTAGTGGTTTGATGTTGCTGGAAGTAAAGCACAAGCCAGACAGTGACAAGAGATGTGGTGGTTGTAAGGAAGGTCACAGGTTGGTGGGATTGGTGGCCTAGGTGGATGACGCCAGCAGCTATGTGAGTGACAGTCTGGGGAAGGTGAAACTGTAGGCAAGAAGATAGAAGACCACTGTTTGGGCAAGAGGGCCCATAGCAGTGACATTAGAATGAAAGGGATAGAGTTGAAAATAATTAATAGATAAATTAGGTAACCTGCAGTGGTTGAGTGGATGTTAAGGTTGAGAATAAATGTGGAGGAGAAAGGATTACTCTGAGGTTTCTGCCTAGGGTGAAAAGGAACAGAGGGTGTAGCTCTGAGATCTTTTCCTCTATCAAGATATTTTGAAACCATGCATGGAAGCATTTCTCTTATCTCTAACCTTTACGGAACCATGGCTATGACATTCCTTCTCTTTGAGAGTGAAGAGATCCAATCACAGGACAGTTGAGAGATTTGGTTCACCTATTGTCTGAAAATGCATTGCCTTTCTTGTGTGTCACCTTTTCCTATGTGAGCATACAAGGTGTATTAGATGCCTATGCTGAGTACTTTATATCGAAAGGCATTTTGCCTTCACATCAGTCATTTTGAGTTGATTATTACTTAATGTTACAGATGAGAAAAGTGAGGCTCAGAGAGGTTAAAGAATTTGTCTAGGACCCCATAGCTAGTAAGTGCAAGAGTTGGGCTATAAATCATGTCTGTCTGAATTCAGAGTCATGCATCTTCTTCCTCTTCCTCTTCCTCTTTCTCTTGCTCCTCCTCCTCCTTCTCTTCTTTTTTGAAAAAACTCTTTAAACATGTAAAAACCATTCTTAGCTCACAGGCCATATAAAAACTAGCCACAGGCTGGATTTAGCTTGTAGTGCATAATTGGTCTAGAGTACAAACATGCACACATGCATACACAGAGGACATTGGTGATGAAAGGGTAATGTGGTGAGTGCTGGGGTAGCAGGAGAAAAATGGAGAAATCACTTAGCTCTAGGCTTCCTGGAGAAAGGGAAATCCAGCTGGAATAGGCTACCCATGGTAAACACGGGAAGACCACAAGAGTGTGAGTCATCACTAGGCCATAGTCTGAAGGTGATCACTCAGCCAGCAAATGATCCTCAGATGGCGTCGCAGCACTAATGTCAGGGCCGGGAGACGGAGAGAGATTGAGGAAAGGAAATAGGTTCCTTAGATAGATCCCTGGCCCTAGCCTCCTAGGGAAGGTAGCACTGGAGAGTGGCTGAAAGGGTGTGCCTTTCTGGGCCTCAGCTCTCAGAGGAGAGGAGAAGGTAAGGTAGGGGTGAAGAAGGGAAGATGAGCAGGTTGCCTCCGTATGTGTATACAGACATCTCTGTCCTCAGTCACTACAACACTTGCAACTTTCAGATGGGCAGACATGATCTGCCATCCTTCTGGAATCAAAGTCTACAGATGATAATGCAAAAGGCAAACAAAAACTCTCCCATCAAAAGAGGACACACTTGTACTGAAAATCCATATGGAGTCTGTGGGCTTATAAGAACTTATCAGGTAAAATGGTGGAACTAGGAGCCCTCTGTCCCTTGAGACATGATGACAAGTGAGCCTTGACTAGGTCCGCGCAACTTCTGGGGAAGTTGTGAGCACCATTAGAAGGGCCCAGAAAGCTCTGGTGAATTTGGATCTTCCTAGACTGTATCTTCTTACAACCAGTAAAACTTGTCTTGGAGTCTGTGAGTGACAGATTATTTTTTAAACCCCTATTTTATAATCTAGCTGCCATTTGCAATTCATTGTTTCATCAAAAGGAGTCAAATATGGAGGCAGAAATGGCTGTTTTCTGCATTACAATGTATATGTCCTATAGTGAAACTTAATTCCTCAGGGACTCAATATTGAGAAATATTTAGTGTATTATTAAAGACAATACTGTACCACAGTTAGAGAAAAGGTGGTGGAATCACAAGGATCTCAGTTCAAGTTTCAGCGTTCTCCCAGTCACCAGCATAATGCAATGAGTGCTATGCTGGAGGAACCCAGACTGTGCGAAGGTCGTACCTAGACTGGGAACCAAATCTGGACTCAGTGACAGGGACAAATGTCAGGAAACCTTCCTAGAAGAGGTGACATCTGTACTGATTTTTTTTTTTTTAGTGAAGTATAGTCAGTTTACAATGTTGTGTCAGTTTCTGGTGTACAGCATATTTCAGTCATACGTATATTCATTTTCATATTCTTTTTCTTTATAGGTTTCTACAAGATATTGAATATAGCTTCCTTTGCTAAACAGTAGAAACTTATTGTTTATCTATTTTATGTACATTAGTTAGTATCTGCAAATCTCAAATTCCCAGTTTATCCCCTCCTTCCCCTTTCCCCTCTGGTAGCCATAAGTTTGTTCTATGTCTGTGAGTCTGTTTCTGTTTTGAAAATAAGTTCATTTGTGCTTTTATTTTTTTTAGATTCCACATATGAATGATATCATATGGAATTTTTCTTTCTCTTTCAGGCTTACTTCACTTATAAAAACAATCTCTAGGTCCATCCATGTTGCTGCAAATGGCATTATTTTATTCTTTTTTTTTTTAAATTACTGAGTGGTATTCCATTGTATAAATATACCACAACTTCTTTATCCATTCATCTGTTGATTGTACCAATTTTTGATAATGTGTAGTTATTAGCAGAAAAGTACAACAGGAAAAGAGCATTCTAGGCTGAAGAAATAGTTGTGAAATTTCATGTCACCAAGAGAGAGCATAACAGAGGTGCAGAGCTATAAGTACTTTGGGGATTTGTAAAAAACAATGTAAGAGAAATAATGGCCAGAGATGAAGTTAGACAGGTAGCAAGGGGCCAGATCACAAAAGGCTTGAACATACATTAAGGCAAAGATCCAAATGGATCTTGTCTGAAATACACTGGACACCACTGATGTATTTTAAACAGGGGAAAGACTTGCTAAGATTTTCATAAGAAGGATGGAAGAAGATAGGGGAAGACTGAAGATAGACCAGCCAGTAAAGATTTTGCTCAATAAATATGAGAAAGCATGATGGTGTAAACCAATGATAGAGTAAACAGGGGAGGGAGAGATTTTAGAAATATTCAGAATATAGAACTTATTGGACTTGGTGATTGGTTGGATGTGGAACTGAGAAAGAGAGAGGAGTTTAGGATAACTCCCTTCTAGGCTTCTGGATTGGAGACGTAGTAATGGTGAGGCTTGTCTCCATGATAGAGAAATTCAAGAAGTGTAAATTGAAAAGGAGGATGAGTTGAGTTTTAGACTTGTTGAGTTTGAGATTCCTGAGGGATATCCAGGTGGGGAAAAAAGCTGCAGGAGTGAATGAGTTCACCCAAGGGGAGTATAGAGAGTGACAAATAAGAAAGCAGAGGACGGGTCCTGGGGAAACAGTGCTTAAGGGAAGTGGAGAGGAAGACGGGGAGTTGCATATATGAGAGAGTATGGAAAGGAGTATCCTTAGAGATAAGAGGCAAACTAGGAAAACGTTGACTTACTGAAGCCAAGGAAGAGGAAGTTTCAAGAAGAAAGTGATCAACAATGTCAAATGCCCCAGAAAGGTCAAGAAAGTAAGGAAGAAAGTATCCACTGGATAGAACTGGGAGATTAGTGGTGACCTTGCAGAGGACAATTTTACTGAGAATGTTGAAGATGAAAGCAGAACATTTTTCAGTTCAATTTATAATTAACAGTTTTTTATTGTGTAATATTTATAAGTTCAAAATGTAAGAAAGAATTACATACTTTGAAATCATTAATAATAACAGAAGGTCCTCTTTTTCCTACTCCTTAGTTACTCCTAAGTAGGAGATATACCTAACTGGATTTAGGAGAAGGTGGGCATCAAAGTATTTGTTCATGAACCCCACCTAACCAATCCCCTTACATCTCCCTAGTAAGTGGCTGGCTTTCCTGTTCTGTCTCCTCTCACAGTGAGTATTACACACCTTCTATTTCACAAGTCTTCTCAAGTTTCTATACCCAACACCTCACTCCCCACTCTTAAGGGATCCCCTCACCTTCTCCTTTATTAGGAAAGCAGCATAAATTAGAGGAGCATTCCTTCAGTGCAATGTCTGCCATCAACCCTCAAAACCATTGGCATTCTTTCCTTCCTTCCCTTCTCTCTCTCTAAGGCATGAGCAGGTTTCTCCTGGTGTTCAAGGAGATTCTCAGGGAGTGGTTCCTGAGACAGGAGTTTTTGTAATTTACTCAGGGATTCTTTTAGCAGAAAGAGAGGGGGAAAACAGGATAAGGCAGGGCAAGGGACTAAGCAAGCATGTGGTCCCACAATCCAGTCTCAAAGGGAGCTCTGCAGCATGAATTGCACCGTGGATTTGGTCCTGTCTTGGGGCAGTGAGCGGGTGTTTTGTACCCTTCTGTCAATCAGTCATTGTCTGTCCCAGCTGCTCCTGGGAGGGGGTAAGCATCAACACCTGTGAGACAGCTCCTATTTGGTGAAGGGGGATTCTCCAAAGAAAAAAGCCAGCAGTGAGCTGTTAGCAGCCAATATGCGCAGCAGCTAGGGGCTGGGGAAACCTGCTTAGGTGAGACACCAACAGTATCTACCACACTCCTGTGTAAGGGGTGTCTTTCTTGGTGAATTCTGCATTTACTTATCTTAATTATCTCTTTTTTCTTTTTATAATATCTCTCCTTACTGGTGTTTTCCTATTAAACTAACTCAGTAATACTTAAATCTCCTACCATAAACATTTTCCGTCCTCCCCTACATCCTCACACTTCTTCCTTCACTGCCAAGGTTCTTGTCTGGCCTGTTTTCCTCTCTTCCTTAAGAGCCACTTACTCCCCAGCCCACTGCAGTCTGGTTTCTGCCTCTACTGTTTTACTGAAATTGCTTTTGTCAATGTTACCGACCTTCTTGTTTCTGGTCCTGGTGGAGACTTTTCTGTTCTTCTCTTACTTCAACCGCCAGGAACATTTGGATTGATCTTCTCCCTTGGCTTTGGAGACGCCAGCTCTCCTGGATTTCTTCCTACCTCTTCATCCGTGCTTCTAAGACCTCTTTGCCAATTTCTTTTCTCCTGCCTATTCCTCAAAGTTACTATTCCTCAAGGTTTGATTCAATACCTTCTCTTCTCACTCTGTACACCTTTTCCTGGGACAGACTGAAACTTTTGAGACCTTTGGAAAAGATCACTCCTTCACTGAACCATGGTACATAATTCAAAAGTAAACACATTTTTTAAACAGCAGTGTAGCAGGGTTCCCTTTTCTCCACAGCCTCTCCAGCAATTGTCATTTGTGGACTTTTAAATGATGGCCATTCTGACTGGTGTAGTTTTGATTTGCATTTCTCTGATAATTAGTGATATTGAGCATTTTTTCGTGTGCCTATTGATCATTTGTATTTCTTCCTTGGAGAATTGCTTGTTTAGGTCTTCTGCCCATTTTTGGATTGAGTTTTTTTTTTTTTTTTCCTTATTAAGTCATATGAGCTGCTTATATATTCTGGAGATCAAGCCTTTGTCAGTTTCATCTTTTAAACAAAGCAAAATTAATATTATATCTCTCTAGCCTTTCACATTGCACCGTTCTGGATATGTGTTTTGAAAATGAACTAATTAGCACTCTCTCTCTCTCTTTCTCTTTCTCTCTGCTGATTCCCTAGGCATGTGTTGTGTTGAGTGTAATTATTAGGTAGTCAGTAATGCACTACCTCATTCATTCCATAGTTTTCATTGTCGTCTATGAGTTAATGCTTCCTGAATTTATATACCGTTCAGATCTAAAGAACCATATATACACCTGTCTAATAAGCATCTCTAATTTGATGATCACAGATGACTTCAAACTGTCACCCAGATCTGTTCCTCCTGTTTCCCACTTCAGTGAATTTTGCAGACCAGTCACTCAATTAAAAAACCTAGGAGTCATAATGGACTCTTTCTCACCTCACCTCATCCCCTTAATCACCAAGTTCTTTTGGTCCTGTTTCTAAATATCTCCTAAATCCAGCCATAGCCTTCCAACAGACGTCTCTGCCTCTAGTTTTGCACTCCTCAAATCCGTTCTCCACACTTTCTTAACACCAGTCCTTCCAAAAGGCAAATCGAATCACGTTTCTTCCTTGCTTTAAAGAACTCTAAACTTCTTATCATGGTTTTCAAGACCTTTTAAGGTCTGGCTGCTATTACCTTCCTCAGTATCAGAATGACCACTTCTCTCGAACTCATGAATTACTTCCCCTCTCTTATCCATTGGGCCTTTGTACCAATAGCTGCCTCTTCTTCCCATGTCATCCCCTCTCCAGGGTAACCCCTTTTCACCTGCCCGGTCTTGGTATAGATGAGGAGACTTCCCTTAAATCCTGGTCAAGTGCTCCATTCCGTAGATTCTCACCACACTTTACTTTCCCTCCCAGAGTGCTTGCTGAGTCCCAGTGTGACTGCCCCTTTCCTGTCATCTCCCCTATGAGGCCACCAACCCCATGAGGGTAGGAGTGCTACCTGGGCTGATTCATTGTATACTGGTTGTTCAGCCCAGTGCCTGAGATTCAGTAGGTGCTTAGTAAATAGTTTCTGAATCAATGAGTGTGTTATCCCACCTTCTAAAGTCAAAGTGCAAAGGATTTTTGATCATCAATGTGCTTATAGGATTAATTCACCTTCCCCACACCAATAGAATAGAAAGTTGAGAGTTCAGTTTGATGCATGTGTATTGTTAAAAAAAAAACTGACTTCGGTGATGTATGTGTATGTGTGTGACATATTACGGAAAGAATGTTTTGTTTGAAAACGGGATTTGAAGACAACCTTTTTAAATGCTCTAAAGCAGTGGAAGAAAGAGCTTACAGAAGAGAAAAGAAACACAAAAGAATAACTAAAATATGGGGTAACTCTATGGGTTTTCACCATTAGTTGAAACACACTGTGTCAGCCCTAGTTACCCATGAGGACCACTTTTCCCAGTAAAAGTGTCCTATTGTTAAACCCAGTTGTAGAATTATATGGCCCATCCTACCCAGGCCCTGAGAGTTTCTCACTACACAGGGTTTTTGCCAGAAACCTGCTCTGTCTTTAGTCATCAGCAAAGAGTTGTCCAGGAGCGTGTGTTTGGGGCTTTGGGCTTTGTCTTTTGGCGTGTTTTCGTCCCTTGCTCTCTACCAGCCAGGGGCAGCAGGTCTCATGTGCTGCTCTTTGTAGTTTGGCTTTTTGCTCTGTGGCTTGGGGCGACTCTGCGGCAGGGCAGTAGAATGCCTCTCTTCCAATTACAGTCTTCTCTGCCTCACCTTCCAGTTACAGTCCATCTGCACCATCCATATATTCAGTGAATATTAAGTGGGCACGTAATAATATGCAAGATGACGTACTAAGTTGTTCTCACACTGAGAAAGACATGGTACTTGACTTCTGGGAACTTTGTCCAACTAATGAAATAAAGGATGCTCTATAATATTGAAATAAAGAATGCTCTATTATATATGTATACATATATGTATGTGCATATATGTATATATTATATATATAATATATATAATATATATATGTAAAGACCAATACAGAAGAATACAAATAAGAAGAGAAAATTACTTCAAATCCCACAATCGTTTCATCCCCTTTTAGATATCCAGATTGACATAGATGTATATATGGTTTTAAATAAATATAATTTATTTAAATTATATTATACTCATTTGTACAGCCTGCTTTTACACTCAGTAATATGGTGGGGGCATTTTTCCATTTTAATCAATATAAATCGAGATTATTTTTAATGACTTCATGGTATAAATGTTATTTCCTTTAATTTTTCTTGCCAGATCCATGTTAATGGAAATTTACACTATAGTTTGCTACTATGCTCTTGTTTGCTATTACACCATTTCTATTAGCAGAATATACTGTGCTATTATACTATCATGTTATTATACTATTTCTTTTTCCTATTATTCCATTGTTGTTGGTGCATATTTGAAACTTACCCAAGTATCTTCTTAAGTTAAATACCTAAAGGTAGGATTTGTACTGTTGGCAAATATTGCTAAAGCAGGCTTACATATTATAATTTCCTATTATAGTCTATTGTGTTATAGACTAGACTGAATGATGTAGAAATTCAGATTTAGGCTGGGGTGAGCAGTGTGGGCTTCCTGGGGAAAATGAAATAGAAAATGGGCCTTGAATGTCAGATACATTTTGATAATTGTACATGGAAGGGAAGAACAGCATAAGCAAAGCAGGAACAACAACAACAACAACAACAACAAAAAAAACCCAAAACCAAAAAAAAAATCCAATCAAACAAAAACAAGAAAAACTCAGACTCAGAACAAATAATCGGAGGCATGTTTGACATCAATGAGTAAATCCGTTTATCTCAGTCGATGGCACAGTGGTGCTGGGGCAAGCCTGGAGGGTGGGCTGGACATCAGATTAAGGGCAGCTTCGAGGGGCAAATTAAAGGAAACCGAAATGACCATTGTGTGGGCCACCAGGAACCAAGAGCGGACAGGAGAACACCAGGTTTGATGTCATATGGTATGGATCAGACTGCATATAATATTAGAGGAAGAAAAATAAGAAGACATCTTAGTTCATGACAAAGTGAAAAGGATCTACTCCAGGTACTGACAGTGGGAAGGGAAAAATAGGAATGTGTTTTACAGACCTTGTGAAAGAAGATTCTATAGAAGTTGGGACTAAACATCCAGTTAGCCACCAACTCCTATAGACCCCTCCTTCCCAAAGTCTCTAAACCACTGCCACCATCACCGAGTCACACTGTGCCAGCAAGGTCCACCTGCAGCGAGCGTTCGCTGCACAGCCCGCTTCCCCACACTCGAACCGCTAGTGCCCGGGCACCGGAACACCACCGCCCAGCCGTGCTGCAGGCAGGGAGGGAAGACGAGTCAGCAGTGAGGTCTGACCGTCCAGCATAGGGAACCACAGGGAATACCTTTGTAATAGGCTATAGTGGAAAAGAATATGAAAAGGAATATATATAAATATACATATATATGTATATATATAATATATATATATAATTGAATCACTATGCTGTACACCAGAAATTTACACAACATTCTAAACTGACTATACTTCAATAAAAAAAAATTAAATTCATAAAGAAAGAAGTGAGGTCTTCATCTTACCGTCACCTTCCAACCAGAACACAGCTGACTGGTAGACTCGAAGTCACATCCAGATCCCCAGGTACAAGGGAGCTGGAGAAATGTACAACTCAACTTTTCCGTCCTCAGGAACAGGAAGACACAGTGGAAGGAGGGTAGAATTGATGTGCACAAACAAATTCACAATATCCACCACAAACCTCGACAGCTGCTTCCCTGAGCCGATTTTCCACCCTGTCCCCCGTTCTTGCATATAGTTCCACGCACACTGCTGTTACGGTGCCCGTCACCTAGCATTATTAGCATTTGTTTACATGGTTGTTTTCATATGTTCTACATATGTTCTCTTAAAATTTTAGCTCAGCAGGGAGTTCCCTTAGAGAACCTGTTTCTTTTTGATGCTTCCTATCTCCTGTCTGCTTTATTGGGACATCCTATAATTAAATTGATTTTCAAGGCTCATACTCGTCCATCTCCAAAGGGCCATTTTTCCACTTGACTATCCTAGGCCATGAAATCATTACTCCCTTTTGGTAATCTGTGTCACTTAAGCTCTAGTCATTGATGTTACCAGCCCTGGCTACTGCAAGAAACTAAAAAAAAAAAAAAAAGTTTCTTTTCTTAAAGGAACTCATCCATTCTATGTCACCATCTAGTTCCTTCTTATGAATAAGAATTAAAATTAATTATTATGTCTCTCTGTTGGTTCCTGAGCTTTTTGAGAGATATTATCAGGGAGTCAGAAAAAGTATTTATCAGGAGTGCTGCTTTTGCTACTAGCAGCGTCAGCCTCCTGGCAGAGAAATTCTCATCTCAAGTTCTGGATCATCACTATATTTTTGTACTGTGTCAATTTTGGAATCTATTTTTGGGATGTATCAAAACTATCCCTTGTCTGACCACGCCAACTGTAGTTTGTGCCTAGAAAATTTTCATTGCTATTTTATTTTCACTGAACGTTTCCCATTGTGGGTTTACTTCAGGTGTTAGATTTCAGCTGTGTTTGCTTCCTTTTTGCACTGTCAGATTACTTCTGTTTCATTTAACTTTTTTTTTTCGTTCAAGCAAGGTATGCCCTTAGTCTGTGTTTAGCTCCCCCATCAAGCCTCTAAGGTGATACTTTCCTGTCTGATGATTTTTGAACTTCACGGCTGGCTACGTAGGCATCTGAGGCCGTCATAAGTATTGTTATTACAAATAAAAGGTTTATTGACGACTGCTTATGTGTGATTTGGTGAATGTTATCTCCTTTTTCTTCCAAGAAGTATATACAGATGATATTTTCACCATTCTCATTTTACAGATGAGGAAACTGAGGTGTAGCGATGGTAGACGCCTGCCAATGCCACATAGCCAGTGAGCGGTGGAGGCAGGGCATGAGACCAAGTCCTTCTGGCTTGAGAACCTTAAGAGGTTGGCACTCTGGATCCCTCTGACTTTTGGTTTAATCATTTTCTCATAAGTTCTATTGGGTACCTCTTTCCCCCATGCTTTTCTTTTTTCTTATCCAGACCCAATAAGTTATCTGGGTATCTTTATGCTCCCCTTCCAAATAAATTTCAGGGTATGACCCCCTTGGTAAGGTAGGGAAACTACCGTCAAGAACTGGCAAGGGGAAATTTACTTTTCTCTGCCTGTTGAACCCATAATTCAGGCAGTCACAAGACAAGTTCTTTTAAAACAAATTCTTTCTCTTGACACCATCTTTTGAAGCCAGATGTTCATTCCCTGTATGCTCTTTTCTTTTTCAAAGATACGTTTAAGTGAAAGATGTATTCATTTTCTATTCCTGCCACAAGTGACCACAAGCTTAAATGGCTGAAAACAACACATGTGTTACCTGACGGTCCTGTAGCTCAGAAGTTTGACACGGTCCCACCAGGCTAACAGCAAGGTGTTGTTAAGGCTGCATAGCTTTCTGAAGGTTCCAGGGGAGAAAACTTGTTTGCCTTTTTGAGCTTCTGAAGGCTGCACATGTTCTTTGGCTTGCATCCTCCTTCCTTCAGCTTCAAAGCCAGCAAGCTAGCATTTCTCCGACTCTGCTTCCATTGCCCGTTCTCTGTCTCTGATCACAGGCAAGAAAGGTTCTCTGCTTATAAAGACTCATGTAATTAGATGGGGCCCACTTAGATAGTCCAGAGTAAGGTCTGTACCCTTAATCATCTCTGCGAAGTCCCTCTTGCAATGTAAAATATAGTCCCAGGTTCCAGAGATTAGGGCACGGACATCTTCAGGAGCATTATTCTGTTGACCACAGAAGATGCTATGACATTAGACTTCAAGTCCTTTCAATCCCCAGTTAACTCTTGTATTTCAACCTTAAATTCTTACAACACATGAACCTTTCTGGAGAATAATTCCATTTTACTTCTAGTAGTAGTACTCATTCCCATATGCATTAGAGAAAGTAAGTTAATATTTTGGGTGTAATGAATCTGGTCAGGTTCTCTACATTTGAATTTTAAGAAAAAAATGTGTTCCCCGTTGATGGTGTCCGAGTGATGATGACATTTAGCCTCTTTTGTGGCATTCAGTAGAGAAATAATAATTGTCACAGTGTCTTATCTTCCTGGGCTCATTAGCAGGCGGTTGATTACACTGAGAGGAGTGAAGTGAAGGGGAGGGGGTTTTGAGGGAGGAACCTGGATTTTCTCTTTGGGTCATGGAGAGGGTAATAGAGGTGGCACCGATTCAGAGAGAGACACTGGAGAAGTGAGTGTGGGGAAGAAGGCTGTGAGTTCAGTGTCAGAGACAAACTGAACATCTTCCAGTCCACATACCCCCTGGAAACAAATGATGTCATACTACCATTAACAATCAAATTGCATTAGCTCAATGTAGAACTATAAAATCTTACCCTCATACATCATCCCCTTTCTCTAGTATTTCTGGGAGTCTTCGGAAGGGTGTGCCTTAAAAATCCATGCCCACTGGTTTCTGCGGTTCTCCTGCTGTTTGCCATTGAATACTGGCAATGGTATTTACCTTGTCTGCTGACACTCAGCATTTCCAGCTGATGCTCTGCCCTCACTGTTTCTCTAGGGAAAAGCTGGCCTTATTAGAGAGCTGGCTTCTCATGCAACCCACGGCTATAAAACTCTCAAGTGTTAGAATGGTGCTGACATCCCTTAATTTTTTCCAGAAATGGAGAGAGTGTCCCTTATCCTCAGTTGGTGCTTCATTTTGTTATTAGGTCTTAAAGCATTGCTTATGTATTCTGGGTTGCACCAATTTTCTTATGAAAAGAGTTCTTTTTGTTTCTTCCCAAGGAGCTCAAAATCCAGTCTATAAAATTAGGTAGTGAACAAAATGCCATTGTGCTTCTTCCCTTGTTCTTGCCTTTTTATCCTTCTGTGGGCACCGGCACATACTGCCTCTGTGTTTAGCCAAAAAGGAATCCGTCTTGCAGATATCTCCAAGGAAGAAATGTCCACAGATTCATCAGTTGGACCACAATCTCAGATGCATTAAAACTCACTGTGTCTGAGTTTTGTTTGTGCTCAGGTAGAACCACCCGTAATATTAACATGTCAACTCCAAGATGTCTGGGGTGATCCATGTGTATATATCTGTCTTTCTGAGAGTTTTCCAAATACTGATGGGTGCTTCCAAGTTTAACAGTAGAAGAATTCCCAATGGTGAACAAGGAAAGTGACCAAAAAAAATGGGCTACAAACAGTTCCTTGGGGAATACCTTTGAAGGATTAGAAGGGGAAAGAGAAACCCACAATGGAGACTGAGAATAGCTGGTCACAAAAGCAAGAAGAGAACCAAGAAAGAGCATTGCAATAAAAGCAGAGAACATGAAGAAGCAGGAAGTAACTAACAATATAAAAGTGAAACAAAGGATTCCATTAAGGAGGTGACTGAATTTTTTTCATGTTTGTGGGGAGGGACAGCTAGGAGGTCACTAACAGCTTCAGTGAAAGCAGTTTTTTTGATGAAGTCATTCTGTGAAAGCCAGGTTGCGGTGGGATTAGGGAGTGCATGAAAAAAAGAGAAATGAATAGGAGATGCGGAAATTAGCCTTTCAAGAAGTTTGAATTGGAAAGGAAGAAGGAAAAAGAGAGGATGCCAGCTATGGTTTGCTCAGAAACCTCATCCTGTGGGACTACAGGAAAGGGAATACAAGCAGGTGAGAAAGTAAATGTTTGAGAGTGTGTGTTTGTGTGCGCCGCACGCACACGTACATGGGAGGGAGTGATGGAGTTCATGATAAATGGCCTCAATTTTATCATCAGAGAAGGAGGCATGATTATCTAAGAGTTAGAGGAGATTGAGGTTGGTGGGGGAGAAGACATAAGAGAGGAATGGGGACGATTTCAAATAATTTCTGAAGAGGAGATGACCATACACAAATGAAAGTTTAGACGAATGGAACTAAAGAGCCACATGAGATCAGAAGTAAAACAAATCAATCTGAGTAAGGGTGACAATGAGAATGGCGTGCAAATACCTCATTGGAGGTAAGGAAGGAGAAAAATAAGACTGTGTTTTCAGTGGATGTTTCACTTAAATGTTGAAAATCCCTCAGGTGACCCTAGGAGCTGGGGTGAAGGGAAGACGGGAAGCCCTTGATGTGTACGGAGCAACCAGGAGGTGGGAAAACGAAAGTGGAAAGTGTGTGGTGACATAGTAGAAAGCCATGTGCCCAACAGCAGGAGGACTTTGATGGAAGGAGAGAAAAACTTAAGTTTTCCAAGTTGCACGGGGCAGCTGGGAGAATGCTAGTTGGCGCCCTGGGGACCTGTAAGCCCCGCCATGTGAGCACAACCGAAGGACTAGGAAAGCAGGTCAAAGGTGATTTTTGCCCGGAGGAGGAAGCATAGTTGGCAAAGTGGAGAGCAGATGGAGGTGGCAGAGGGAGCTCTTCTGTGGATTTGGGTAGAGAACAGTGCACAGCAATGACAGGAATGTTTAAGTGTAACCAAACCCCAGTAATTATCCCAGCTTTGGCACAGGTTGTTTCTGTGAGGGGGATTGGCTGAGGGTCCTTGCAGGGCATCTGGTTTTGCTCTGATGGAGGCTGCCTGACCACCTGTGGAGTACAGTCAGGATCTCCTCTGGATGGGGCTTGCTCTGACGGCGGGAAGCAAGGCCCTGGGTCCCAGTCTCGGGGCCCATATGCCTGCATCCTTTATGTCTTGCTTTTTAACATGGAAATTTTTTGATGCTGGCTCAACTTCCTTCAGACAGCTCAGGATCTTTCTCTCCTTTCTGGCTTGAATTATTTCTATCCGTCTGTAAAGGAGTTATTCAACTGACTGTTAAATGAGCACAAAGAGGCATTATTTTTATATCCTTTCACTTTTACTAAATCAGAAACTGAACAAGAGTCAGGGCTTGCATGGAGACTTAGATACTAGGGTGTGGAAGGGGTCAGTGGCCAGGGAGCAGGACAGAAGTCAAAATGCATGCACTCCATCCAGGGGACAAAGGAATGTGGTGGGCTGGACACCGGGCAATGGTTAGTACCAAACCAGTAGGTCACAGTGACACAGTGATGAGGCAGGTGGGCATTCTTCCAGGCGGCCTGTCAGATATAACAGCCTCAAGCAGTGGGCAGAACAACTCGGTATGTTAGCCTCAAGGAAGGCTTGTTTTTGAGACAGTTTTTATAAAAATCAAAGTGAAACTTCACTTTCGTCCATCCGTGTCCTCAAGGAGAAGTTCCTGGTGAATGTCTCAAACTAGGGGATGGAGAGGATGAGTAAAGGGAGCCCTTGGCAGAAATTAAGCAGATTAATGCAGTTCATCTCTCTTTTCATACACAGTTCTGGTCAGTTCATGATCCTGTGCCATTTATGATATTTATGGATGTCATTTTGCCCTTCTTTGAATGTTAGGTTATTTTGGATGACAAGTCTATGTCTCAATAAATCATTTCTGAAGCAAGATGCTAAACTCTGAATTTTAGAATAATGGCCATTTTCCACATCTTAGATCTGAGCCAGGCTCTGGTCATGTTAGTTGACAAGCTAAGACATTTATCTTCATTAGCTCTGATCAACTTTTGAAATGGTGCTAGACACCCTGACATCGACACTTTTACCCTTTTTGGTTTAGGGAATAATCTGGACAAAAATCTTCATTTCCAACAAAATCAGACTTTCCTCTATCGATTCAGTTAATGACTCTTTCCAACTAGCTCTGGCTTTTACTTATGTATTCTCTCCCTTTGACTTGCCGACTTCTGTCTGTGTCTCTGTGGAGTGCAGGAGTTAAGGGCAGGCGCACTCGGTTTGCCACCAGCAGGATGTGAACACTGTCGTATGGAAGGGTAATTTATAGCTGGAGAGAGGGTTGGGCAGGAAAGGAAAGGGAGATGAGTAGAACCAGCAAATGAGCTGGTGGTGGAGGAGGAGGCCCCGCGGAGGATGGCTCAAGGAAAGTTAGTGGAACCGCTGGGTTGAGGGAGGACAGAAGGCTGACGGCCAAGACTGGTAAATATGAAGCCAGAGAAGCCAGTAACACACAGATAGCCCGCGTAAACCATGCCAGGAACGGGAGGGCTGAGGGGGAGCGAGGCAGGAGAAAAGAGAGAAAGCTGTCAAGTGATCAATCCCTAATTTTAATGGGGACTCGAATAGGAAGGGAGGGTGCAGCTTTTCTTCCCTGGCACCAGAGCTGTGTGGAGGCTCAGTCGCTCCCGCTCTGCCCTCATTTCTTCCTTTTCTTCTCTGTTCATTTCTTTTCTCCTTTCCTTTTCTTTCTTCTCTCTCTCCTCCCATCCGCTCTCTCTGCTCCTTTCCTCTGGCTGATTAATATCTCTCCATGTTGACGTCATCATAGCCCCAAACCATCAATGTGTCAATATAGAAAATGGTCATTATTTTTAACAAAGGAGAAAGGGAAAGGGAATGTGACCAATGTCCAGGGAGAACCAGGCGACAGTCCAAAAAACATTGTGTCTCTAGGAAAGCAGCTGAAGGAATATCCCTCTGATGACATCTGACATCACTTCATGGAATTTGGACGATTTCTTGGGGTTGAGAACTATTTTTCCAAGATATTATGTCAATAAGAAAGACTATTTAAAAATCCCCTTTCTCCCCAGCATTTTTAGTTCTAAAGCAAACCCTTTTTATTTCCTTTACTTTTCTTCCCCTTTTTTGGTTCTGTGCCAAGGGACACCGACACAGATCCCCTTTGGGATCTGCCTTTCTTGTGTACCCCTTGCCAGGGTGTCCTTCATGTGGAGGGGTAAAAAGATGACGTCAGCTGTGTGGCCGGCGGGCAGAGCAAGAGGAGAGCAAAGCTGCTCTAGCATGAGCTTCTGGGTTGAGAGATTTCAGTGTCTGCAGCTCGTCTACCAGAACAGCAAGAATAAAGCATGAGTCTGTAAAGGAAACTTTCAGCTAAGCTGTCTGCGCAGTTAAAGCGGTGATAGGAACATTCTTATCTTTGGCCACGATGGGAAGTATCCAGTGAATCCAAGGGGCAGCTGAGTTCGGTTTAGTTGTTCTTTCTTAAAATAGCTCTTCATTGAGGGTGATGAGGCTGTTTGCTCACGGTAAATTTTTAAGTTTCACTGATGCCAGGAAGATGAAGATCTTTGACTATATATGAGCTTAAGAAGAGATAAAATGCTTGTTTCTCTTTTTTATGGGCCATGGGGCATGTGTTTTTAATAGACCTTTAATTCTGCGAGTAAGTGCAAACATAACATTGCCTGGTGCTTTGGGGGCCCCCGATAGAGATGCTTGGTGAGTATCATAAGGTAGTCAGAATAGGGGTAGAGTTTCTATGGATTAAGTTCTGGAAAACAATTTTGCAATAGCATTATATCCTCTCCTACCTATAATGCATCATTTTTTTCCTCTTTTACTTTTTATTTTCTAGCTACTATTTACCTTTTTGTCTAAAAAGTAATGCCTGAAGCAAGAATTTACTAAACTAGAGAATCAATTGGTCTTATCGTAGTAATGATGATGCAGTGTGATGGAAAGAATCAGAGACTGAGAGCTGGAGGGCCTTCTACACCGTGGCCTGTGGGGTCGTTCTCAGGGTATAGAATTAGGAGTATTGTTGCATTTATCTTGAAGAAATAATCTGGGTGTAGAATGGAGAACTGAGTATGGTGTCAAATACTGAGTATTCATATATTACGGTACTAAAAAGGTAGAGTGTTACCTATCTCAGAGTAATATCTTGATTGTGTATTAGTGCCTTTTTTGAGAGTTCCATGATATCTGGTCCCTGGCCTCTGTGCTCCCCTAAAGCCATGCCGGTTGGGCACGTCAGAGTCTGATTAGGTCTGCTTCTGCTCTTCGCTCTGCGCTGATGCTTTGGGGTGACACGTCCTCCTCTCCCGTGCTCTCCAGGGCGTACATGAGTGTGAAGGAGCTGAAGGAGGCCCTGCAGCTCAACAGCACTCACTTCCTCAACGTCTACTTTGCCAGCTCAGTGCGGGAAGACCTTGCAGGTGCTGCCACTTGGCCTTGGGACAAGGAAGCCATCAGTCACCTGGGTAAGTACAGTGAAGACCAAATACAGTAGGGAAATGAGGAGGTTGGAAGGGAGTCTGTGAAAATGAGTTTGGGGGCAAAAAGGAGAGAAAGGCAAATTTACTTAATGAATTAGCTGCTTTGGGCTGAGAATGGCTTTTGGGAGAATCTCTCACATTGTTTCAAGATGTATTAGAGCAAACAGTGGCAAATACTCAAGAGTGTGCTCAACCAAATCTACAATCTAGATATAAATAAACTGCTGGCATGGAATATGTCTTGGGGATTCTCAAAGGGGAAACTAACAAGAAGGTGGCTAGACTGTCGAACCTGGTTTGTGATAATCATTATGCTGGAAGACTGATGGGCTTCTTGCATGGATTGGGATCCCGAGGACCTGAGGAGATCCTGTGCAATTCAAGGCAGGCGGGGCTTGCCTGCTTACCTCGGAAAAGCATGACGCTTTAATACTGAGTGGAACTCCTGCATACTTAAGAAAGACAATCCCTTTTACAATATCTTATTATAAAGGAAATCTTACGAGTCATTAAATCAGTTTACCGGGGTAAAGTAATTATTCAATATAATTTGTATATACTTTCAAAGTCTTGAGTAGGATTCTACCAAAATTTATTTTAAAACTGAATTACTGTAATTGAGAGGAATTTTTCATTTTGGAGAATGAATGCTTATAGAGACCAGAAACCGTTTTATGAATGATTTGAAAGAGATTATGCAAATTTAATCTTCTTAGTAATCAATTATACAGCAGGGAGAAATAAACTGAAGAAAGATCACATAATGCTGTATATGTCAAACCCATGTGTGATGGGGTCATTGTGAAGTGAAGTCAAGAATATTGAAATGATATTCAAGGAAAATATAAGCAAGTGTCCAAAGGACAGCTAGTCATGTGGGTTGGGGAAGGAAGATGAGCAGTAGTTTAGCAATAGATGAAAAATATTGTTGCTGTTTGAGAGGAAACCAGGACATAAAAATCTCTGTAGTGAATCAGGTTAACATCCAGAAGGGGTATGAATCTCAAGCAATGGAAGGGACAATAAAAAATTAAACATATGGTGGTCCAAACTGAATGCTCTGTTAAGATGCAGGGTTTCACTGGCTGTCTAGTATCTAATACAGCTTGAGGGCTCTGCAGTCCTTTTATCACTAATTTTGGCTTTTCAGTTCTCGGTAGATGAGAAGTCAGAAATTTGTGAGGTTAGTGATGCATTCCAGGTGAAAGCTAATGTGAGTCATCTTAGCCTTGGTGGGAGCAACAGGTAGGCTAGAAGGTTATATTCCAATAATCCATTTAGCAGTGAGTTTGAATGTCTTGAATTATCCTCATCAAAAGCAATGGTGGCTGGGGAGCACATGACACTGTAAGAAAGTACCTCCAAATTGGTTCACACCTGATTCACTGAGGGGAACCTTTTCAGTACATATGACAGCAAGGTTTACCCAGTAATGGTTTCTTTGAATCCTCGGTCTATTGTTGGGGACTGAATCTACTTGTTAAAAAAAAAACCAAAACCTTAAAAAAATGATCTACTTGGCCATTATGGAGACAAATCTTGACCTCTTGACAAGAATTGTGCTCGGAGCATACCACTGAATGTTTTCTAACTTATTGGAACTAGGACATTGACAAGATTCATTAAACTATAAAAAATGTTTAAGTACCAAAAAAAAAAAAAAAGCTATTTGAAGGCATCACATGTCAACCAAGACAACAGGGATTTAAGGGACCCAGTCCCAGTGAGAAGAAAAATGCATTGAAGTGAGTTATACATGTAATTCATTTCCCCCCGCCCCCGACCATTAGCGAAATGGACAAATTCTCAGTGACAGTCATAGAGGCAGAGAAGAGAGCCTGGAGCTTGTGTCAGTCTCACTACTGGGGAGGCAAAAGTCAGAGGTCAAGCCTTCAAGGCATCCAAGACTTGAGGGACCAAGCTTCCAGAGAGATATAGACATCACAAAAAATGAGCTTGTTAGTCTGCTCATAATTTTTAAGATATTTGCTAATTACTAAACTATGCGTTCTCAGGGTCAGTGGCCAAGAAAATAAGTATAAAATAACTATGAACAGATTAAAAAGCCAAACACTATGATTTCAGGAGTCTCTTAGTGGAAGAGACAAAAAAAATGGAGTTGTGGTCCTGTCAAAGAGGGGCTGAGACACCCTTTGTGTCAGGGAGAAACAGAAACGACCTGGCTTACACAAAGCCTACAGTTCAGCCCGAAATACTCCTAAATCCCTTTTTGGAGGAAGGTCGTCTGCCTGTATTTAGCTGCCTAATGAAAGAAAATTAAACACGTCCTGGAGGAAGACAGTATCATCAAGAGCCTCTGAGAGTTTTCACGCACAATGTGAAGAAATCGGTAAAAAATGACCAGCTATGCTATGAGACAGGACCAGATGATGGTGAACTAAACTAAACAAGGAAACTAATAACCAGCCAAAACAGACGCATAGATTATTGAGATATTGCAGTTACTGAATATTGGTTTGAAGATAATTATGATTATTATATTCAAAAATAGATTAAAAGATGAAGGGTGTCTTTAGAAAACTAGAATCCATATTAATGAATCAAATGGAAATTTTAGGACAAAAAGATACAGTAACTGAAATGAAGAAATTGATTGGTTTCTGAGCAGGAGAAAGAATTAAAGAGCTAGAAAATTATAGAAAACATACATTTTGAAGCTCAGAGAGAAAAAATTCATTACGGCAAAGTGCTGAAAACCAAAGGCAAAGAGAAAAATCTTAAAAGTGGCCAGAGAAAAAAGGCACATTACTTTAAAAAGAGCAACAGTAAGTCTGGCATATTGATTTTTCAGCAGAAACTGTGGAAGTCATAAGACAACAGATTGATACTGTTTTTAAAATGTTAAAAGAGAATAATTGCCAATTTATAATGCTATATTCAGCAAAAATCTTTTAAATTGAAGAAAAGTTAAAGATATTTTCAGACAAATAAAAGCCAATATAATTTAATACCAGCAGTAAAATAAATACTGAAGAAAGCTATCCTGTCAGAAAGAAAATGACTCCAGATGGAAACAGAAACATATGAAAAGAAATGACTCAAACTAGAAAGGATAAAAATATTAAAAGTAATAACAAGAATGTCTTTTTTGGTTTCAAATATATGTAGAATTAAAATATGACAATGGTGGCACAAAAGACAAGAATAAAGTAAATAAAGTTTAAAAGTTAAGGCTCCTTCTATATTGGTGTTTAGAAGAAGTACCAATTTATTAATTGTAGACAGCTTATACACACTTTGTATAAAAATTAACACAAAATAGATCATAGATTTAAGTATAAAACTAAACTATAGAACTTTTAAAAGAAAACAGAAGAGAAAATCTTCAGGGCAAGACTAAGTGAATAGCGCTTATCTATGACACCCAAAAGAATAGCCCTTAAAAATAAAAACTGATAAATTGGGCTTAATCAAAATTAAAATTTTTTTTTTCTGAGAATTCTATTAAGATGAACAAGGAAAAGGCAGACTTGGAGGAAGTCTTTGCAAACCATACATCTCACAAAGGATTTGTATCTAGAATATATGTAGAACTTTCAAAACTCAATAGTAAAACAAATATTCCAGTTAGAAAATGGGCAAGAACATAGACATTTTACCACAGAGGATATACAGATGGAAGATAAGCAAATGAAAAGATATTCAATACCATTGATTGCTAGGGAAAAGCAAATTAAAATCACAATGAGGCATCACTACACTTACTAAAAAAGAGCTAAAATTTAAAATGGTAACAATACTAAATGCTGGTGAAGATCAAGAGAAATGACATCTTGTACCTTGCTGATGTATTCTGAAGAATACTTTGGCAGCTTCTTTTAAAATTGAACATACACCTACCATATGACCCAGGAATTAGACTTTTGGGCATTTATCCCAGAGAAGTGAAAACATATGTCCACTCAAAAACTTGAATATTGATCTTTATAGAATCTTTGTTTTTAATAGTGTCAAACTGGAAATGACAAACGTATTCTTCAGTGCTAATGGCTTAAGCAAATGGTGGTACATCCCCACGATGGAATACTACCTAGCAATAAAAAAGGAACAAAATATTAATACGTGCAACAACTTAGATGGATCTCAAGGGTATTATGCTGAGTGAAAAACAAAACCTCACAAATTACATCCTTATGATTTATGTAGTATTCTAAAAAAAAAAAACTACAGAGATAGAGAACAAGCTAGTGGTCACCGAGCGTTAGGAATGAAGTGAGGGTTGGGGGAAGAGGCGTGTGAGTGTGGGGTGATATAAAGGATAGTAGGAGAGAAACCTTGTTGATTCAATGGTTCAGTATCTTGATTATGGTGGTAGTTGCACAAAGGTATACATATAAGTGATAAAATTGCGTAGAACCACACACATACACCCACACAGTCCCACGCACAAACGTCAGCACTCACAAGACTGCATGCAAAAACCAGTGAGCTCTAAATAAGGTCTGTGTCCTCTCTGCGTAAGCAGAACACTTCACATACAGCAGGTGCTTTTTGGATGCTCACTGAATGAAGGGGTGAATGAGTAAATGAATGAAAGTATTGAATTTAAGTGGTTCCAAGGAACATTTGAATTACGTCATGAGTCGCGGACTCCCAATGGATTGCAAAATAAATTAGGGATATTTATATTGTTTTCTTCAACCTTGTAGGCATTACTAGTTCCCCTACAACATATTTCTTAATGTGCTTTTTAAGAAGTAGAAGACTAGACTGAACAGCTAAAATGTCTGGCCCAATATGAAATTCCTCATGTTCTTATTTATTTTTTCTTGTTTAGTCATAACTGATGGAACAGTGGAGCCCATGTTGACTTAAATCAGGTGTAGGGAATACAGACAGCTGGCATAACACGATAGAGGAAGATATGTAGGATTTTCTAAATAAAATCTTTTCAAGACTCGAGATAAGATTATCTGTGTCAACTTTCAAGACCCTGTCTTTTGAGGGTCAGCTGAATGACCTGGCAGATAAGTACACTAGTCTGAAAGTTTGAAGATTGAATCCAATTTCTGACTGCAGATGGCTTAAGTCACTATGTGGAAAGACCAAGGGAATCTATGGTCCTGCTTTGCTGTCATCATCATTTCTGATCTTTAGCATGATTTGGTACTTTCAATGCTGTGGTAATGCAGGGCAGAATCTAAACAAATGAATGAGACCCCCTTGAGTTCAGTGGTTTGAATATCTTTAACCTTAGTATATAGCCCTTAAACTGAAAACATATCTTCAAAGCCAAAAAAATTAAATGAGTGGTAAACTAGTTCTTTTATAAGCCATTGGTATCATACACATAATCATTTATTTCATTCATTCAAAGAAAAGCTGTTGCATCTGTTTTGTGGCAATATCAGGGACAGAATAATCAACAGGAGTTCACTGTAAAGGTTTGCACAGCATAAATGGGAGACAGACATGCAAGTATGCGCTTAAAATACTCAGTGATGCTGCCACACATGAGGTCAAGTAGGAACATGATGAGAAAGTGCCTGGTTGTGCTGAAAGCATCAGGGCAGAAGGGAAGAGTTCTCAGAGGGGCTGAGGCTTGAGGGGAGAGGTGAAAGATAAGCAGGGGTCAGCTTGGCAGACAATGAGAGGGCATTCCAGAGGGAAAGAAATGGTACATGCCAACGTTTAGACTGTTAAAAACTTAGACTTGCTTACAAGTGTAATGTAGTTGGAATGGCTAGAGCAGAGCTCTGCAAACTTATTTTTACATTCTTGTACCTCCTAAAAGACTTTTGAAAAACTCTGTACCCCTTCATAGGTTTCAAAAGCCACATCTAAATATTTAACTGTAAGTTTAAGGATTATAATTTCTGGCATATTAATTTAAATTATTGACATTTAAAAATACATTTTAAATCTATTCTTGTAAATGTATCCTCAGTAGCATAATAATTTGATACTCACCATCATTCATTAAAAAAATTCATGACCGTGCACTTTTTTCAACGTTGAGAAATTATTTATTGCTCGTCTTTTCTCTTTGAATTTGTGTTTCCGTTTAATTTCTTCTACAGAACTTTATACTAATGTAACACACACACATACATTTTTTCAGTCTTTAGTCACCTATATCTCTGCTAAAAAGTATTTTGAGTAAAACAATGCTTTTGTGACAATTTTTAATTAAATTTTTTATTTTGCGATAATTGTATGTTCATATGTAGTTGTAAGAAATAGTACAAAGAGATTCCACATACAGTTTACCCATTTTCCTCCCGTGGTAACGTCTTGCAAAAGCTGTAGTACAATATCCCAAACAGGATATTACCATTGATACTGATCACAGATTATAACGTGTTAGAATTTTCTTCTCAATTGATATTAGCTTTTGAAATGATTACTTGTCCAAAATTGATCAAAACAATATTTTAAAATGTTGATTAATGACTAGTAAACAAAGTGGAAGATGCATATTTAATGAGATGAGAGTGACTTTTCTCCCCCAGATTAGTTAGTTCTTGTGTCAGTGGATGAAGAGTTATTATTGCTATAATGAGACAGGATTAAGCATTGGTTATATTACCTTTTTTTCTTTTACAGCTGTAAGTGCTGAGAAACTTTGTTCCCATAAATAAGTAGATGGGGGAAAAGCATCCCGTTTGACTGAGTGGATGGTGTTGCCCAGGTAGAAAATATGGAAAAGGGAGGAGCAAAAGGGGAGCCAACACAACTTGGATGTGTTGAATTTGGGGTCTCTACAAATTTGACCATGAAAGGGACCTCCACAGAAGCAGAGGGAGGAGCAGAACTTAGGAGTGTACCAGGCACCAAAGGAGAGAGGAGGCTGAGAGGGTCCCTTGTGGTCCACAAGCACAGCACCACTGCAGAGAGATGAACTGAGTGCGAGGACGTCGTGGGCAGGCTAGAGAGGGCCGTCTGTCACCCTCTGGCACAGAGGTTAGACACTCCACAGTGTCCCCCTAAGTGTTCTGGGGAACATCTGTGCTGCCCAGGAACATTCGAAGATCCTGATCAGACCACAAGCAACATGCCCCAAGCATGGGCCCGAGAACCACATGGGAGGGAACTTGAACCTGGCTCATAATGGGGATCTAGACATACAGGATCTTCAAAGGAGTCCAGATAATGTGATCCTTGCAGGGAAAAAAAAAAAAAAGTCTTTGAATGATAGAGTGGGCTATGGCTTCTGATAGAGAGGAACAAAAGTATCTTGAGCAAGTCACCTCTCTGGGCCTTAGTGCCCTCACACATAGGGAATAACAAGCATGAGGAAGCGTCCCTGGCACATAGTAGGGCTCCTATAAATATCAGCTTCATTAGTTGTGGTAGCAGCAACAGAATCCCAAATACCATATGTCTGTGGCTGCCGATTCTGCACTCAGCCTCCCACCTCATCTCCTACCTAGAGATTTTTAGTGCCCTAGAAAGATGTTGGTTCCTTTATAAAGAAAAGAAAGGATGTTTTTAGGTGTCCAATTGCTTGCAGTGGTAAAGCAGCTTATAACAAGTCAAGGGAGTTCCCTTGTCAGTCACAGAAGGAAAGAATGAGTGATCATTGGCAGTTTGAGGGAGATGGGTGGCTGCCTGGTCGGGGTCTGGGGGTGTCACGGGGCCCCATGGACTTGGGGAGAAGAGCTACCACGTGGGTGACGCAGGTGTGGTAGATATCCAGGGGCAAGCAGAGCGATGGCTGCGTGGTCGGGGGGGGGGGGGGATGCGGTAGCAATGAGCTCAGAGGTGAGACATCTCTTCCTCACCTAGGGCTTTTGTAGGGGGTCCCCCGGGACAAAGCTTGACTTCCTCCTAACCAGCCAGGGTGTGACGGTAATTGTGATGCATTTATGCACAATGTGGGTGAGACCTCAGGTGCTGAGAAACAGACATGATCTGACAAGTGGGAAATCTTTGATGATCTCAGCCCAGGCGTTTCTGCAGAGTGTGGGTGCAGGAACCAGAGTGGGAGAGGTGGCAGAGTCTGCGGGGCGTAAACCGTGGTGCGGCTCAGTGATGGACTGGAGCAGAGCAGATTTCTGCCCCTCCCCACTATGTCTTCTCCGCCCTAAGCCAAAGCAGAGGGATTCTGCCCCGAGATAAGGAAGTAAACAAGACGTGTCAACTGGGGCACACCATGTCCATATGAAGACTTACAGAATCATTAATGAGAAAGGCTACAGGACATGAACAAGATGAGGACTGTCCCTGGGAATTACCCACTGGCTGCTGCTGTAGGTTATTTAATTGTAGAAAGTGGCATTCAACAAATGGGTTATTTTAGGTGCCTTGAAGTTTCAGAAGTAGTGAGCACACCTGGACATTGAAATTTTAGAACAGAATTGCCCTAGGATATGAACTACATGCCCTGAAATTGGGGTGCCCCAAAGACAGGTTTATGCATTTATAAGTAGGTGGAGTAAATGATCAGCTTTATATGTGATGACTTGAGAGATTGCCTCTCTTAAAACATGTCCTCGTAGTCACTGAACCCTTGGTGCCCAGAGCAGTACTTGACACTGCATAGGTGCTCAATAAATGCTGAATTAATAAATGAATTAAAGGGAATATCTTTCCCATTCATACTCTGTAGTGACTAACATTCTAGCATAAAGGTGTGTGTGTGTGTGTGTGTGTGTGTGTGTGTGTGTGTGTGTGTGTGTGTGTGTGTGTGTGTGAAGCACCACCCTCATCCAGAAGCAAGAAAAGGATTACATCATAGGTGTCCAAGGCCTGGTAACATCTTCAGTTTTCATTAATCAAATTACTTCCCTCCCATGATATGGGAGTGGTCAGAAAGCCCGGAGTGCTTGACAGTTGTGGGTAAGAGTGGCTGAAAGGGTATAAAAGGAGACAAAAAATGACATTGACTTTGCAAAGTCTTTACCCTCTACACATTCTTCTCTTGGTTCAGTCTTGCCCAGAACAAGGACTTCTTTCTCATGAGACCACAGGCTGTAAAACTAAGAAGCCAATACAAGATTTGAAGATGAACGGTTCCTGGGCTGGTTCTGTTAAAAGTGTGCTGCATCTCTGATAAACGCTTGTGACTTTCATTTTTTTTACTCTTTTCTATTTCTTTCTCTCCCTTTGTCTATCAGCCCACCTCTGCCACTTTCTTCCCTTGCCCTGCCCCGAAGTGCTCCTTCCTCAGACCCCCACGTACACTTTGAGAGCTTTGTCCTTTCATCATGGAGAGTGTATTTTGGGAGTGTGTTTCAGCCAGGAACTGGAAGTATTTATGAAGGCACCTGCAGACCAGCTCTCAACCTCCTTGTTTTATGGGCATATAACATTCAGCCCTAAACGTTTTACAGAACTGTTTTAAAGTCATTTCTACTCCTGTCCTTTCCTTAAACTGCCTGAGTTTTTTGTTTTTTTTTTTTAATTAGATGTGACTTTGGGGATCATTCTCCTTGCCATGTGCCACTCCAGCGGTCTTGTGCCGAAGCTGGGAAAAGCCAGCTGAAACTTGGGAATAAGCATCACTTTGGGAGCTTGGCTGTCTGTTACTGAGATTTCATCTTCTAATCAGCGACTTCTCTCTCTTCTCTTTTCCGGCACCACCCCTTGGACCACACAGCAACCCTGTCTTACTGTTTTAGTTTGTGTCTTATAATCAAAGCTGAAAGGTCTTCTAGGAAGGCATTTGTTCTCTCCGCCAGTCCGTTAAACAACAGCTGTGCCACACATGGCCACCAGTTGCTAAATCCAGGGAGCCCCATTCACATTGTGTTCTATGCACAAGTTAGTGTTATTGGCACGTATTGAGTTCAAGTTCCAGTACGCATATTCAGGGATGCAAGAAATGTAACTTTTGTTTATTCTTCTCTAATTGAACTTAATTTCTATTTTGAGCCCCTATGTTGCTGGGTAGTAGAAATTTATTCTTAAACAATTGAGTTTCTTTTGCCTGGGGCTGTATCTAACTGTACAGATGGTTTCTAAATGCTAAGACAGTAGGGGGGAGGATGCATTTGGTCTTTAGTCATCAGGTGTTGCTGGTCACCTGAGATAACCCTTGTTCCCTTCACAGAGTCTTCCACCTTCAGGGATTCTCTGGAAGGTTGTCACCCTTTCCTCTTAGCCTGAATGGTCAGCCCTTTTCTTCAGAACTAGGCACCTTAGAAATCCATCACTGGAATGAGGCATGTTGCCCCCTTCCCAGTTGTCAGATCACATGCACCTAGTTTGAATCTTTATCCCTTTACTGGGGGTCTCAAATAATGGAGTAGAGTCCATTCTATCTGGATCCACCACCAACTGTATATTCCCATTGTTTCCTTTTTGGCTCTTTTATCTTCCTCCAGCTTAGGAGAATCTTTTCTAGGCTAAGATGTGGTGGTGGTATTGGTAACATGAGGCAAGGATTCCTGTTCTCCATTTATCCATCACTCTGGCTAAACCGTGGAGTCCTCTCAGGACCCCAGTGGCATGGGCTTTGGAAACCTCACAGCCAGAAAAGGACTTCTTTCCTTGCTTTTCATTCTGTCATATACCTCCTAGTAAGGTAATAAATAAACACAGGAAAGTCTGGCTATAGAGTAAGCAAGGAAACACTTGGGTGAAATGTTAGTATTTCCAAAATGTCGCCCCTCAGTCCACACTAATGCTCCAGCATTTCCCCTGAGTAAGTGCTCCCGGTCTGGTCATCAGCCCCTAGGAAGTCTTGTAGGACAGGTGTTGGGGAGTGAATGAGAGTAGAGAGAGTCTGATAGGGTCTCAGAGTGAAGACTGAGGGGCCAAGGTATGGCTGGAAAACCTATAGTGGCATATCTTTCTACTTTCTGTTTCAATGTGGCAGGTGAGAGCAGAGAACACAAAGGAAGGGATTCCACTGTAGAAGAGGAAATCCCATCCCTCCCATTCTACTGCCATAGTTTATCCCTCAACTATGTTTCAGTGTTGTCCTCCCAGATGATGAAGAAACAAACATGGACAGTGGTTTTGAATATAGGAAATGATCATTATATTCTCTATAACTAGAGAAGTGGGAAGGAAGAGATTACTGACACGATAGAAAAAGCTGTCTTGTATAAATCTGACCTTACAGCAAGATCTATGAAGAATTAAGCTTATAGTCCAAATCCATTACGATTTCCTCTCTTCCAACAATCACTAATTTGAGGCTACTGCAAATAATTTTTGAATGCCAATGTGTTGTCTAGGAAGAGAATGGACACTGGTCTGTTTGCAACTCTGTCCAATTCATTTCCATCTTCTGGGTACCTGTGGGTCTCAAGAGAAGAATAACATGGAAACAAAGCATGAGCAGCTTGGGAGCAAATCAGAGCTCCTCACGTGAGGGTGTTTGTCTACCTTGGCCGGTGATGTCTGGTTTCACTCTTGGAGGTCTGCCCTGTTTGTGGTCAGACTCTGGCTTCCATCCTCTTGTTGAATGAAGATGGTTAGGTGGGAGCCAGTGAGTGGTGTGGACAAATGAGCGTGGGTGGCCAGGCTGCATTATGTAATGATAGTAATATTGACAAATGATCTGATGCACATGTTGAGTTACTTTGTCCTAGGAAATAAGCAAAATGCTTATTTATCTACTACTTTGATCTTCATAACAACCCTATGAGGTAGGAACTCTTCTTATTACCATTGAACAGATCAGGAAATAGTCTTGAGCACTTTAAAGGAATGTCTCCCCTAATAAGGATCAATACCTTTCCAGTGAGTGTGCGCAGCCAAAGAAGGGGCCCCGCTCCCTCCAGAGGCCGCCTGGTGTGAGAGAGGCTCCTGTGCAGTGGTGTGAGGACCCACCTGTGACCACTCGCAGGCTGACCCACGCTGCTGGTAATGGAAATGGAGGCGAGCGTGGGGCGGAGGTGTCCACTTCAGAAGATGACGATGGTTTGTTTGAATATTCATGTGAAATGGTCCTGGAAAGCAGCATTTTGTATTATCTTTTCCTTATTTCTATTGAGTTTCTCCTGGAAAAGCATTGCTCATTTCCCTGAAAGGGTGGGACTCAGTAGCTCCTCAGCCTCTTGCTGGTCAGACTCAAATGGCAGAGAGGGCGGAAAGGAGCTTCCACTCTGGGGACTCAGTTTTTCACTTACTGTGTGTCACGTCTTGTTCCTTCTTAATGGAAAAACGTTCTCACCTTCCTCTTTTTAGATTTTGGGCAACATTTCTCTTCTGGAGGAAAGATTTTGAATCTTTATGCCTCACTCAGGCTTTGGCATGAGTACCTGTGTGTGTGTGTGTGTGTGTGTGTGTGTGATTTTTTATCAAAATGTGAAAGGACTTTTATAAACTAAACCATGAAATAAATGAATGTCTTTCTTACCCATATGGGTGTATCAGGGTGTATGTCTCTGATTGATTAAAACTCGCTCCCCTAACGATTTAGCCAGTTTGATTTGGTTGGAATAGAGGGAGTGAGAGCAGCGTGGGACCCCTGTGCACAGGAAAGAGGAGGGAGGGTGGGAAGGGTGTAAGGATGAACAGGCAGGGCATCTGGATCCCTTGACCGTCAGTAGCGGATCCGGGAGTAGGATGTCTGTGTCTGCTCGTTCCTAGACTTTTGCCTTCCCCTCAGGCTGCTGAGAAGTGGGAGTCTAGGAACACAACTCACCGAGCCCAGGTGGTGACAGTCCATGACACAGGTTCCTTCACGCGCCATTTATGATGGTCTCACACAGCCCTGCGTGCTAACTCTTAGAGGCGCAGGGTAAGAAGAGGAAGGAGTCTGAGCCATAAACCTGAGGAGCCCTTCCCTTCCAGATGAAGAGATCCAGTGGAAGGTTAGAGAGCAGGGCCATTGCCACACAGCTAGTTAGGATCAGGACCGTATTTCAAATTCCTTAAGTTCTAGTCCATAGCGTTGAGGTCAAGCGGAAAGAATTATTATGAGAGGTCCAGGGTCTTGGATTTTTTCCTTAACATATGTCACTGTCCACAGCACTTACCCCTAAATTAGAATATGCACTGTTCTCTACAATGCACGTAGAGTAACTAAACTCATTACCACGTGTTCCATACAGATGATTTGGGGCCAGAAGTATCATCTCTCGGGAATCAAAAATATAATTGTCAGTGAGTATGTTCAAAGGCTTATGCTTTTCATTAAAATGTAAGTGCTGTCTGGTTAAATCTACATTCGCCTGTTTGGGGAGTGAGTGTTAAGGGTGCTGAGAAGGAGAACCCTGGCCAACTGTCCTGGGTGTGGAGGAGATTTGCTGGGAATGTTGAGGATTTGCATTTCTACATTTCTTCCTCCACTTATAAATAACCAGGCTTATTGAAAGGAGACTGTGAATCTGTGAATCTTTGTAGATTTTGAAAAAAAAAAAACTCATTTGGCATTGAAGCAGAGACTTTTAGAGGTTGGTGAGATGCCCACTCGTGTCATGACCACCCATATATCCACTTTGAGTGGCCCCGGGGCCACACTGCCACCCCACACGGTCTTTCAGACGTGCTCCTCCTTCCAGGAGCCTTATTTCTGTTCGGCTCTAATTCATTTCTCTACTGCTGGTGGAGATTCCAAGACGACTTGGCCTGGGCTGACCGTAGAATGAGGAGCTGTTTGATATTTACTCAGAAGCAGGAAGTATGGATAGGAAATAACTATTGACTGGGAAATGTTTTGGTCTTTGGTAGTGTTTCCTGAATTGTGCTTCAAGTAATGCAGCATTCCAGATGTCAAAAACTATTCTACCCCAAATAGGTTCTGTGCTTAAATGTTTGGAGAACAAAGGGTTAAACAAAATTGCTGCAGGACTTTTCAGGGCCTTGAGCTTAAGGGTTCTCAGGTACAATGTGAATCTTCTGGAGGAGGCTATATGGCATGCTACAGTTTTCTCAAGCATATTTAACCACTGATACTACTTGGTTTTTTTTGTTGTTGTTGTTTGTTTTGTTTTGTTTTTGTTTTTTGCAAAGTATCAGCTGGGACCAGAGTTTATAAACACAAGTTGGGAAAAACCACTCAGCATACTTAAAATTTATAGGCACATTGTAGCCTTTCAAAGTTGGATTTCTGGCAAATTGGTGTAGGCAATTTAGAGAGAACAGAAAAGTGTTCCCTTAGAGTCTTCATCGATGTGAAGGTCGGTATTGCTGTTGGAGAACTGAGACCATAATGGTGAACTTTGATGATGATGATTACTGCAACTGGACATGTAAGCCCAAAAGGGTAGGCATCTCAAAAAGTGGAAATACTGCATCTCACCATGTTTATTCAAATACTGGGCAACCTAGATGTGATTGAAATAGATCTGGTTTCAAATTACTTTCTAGTTTTATGTTGACATAATAATGATGCACAGATGAGTGAAATATACAGAAAATGTTTTTATAAAAGGTAAAACAAAGATAAAGTCGGAGAATAAGAGTTTTTTTTTTCTGGAAGTCATAGAAGTGATAAACAAGGAAGATGAGGTCTAGCTTTGTTTTAGATGGGAAAGTGGACAGTGTATCTCAGAACAAGTCTGAGCATGGCTTGGTTAATGTCTGAGTAGACTGGGAGAAACCAGAACTTGGATTTAGAAAATGCCCTTTGCAGTAAGGTATTCATTAAAAAGGCAGACTGAGCTGCTCATTACAGAGACCAGTGGACGGGGCACCAGATACCCTGGTGATTGTGTCCTGCCCTTGAAACCAAGTACGTACTTGTCTATAGGGCACTGTATAGAGATGAGGGGTGAGACCTAGTCCCTGCAGTATGATGCAGTAAAAGAAAGGTGGGGCTATTCTTCTGGAGCACTGACATAGGAAGAGCTTCGGTAGCAGAATGAAGCAAAAATTGGGAACTGGAATCAGATGTGGGACACAAGGGCGGGGTCAGCCTGGAAACACAGCTAGGGTGACTCTGGACCCCAGAGGATTGGTTCAGAGCTCTTGGCATTCCCTGTTCCAGGTCCTAGACATGAGGGTGGGACTGAACCTGACAAGTTTTATGAGTGAAGAAAGAAAGCTTTCCAGGGATAGAGGAGAGAGGCAGGGATTGGGGAACTAGACAGAAGTGGGGACCATCAGAGATCCTTAGTCTTTTCCTTTGTGATAGCATATAGTGATACCACTAGGTTTTTCACTGAAGCCCAGATATAGTGCAGGGAACTCTGAAACACCTCCCTTGGTATTCTCAGGGTGATTTGGGAGGAGGGAGGGTGGCACATAGTCCTGTAGTGCCTGTGACTTTGGGAATTCCATGGTAGTTCAGTTGGACTTTTGTCTCAATGGTTGTTAGCTCCTTGAGAGTAGGGGTCATAAAATCAGAAGCAGCACATGCAGCTGTCTTTTACTAAACTCCCATAATGTGCCAAATGCTTAAAAAAGGAAGTAAGTGTTATCATCGCTTTATAGACAACAAAACTGAGCTTCTGGACGGTCAGATAGCTGTTCAAGTTCTGAGAACCCCATGTGCTTTCACTTAGACCAATGGCACTCAACATGAGAAGTTTTAAAAAATACTGAGGCGTGTACCCAATCCTCAAGTACCTGGATTCCCTTCACTGGGGTTGGCATTCGGACATCTGTATTTTTCAACACCACTAGGTGATTTTTAATGTGCATCCAGGGCTGAGAATCCTGGCCCTCCGTTGTGTCGTCTTGTCTGTGCTGTTGTCTCCGGCACCTAGATCTACGTTCACCCGCGACAAAAGTTAAAGACATGTTTATTGGTTAGTTCAAAAGGTGTTTGTGGCCAGAGGGAAGAGCAGGGACTGAACGCCACTGGAAGTGATATAGTGCCCCCTTAGAGGCTGGAATTGAACACTTAATGTTTATCAGAACACAAGGGGTGGCTGTTCCTTACATGCTTAGAGATGCTTTGCAAACCTTCCATTGCAGGTGGTGTTGTCCTCAACCCAGCCTATTATGGCATGCCTGGCCACACCAACATCATGATCCACGAGGTGGGGCATGTCCTGGGACTCTACCATGTCTTCAAAGGGGTCAGTGAAAGAGAATCCTGCGATGACCCCTGCAGGGAGACAGTGCCGTCCATGGATACAGGAGACCTCTGTGCCGACACTGCCCCCACTCCCAAGAGTAAGCTGTGCCAGGATCCAGAGCCCACCAATGACACCTGTGGCTTCACCCACTTCCCAGGGGCTCCATTCAGCAACTACATGAGTTATACAGGTATCACTACAGTCTTGATGTGTTTGGTTTTTTTTATTAAGATGACAGGGGAGCCCTTTGGGGCTGGGAGGGTGGAGGTATGGGGATCAGAGAGGATTATCACGCAGTCAGTCATGCCAGAGAGTTGAAATGTAATTATTAAGACATACCCTCTTTTTTCAAGCCTTTGAAGAACTTATAGAAATATTAAGATATTAGGGGTCTCTTTGACTAGATTCTCCTCCACTAAAAATTAAAAGAAAAACACACTTCCATCTTGGAGAGTTAAAAGGAGGGACAAAGCCAAAAGCTCTCTTGAGATCCCTTTGACCTCTAGAACTTGGTTATTTTGGTTCTTTCCCACATTCTTGGGAATTTACTCTAAGGAGAGTCCAAAAGTGGTGGAGAAAGAGGTTTCTGGGTCAAGGTGGCTGTTTGTACTATTTTTGAAGTTAGTCAAGAAGATGACCCTGGTTAATTTTAAACTGAGTTCCTTTTACTTTCATGTCATTTTTTAAAGTATCAGATTCTCTTCTTCCAGTATCAGCCAAGGGTTGATTCTTAACTTGCCTACAAAAAAAAAAAAAAAGTGGTGCCATTTTATTTAAAAAAAAAAAATGGTGCTTTCCTGGCCCTGGGAACAACTACATCGTCTGGTTTCTTTGTCGTGGATTTGCTTCTTCTTTGTCCTCTCACGCCTTCCCTGTTTCTATCAAAAAGTAATCATAGTCATTGTCTCCTGATAATAGACTTCAATTTATTCCTAAAATTAAGGACTTCTTCGATCTGATGACTTCTTTCCGTGGTAAAAGAAGGAGGTAATTTTTCTATAAAGTCCAGGGGCTTGTTTGGTGATAAATTCTGGAACTAGCCAACAAAGACAAAAAAGCGATAAACAACAAGACCCTCGCCGGTCCTTTGAAGGGAGGAAAGAGCGGGGAGCTGTCCTGTCGGCGACCCACCAGAGGTTTCCCATCTAAGGCTCAGGTTGGTGCAAGATTCCGGTGCCTCAGATTCATCAGGACCGGCGTGCCTGTGTCCCCCAGGAAGCACGCAGCGGGCCGTCGCCAGAGCAGGGGACTAGGCAGGGGGCCGCAGAGGGGACGTCTAAGAAGCAGAGGGAGTGCTTTGTGCACTTTTATGGGAAAAGGCCTCAAAACTAAGATACCTCCTGTTCTAACCCTGTGGATAGTGTGCCTGACAGGGAGTTTTGCCAGCCCCAAAGGGAAGTTGGGGACCTCCATCCCCAGTCCTGCTGCCTCCTTGACTTTTTGGCTCTCTCATCTCATGAGCATTTCTGCTGAATGCTCACTAACGGTGGCCAAAGTCACAGAGCATGAAGCAGGTGCCTGCAGTTCCGCAAGTGTTTGTGAATCGAAAGGCCGTGTGCTGAAACACTGCCATCTTGTGGTTTCCTGAATAAGCAGTGTCAGCTCAGAGCAACCCGGCACCCCAGGGCGCAAGCCTCACTCGGGTCCAACATCGAGGTAAACATCAAACCCAAGTTGCTTTGGAGATAAGCAAGTGTTCTCTGCCTCCTCTTTCCCGCTTCCAGCCTAGATGCTTTCTGGACCTGGGTACCTTTATTCATTTGACAAGTGTTTATGGAGCCGTTAAGTAAGAGCGAGATGTTGTGTTAGGTGCTGGTGACTTAGGCACGAACAAAGCAAAATCTGTCCCTGCCTTGGTGAGTGGACTTTACCGGTTAAAACCTCCATCTCTCCTGTTCCCTTTTTTTGTCTCCGCAGATGATGACTGCACTGACAGCTTCACCCCCAACCAGGTGGCCCGAATGCACTGCTACTTGGACCTCGTGTATCAGCAGTGGAGTCAAAGCCGGAAGCCCACCCCCATCCCCCTCCCGCCCATGGTCATCGGGCAGACCCCCAAGTCCCTCACTATCCACTGGCTACCCCCGATTAGCGGAGTTGTATATGACAGGTGAGAGGGGCGCTGGCCCTGGGTGAGTGGGGGTCTTCCCCAGTGGCATTTCTTATCAACAAGGGGAAGGATGTGAAGTCAGGGCAACGCCAGTCTGGAGCTGCGCACTTGAGCACCGCTGCTCAGGACTGCGCCCGCCAGACCGCTCAGCACTCATCCCCTTGGCAGAGCTCCCAGGGCTCCTGTGTCGGCCGGTGGTGCATCGTGTGTGCCCGCTCCTTGGCGAGGGCCATGTCGGGTGTCTCCTTCTGTCACGTCTGGTGGGCTTCCAGGAGCTGTGAAGAGGTTGACACATGTGATACAAATGACCTGACAAAACTGAGGTGGCCCTTGTCACCCATCTAGGCCTTTGTGTAAGGGTAGAACAGGTGTATAAAGACTCACTACTTGCACGGTGGTATCCGGAGGAGGGGAGGTGAGGTGTGTTCCTCCAGGCAGTTCTGGGGGGGGGGGGTGGCCGGCTACTCACTGCCACAAGCTGTGTGTCAGGGCTTAACTGGCTCGTGGGGGCGCTCCGAGTGCCTTCCCTGCCTCCTGCTGTACCCCGTGCCTGCCCCACTTACACCTACTGTCTTAAGGAATTGTCATCAGCTGTTCATTTTCCTAACTGCCCCACTCACCTGGCAGCTCCTTGGGGGCAGGACTGTGTTTTGTGCCTTTGTCTCTTGGTCGCCACAACAAACACCTAATACACAGATAGATGTTGACTCACAGAGGGAGCTGATGGCGCTCAAACGGCTTTGTGGGACTGCGGGGGCTAAGTGCCGTCATGCACTCAGCATACACTCAGAAAGGAGCGCGGCCAGGAGGTGTGGGGGTCGTTGGTTTTATGCGCTTGGTAACTTCACATGCTAACAAGTGGGAGCATTTTCCTGCGACTTTGGGGAAGGGGCTGGGAATTCCCAGAAGCTGGGCCATCATCACTCACCCTTTGACCTTTCATGGTCAGCCTTGAAACTGTCCTGGCACCTATGGGAGTGCCATTCAGCATGCTATTGTATTTCAATGAGTGTATATTGAAGCTCAAGGTCTACAGGGAGTTGAATCTTCCACCATCTTGGTGCTACTTGCTGTGTCATTCTTTCAGTGGTTGTGCCCTGCCCCCTTCCCTCCTGTCTCACTTGCCCTGAGCCCAAGCCTTGCTATCTAAGTGAGAAATCCAAGGCAGAGAGAAGCATAAGGTGGCTAGCCCAAAACCCCAAGGCTAGAGTAGAGGGGAGTTGTGGGCATCCCCTGGAATTTCAGAAATGGGGGATATGGAATTGGTTATTTCCTTGAATTTAGAGCTTTCTCATTTAGCAGGTAGATAGCCCCTCTTCCATGTGTCACACTTCCCTCCTGGGTGTCAGGTCCCAGCTAAGGAGCTGAACGTCCCTGAAGCAAGATTCCGTGCACTCCAGCTCTGCTGAAAGCCTGGGAGAGAGGACAGGGAGAGACAGCGGGGATGGGAGGAAGCAGGCGAATCATTTTTCAAAGCGACCTTCCCAGCCTTCTGGGGTCTTGCTCCCCATCCTTGATACTTTGGTGTATATTTAATGCATGACGTCACTTGGACCCTGCAGTCCTACAAAGCAGTTTAGAACATCACCAGCTCCCATCATCTCACTGGCTCCCTCCGTGAGCCAGCATATATCTATGTGATGTGAGTAAGAATCCTCTTCTTGAAAGTCTGACCTTGTGCATCTTGGGTTGCTCTGGCTGAACAGTAGGTCCTCTGTGGGCATGTGCAAACCCGTGTTTTACATCAGTTTATGTAACACGTGTAAACAATTTAATCTTTCAATTCTCTCTCTGGTACAAACGTTACGATAAAGCAGACATCAGCGCTGGCTTGCTGCGAGTCTGTTGGCAGAAAAGGCTGCAGTTGGCTTCCTTTTCTCAGCGAGGTGGGCTACAGGGCTGAGGCCTCCCGACACGTGCGTCGGGGAGACTCACGTCACATACCCAGCGATTTGTGTCACGCCTGGAGTTGTGTTTACTCCTCCCCAGTAGGTGTTTGGAATCCTTATGTCAGAGAGCAGCCCAACCACGCACTCAGCAGCAGCCCCGGAAGAGCCAAGTGCATCAGGGAAATGTGGTTTGGAGTTGTGTCCACACCAGAAGTTGAGTGCTGCCTGGAGTCAGAGGTTGGAGTTAACGACACCTTTTCATTGCCAAAGTCCTGGACCCTTGCTGGTGTTTGGGAACTTGCTCAGAAGAATTAAGAGACTTGTTGTGACTTTAGGCAATTTCCTTAATCTCTCTGAGCCGGAGTGTCCTCATTTGTAAACAGGCTTCTTACGGGGATTAGGAAATAATTTATGAAAAGCACCTACTGGAGCCATGCCAGCTATATAGAGTGCTTAATAGATAGGAGCTGGGAGCATGATTATTAGCAATGCTGTTTTTCCATTATATTGCAAGATTTGGCTTTTCTCCCCCAGCCTGTTGAGAGACCTTGATTTGATGCCTCTGTTTTCAGATGTATAGTTCACAGCTGGGCTTCTACAAGCTGGTAGGTATAAAATAAGCCACAAGTATGTATTTACAACATGGGGAATATAGTCAATATTTTATAATAATTATACATAGAGTATCACCTTTAAAAGTGATTTCTATGTCATATACATGTGACTTACGTAATATTGTACAGCATGTATACTTAAATAAATTAAGAAGAAAGAGTAAGTATCCGAGACTGGCCCCATCAAGTGATTTCCCCTGGTTACTTAGCTGTTGTTGTCTTTACCTCCTCAAGATATGGTGCTTGAAGAGCTGTTTTTTTAATTGATGTGTAGAAGTGTCTTTGATTTACAATGTAAGTTTCAGGTGTACAGCAAAGCGATTCAGTTCTACATGTACACACTTATGTATATATTTTTTCAGATTCTTTTCCATTACAGCTCATTATAAGAAAGTGAATATAGTTCCCTGTGCTATACAGTTGGTCCCTGTTGTTTATTTACTTTATATACAGTAATGTGTGTACCTGTTAATCCCAAACTCGGAAGCTATCCCTCCCCTCTTTTGCTCCCTGGAAACTGCAGTTTGTTTTCTATGCCCATGAGTCTGTTTTGAAGAGCTCTTTATGGACGTAGTAATAGTCTCAGGGATGCCCATACGGTAAGGTCTCACAGAGGAGCTGCTGAGGCCAGTCCCTGTCCTAACTGCTGGACCTAGAAAGAATAGAGCTTGGTGTGGACCTGCTCACAGGCAAAGGGGAAGGAAAGGGAATGGGAATTCTCAGCACCACAGATCAGTGCCCCAAGACAGGAGCCAGAAAGTGCAGTGGGGGCCCAGTGGGGAGAGTGCTGGCCCTTCAAAGCAGTCAGACTAAGTGCCACTGCAAAGGTTACATTGGCTTGGGTTTTGAAGAATGAGTAGGAGCTTGCTAAACAGAGAAACTTGGAAAGGCTGTTCAGCAGGAGAGAGAATAGCATGTTTCACGGAGCTGTGAAGTATAGGATGTTTTTGTGAAATGGTGATTATTTCTTGTGATGAGGATGTAAAATAAAATTCATGAAGGAACTGAAGTAGGTAAGACTGGAGCTGTCTTCTGAAGCACCTTGAATCATGGTGAGAAATTTAGATATATCTCTATAGATGATGGAGAGCCAAGGGGTGTGACATTTCGTATGGCTTTTATGTGTGTGATTAAAAGTAGAGAATCTACAACATAAGAACACATATAGTTAATAAGTTAACTGTGAAAGCTGTTGTCTGTTTTAGTTGGGGGAAGGCAAGGAGGCTTTGGATAACTTATTGAGAGTCAGTGTAAAAGGAATTTTCTGTTGAAAGATTCAGATTGTAATTATTCTGTGTTGACTGTTCCTAGGATGGAAGCCCTCTTTCATCTCCACAGGCCTCCTTTATGACTTAGTTAAATTCTTCTGCTTCATAACCTTGAGATTTTCATGTCACTATGAATTTTGCAAAGATGAGGTCTGTACAAGAAGGACATGAGTCTAGAAGCTATTGTGTTCCCAGTTACCCCCTAGGGCCTCACTACCGATGGCCACTCCCCTGCCCCCAAAGGTCTTCTGAATTTAGTTATCCCAGTTCATCTGATCTCTTCTCCCCATCTCTCCCCCCACCCACTGTTTTCCCAGGGTCCCGGGCAGCGTGTGTGGCGCCTGCACTGAAGACGGGACGTTCCGTCAGTACGTGCACACGGCTTCCTCCCGGCGCGTGTGCGACTCCTCGGGCTACTGGACTCCGGAGGAGGCTGTGGGTAAAGGACCATGGCATTTTCACTTACACCTTGGTGGCCACTGAGAGTAGGGGTGGATGTAAAGGGAGGAGCGGGGGCGTGGTGACAAAAAGGTACTGTGTGTGTGTGTGCGCGCGCGCCTGTGTGTGCGTGCATGTGCGAGTGTGTGTGTGTAATTTGCTGGGTATCTCCAGGGGTCTGGGAATGACTCTGCCTTTGTGTGGATGTCCCACGTGTGCTTCACGTGGTGGCCAGTGGCTGTGGTGAAGCGGAGGTCAGCACAGAGGACAGGCTGGGGACTTCAGGGTGAGACGGCTCGGGCGTGTCGCGTGACGCGTGCCTCCCAGTCCGTGGAGCAGCTTTGCCATATGACAACGTAAGCGGATCTCCTACTCCCCTGTGTCAGGAGGGTAATAGAGAACACATTGCAGGGAACAGTCACACACACTGACCGAGCCAGTCTGGGTGGGGGTGGGGGTGAGGTGGACTAGGTGTTCCAAACTAATCGTTCTCTGTTTTATGAGCCCATTAATCACTGGTACTGGTTGTGCTTTGGATGTGATCTGAGCTCGGCTTTGGAAGGGGGAAGATGTTTTTAGCTGTCCCCTCTCCAGTCCCTCCCCCGACTTTCTCAGTTGCACAGTCACTCACATATGTGTATCATTCCCTTTAAGACAAATTAGAGCAGGAGTGTTGTTCCAATCCAAGTCCAGAAAATGCTGTTGACATGGAGTTTCAGCATCTTTGGGTGAATGGCTTGACCTCTTCCATCGTCCCCATCTTCAGTGCTTACCCAGTCATCATCCTTTTCTTTTTCTTATATTACTTAAGATCCTGAAAGCTACTCAGAAAGATGTGTTGGACACAGTCCTATTTGAGTTAGTTTGCAGTCTTGACTCTGACCGAAAAGAAGGAGAACATTGGTCTAAGAGTCTGGTGTCTCCTTGGGCTCCCAGTTACTCAAATGACAGGAGCCTTAAGGAGGAGGAGGGAGACAATGGACTCGATTGATTATATAGGACTTTTTTCAAATGAGTTTTCAGGGAAGAATGGAAAGTGACTATAAAATTTACACTGGCCCTGTGTAGGACTTGTTTAAAGATTGGCATTTCATGAAAGGCCATTTTTGTGGCCAACAGTTTGTCCTGTGCTAGGGTTTGAATGCCTGTTTGACTCTCTGGCCCTGCACTTTTTTTCACTTTGATTATTGGAAAAATTAAAAGTTATCTGGTAGAGGTGAAAGGAGTTACAAGTTCTGGACAATTAGAAGACACTTGTATTGTGTCTCCAAGCAAACCAAATCCACTTTCCAGGGCTCCACTTCATATTTTAACAGGAGATCATAATAAAAACTTCCTGACAGACAACGCTGCTGTTGAGCTGGCTTCCAGGTGCCTTTACTCAGCTAATATCCAGGGATGACTGTTGGCAAATACTGCTAGGAAATACTGGTCTTCCTTTGCTTTGAACATGTGAAGAATCAACTCATATTTTAAATGTGCACAATGAAAGGAACTGACTTCCCAGCGGAACATGTACAAACACATATATTTACAGATATGATCCAGATGTATTTAATGACACTTTGTGGACGTGTATTGACCACCAGCTACATCCTGAATGCTGTGAGGAGTAGAAAATTGAACCAGACATATTTGCTGCTTAAATCTCATTTTCTTGGAGAGACCTTGCCTGGCGCCATGATCTGAAATAGCCCCCAGCCTCACTCCATCATTCTCTAGTCTCTTATTGGCCTTTATTTTTGTTCAGAGATGACATTACCACTTGGAATTATTTATACTTATGGATCTTTATCTATTTATTGTTGTAACTGTCACCCCGTGGTAAGGTATGTGAGGGCAAGACCTCTCTCTTGTTCACTGCTGTATCTCCAACACCTAGATTAGTGCTAGGTGTAAAAGAGGTACATAGTCAATTTTTGTTGAATTAATGAGTGAGTGGATCCACAATATAGGGAAAAAACAATAGGGACCATAAGATGTAACACACGCACACAGACACACAACACCTTTGAACTCATTTCCTCTGGACTTTGAAACATTATTTTCCAGAACTTGAAGGGCAAAATCATTCCTGTTTTGCAGATGTCATTTGCAGACGTTTCTATGGAACATTGTAAAGCCCTTCTGCACTAACCCAGGAAGGCAGGGGTTAAATAGTGCTTATTTTATAAATGAGGAAATCGAGGCTTAGAAAGACCTGCCACCGTGGCACAGCTAGTGCTCAGTACCGATTAGAGCCTAACTCCTGCTTCCTAATTTAGCAGTTTCAATTCCCCTCATGTGATAGAAAAGAAAACCACCTTGTATAGATTATTTCCACAGAGCTGACCTTAATACGTTTGTGATATTTGATTTTCACCATATATTTGTGCTTGGCTACTGAATCTCCCTTTAATTTTTTTTTCCCCACTCGAGGAAAGTGTTTCTACTTCCTGCCTGCAGTTTCCTCCACGTGGTGATCTGCCTGCTTACACATACCTGAACTAAAAGGGAAGTTTCACTGTCTGGTTTTAAGGTTTGGCTAGCAGTCCATTGGCAGGACGGCTAAGGTGTGATCTTAGGGAATCAAAGAAGTTTTGTGAAGAGCCTAAACAGGATGCCACGAGGCTGCAACAAACACTGGCCTTAATCACAAATAAAACAGGGCTTCAGAGCATTCATTTATCATACATTTTTAATGAACTAAGTACAAAGAATTCTCCTCTGCTCAAGGATTCTGTAAGGATGTGACTCACTTTATCTGCATGTTTCCACCTAGGATCTGGGTCTCTCCATTCCCAAGGCCATGTTGGATTTCTCTTATTCAAGGGCACCGCGTCGAGGCGCCCATTTGAATTGCTCCCCTTTTGTCCTCAGTCATACTTAACACTGAACCTACTAAGCTGACCAGCTTCCATAAGAACTTGCTCAAAGTTCTCTTCTTCTTCAGTCTTCTTTCTGGCTGTTGATGTGGGATCCTCATTTTCAGATTTTTAATGCTGATTCCTGATCATCTGTCTTTCTCCTCGTCTCCCTCAGGGCCTCCAGACGTGGATCAACCCTGTGAGCCAAGCTTGCAGGCCTGGAGTCCCGAGCTCCACCTGTACCACATGAACATGACGGTCCCCTGCCCTGCGGAAGGCTGTAGCCTGGAGCTGCTCTTCCAGCACCCGGTCCAAGCCGACACTTTCACCCTGTGGGTCACCTACCTCTCCATGGATTCCTCCCAGGCGCTCTTTGACACAGAGATCTTGCTGGAACACCAGGAGTCTGTGCACCTAGGCCCCTTAGAAACTTTCTGTGACACACCGCTCACTATCAAGCTGCATGTGGATGGGAAGGTCTTGGGGGCGAAAGTCTACACCTTTGATGAGCGGATGGAGATTGATGCAGCGCTCCTGACTTCTCGTCCCCACAGTCCCCTGTGTTCTGGCTGCAGGCCTGTGAGGTACCAGGTTCTCCGTGAGCCCCCGTTTGCCAGTGGCTCGTCCGTGGTGGTAACACATCTGCACAGGAAGTTCACAGACGTGTGAGTTGGGCCGTAGGGCTTTTCTGAACCATGGGGCTTCCTGAGGCTTTGGGAGTGGGTTTGGCTTCCTTTTCCCCATTTTTTTTTTTTTTTTTTTTTTTAGCATTCTGACATGCCCTTATTTGGAAAAATGTTCAGAATCTCAGAGGGGGTTTTATTCTAAAGTGGCATAGCTGAGATGAAGACAGGTATGTCTCAGAAAGGGACAGGCAGGTGCTCTGACTCTGGATACCATCATTATGATTATGGAGAAAAGAGGTTAGTAGACGATGTGTTTCAGTTGGACTGAAAATACTTGCCATAAATAGGCTGATCAGAGTCACATACTCCTATCAGGTGACAAAATTTGATTTCTGATCCTTGATGTAACTTTTAAATAACCTGCCCTAGCTCCTAAACCTTCAAAGGGGATAGTCAGCTCTTCCACAGCTAAGCAGAGAAGCCAAGGGTCCTGCAGACACCGTACTTAGTTTCACGACGCATTCATTTCTTATTCCTCCGTTCCTCCCTCTCTCTTTCCTTCTCTTCCAGCTCTCCTCCTTCTCCTTCTGTTTTTTTTCTGCATTTAGTGAGTTCCTAAGTGCCTTTGGCACTATGTGCTCAGTGGTGGGGATACAGACTGAGATCAATCATTGGCTTAAGGAGTTTCTGTGTCTAGTTTAGGAGACTGGTATCTCTAAAGGCAAATTCTCCTCACCTCATAATTTTCCTCGGAGAGACTGCCCCAAGGGCAGAATTTAGGGTAAAAGAAAAGTTTTATCAGAGGTGCTATACTGGATTGTTTTTATGGCACTAGAAATCATCACAAAACATACTGGATTAAAACAACAAACTTCTTCTCATGGTTCTCTGGGTTGGCTGGGTGTACTCCTCTGGGCTCGCTTGGGTCCAGGGCTGCGTGGCCCCAGATGACCTCATGCACTCGTTGGAGGCTCAGCTAAGATGCTGGCATGGCTGGAAGGATGAAGCGCTCTCTTCACATTGTCTCTCCTTCACTAGGAGGCTTTGCCTGGACATGTTCTCATGATGGAAGGCTTTCCAGAAGTAGGGAGAGCAAGTCCGCAAACACACTTTTCAAGCCTCTGCTAACAGTCCTCGTGATGACATTCCACTAGGCAAAGCAGGTCACACAGTCAATTCCAGATTCTGAGGACGGCAAAATAGATTCTATATCCTGATGAGAGAAGCAGTGAAGTCAAATCACAGAGGGGCATGTGTGTGCAGTGGGGGGAGTTTGTGACCTTTTTTCATTCTGCCATGGCTACAAAAAAGTCAAGTGTTTACCTTGAATTTTACTACCTTTTTCTTCTCATGTTGGCTCTGAATTAGAACAGAAGTCAGTGAAATGGTCAAAAGTTCATACAAATAGGAGGATAGATCATGGGATGGATTTGAAAAGAAAAAATGATTATTTTTGAGTTACTTCAATAAGGCAGTTAAAATGACATTGTTATCTAACTTGATTATCTCACACACACACACACAAAACCTTTAAGGTCAATAATATCCCATTTTTATAGATGAGAGAACGAAGGGTTGACTTTAATTTGGTTGAACAGAGATAGTAAGTGGCAAAGTCAGGATTAAAATCCAATTTTCTGACTGAGTCTCATTATGATTCCCTTTCCTTAGTAACCGATTACCTTTTACAAACTCCGACCATTGAAGATTGGGGTTACCTGCTGCTGAATTTTCTCCCCAAGAAGTGTAAACACATCCTGACACTTGCTTCCAGTCCTTTCCCAGCCTCAGAGCGGTGTAAGACTTTTGCACACGGCTGGATGAGACGTCAGACAGAAACCACCCTGTAAAAGGGAAGCCATCAAAATTGATTAGGATATAAACCTGGTTTTGCCTTTGGAATACCTGGCACTCTCATGAGAAGAAGAGTGCTTCCCTAAAGAAAGCTAATTTGGAAATTCAAAAGTCCTTAATATTTAGGTGTCTTTCTTATTAAAATAACTAAAAGCCAGTACAGAGGTGTTTGAAGGTGTTTTTGAAACCCCATGACATCTCCTGTTTGCAGGGTGAAGAGTGTGTCAAAGAAGAGACAGTCTGGGCAGAGGTGTGTGGACACCGCTTACGGTAGCCCCGACCACGCTGTGAGAGCCTGCTCTCCTAAGTCCATCTCTTCCCAGCTTGGCTTTAGTGGCACTTTTACAATCAGTGCAGGCACCGCACAAAAATTAAGTTGAGGGCAGAATTTGTCTTCGGATTCAGCAGCTCCCCTCTTGAACCCCTTCCCCCTTGTCAATGTTCAGTCTCTCCCGTTCTCCACTTGATCAGTGCACTGAGGCTCTAGATCAGATCTAATCACACTCCTCCCATCCCTGCTGTCAATTAATTAAAATTCCATGCCTGGTTTATATGTATTTTGGAGGTTTGGAGGTGGGAGTAAATTAACACATTTCTAATTGTGGAATTTCTTGCATCCCCAAAATGACAATGGAAGGTGTTCTCACCTCCTTCTAGGAGAGAGTTGTTCTTCCCCCTAAATATTCAGTCTCTTTGAGATAAGAATTCTCTTGAGAGACAAGAAAAGTGTGATTCATAGATCCAAGAAAGGCTTTGCTGAGTCCAAACTCTGAAGCTTTCATCTTCAGTGTCTTTGATTACTTCAGTGATACAGAAGACAAGTTGTTCAGTAGTTGGTGGTTTTGTGTGTGTGTATGTGTTTAACACGGTAAAGATTCACTCAAAATACCATCCTCCTAGATTATGTAGAATGATTAGTTAGTTCAGTGTTAATGCAGCAAGCATTTTCTGCACCCTCACTATCTGGAACATGCTGGGAATACAGAAATGAAGGTGGTTTTAAACATTCTGCTGCTCTGCAAGACTATATGCCCTGATCTTTGTTTCAGACAATGTGGCATATGTTTACATTTATGGTCCCCAGAACGTTTTATTTTAAACTCCCACAAGTCGTCTGCGGAGGACCCAGGGCATGTTCCGCTCTGTGGATGTGATGGTTACAGCCCACTGGTTTCCACAGGGAGGTCACACCTGGGAAGATGTATCGGTACCAAGTTCAAGCTGAAGCTGGAGCAGAACTGGGAGAAGCTTCGCCTCCTCTGAGCCACATCCATGGAGCTCCTTACTGTGGAGATGGGAAGGTTGCAAGGTGAGGATGTGCTGTGTGCCTGGGAATGTGTGAGTGAGGACGCCCTGCCCTGCTCGGACCAGGAGGGTCAGCCTCGAGTTTCAGTTTGACTGGTTTTGGAAATGTAAGGGACAAGGCACTATGTAGTTCTAGTATTAAACAAAAATCTAGACCCTGGTAATGATCTTGAGAGATCACTCACATCCCTATATGGTCAAGGACAGATCCACTTTTAGTTAGAGCTCACCCCAGAGAGCTGAGATCTTTGGGCTGAGTCTGTGGGGCCCTTCTTCAGGTTTCAGAGAACAACTGCTGGGCAGTGATTCAGGGAAGGAATTCATGGCAGAGAAGGTTACCTGCCGAATGATTCCGAAAGAGGATGTGAGGGTGTCTTTTGGATTGGTTGCCTAGGACATGCTGCTAATGTGCTGTGTGACCTGAGGAAAATCAGCGGAGCTTTCTGAGCTTCACTTGCTCATTTGATCTCTGGAAGACCTGACTGCAACGCAATTTCCAGCTATTCTATAAAATCACCGAGGTAAAAATGGAATCACTCTTTTGATTCCTTAACACACCATATATTCCTTTTTCTGTTGCCCTTTAGTGATGTCAGGCTAGAGGAACAATTCATTCTGGTTTGCCTGGGACTTGCCCAAATTTAGTACTGAATACTCGCATGTCCCAGCAATCACCCTCTGTTAACCTATTCCAAAAGCTCATCTAACCTAATATGTTACTTATACAAAGCTGCTGGGAGTAGGAACCTGGAAGGCCAGGCACTGCGGTTTGTCTAGGATTCCGAATCCTAATAAGATGGCCTATTTTTTTTTTTATTGTGGTATAGTCAGTTTACAATGTTGTGTCAGTTTGTGGTGTACAGCACAATGCTTCAGTCATACTATACATATATATTCCTTTTCATACTCTTTTTCATTATTGGTTACTACAATATGCTGAGTATAGTTCCCTGTGCTTATACAGTAGGACCTTGTTGTTTATCTATTTTATATAAGGTAGTTAGTATCTGCAAATCCTGAACTCTCGATTTATCCCTTCCCACCCCTTCTCCCCTCCCCCGGAACCATAAGTTTGTTTTCTATGTCTGTAAGTCTGTTTCTGTTTTGTGAATAAATTCATTTGTCTTTTTTTTTAGATTCCACATATAAGTGGTATCATATGGTATTTTTCTTTCCCTTTCTGGCTTACTTCACTTAGAATGACAAAATTTAGGTCAAGATGGCCTATGTTGAATTTCCCAGATCAAGTGAAAGCATCTTATATCATGAAGACCTAATAGGAAGCAATGTATAGCCTTTCTTGGGGTTCCATGCCATTGTTTAGAAATCACTAAATATTTTTTATCTTCTCATTTTTCTATGATCTTTAAGCTTTAGTGTAAGTCTATTTCTTTTCATAGAAGTATAAGCACCAGATGTTTCCAGACCTCAGAAATATATTAAGATAACAGAGGTCAGTTTCATACTCAAACCTTGCTCGGTTGCTGCCACCTTCTGCCCAGCTCAGTCTCAGCTTGCCACGCCTCCTCCTCCATCTCAATTAAATATCTCCCTGGAGACGCCTCACGTGTGCACAGAACAAATCTGGCCGACGCTGGTGTTGTTTTCCTGTTCCGGCTGCCTCACGTTAGGTCTGCTGCTCACTGGTTAAGGTGTTTATAGGAGTAGGTTACCATTGCCATCCAGACAGAGCTCTCCTTGAACAGAACATTCAGCCTTACATCGTAGCATCTCCTACAGCCGCCCTCTGATGTCCAGGACGCCACATCTGCCTGTGGGCCTGGAGCAGAAAGCGGGCAGGGCCTCTTCCTTACCTGATATTGCATATTCTAGCCTGGGCTTTGGAAAAGCTTCACCTGTAGCAATACCTGCCTGACTACTGGGCCTCACAAAGTTACTTTCAAAATGTTCCTTTCACCTTCTGCCTATGTTCACTCTCTGTAAAGAGTCGTACTTAGTTCTGCCATCCAGTGGGAAGATGTCTCTGAACTGCCGCTGTGTCTCGGCTGGAGGCACTCAGTTACATGTAAAACAAGAAGGCGCTGCACAAATCATCTAATCCACTGTTTAAAACACTCGGAAATGGGTAGTTTTATTCTAAGGGAGTCACAGATCCCCAAGAAGTCATCCTCAGACTCTAGTTTTAGTAAATTTGTATTAAAAGCTAAAAGTTGTCACTTTGGATATCACTTGTCAATAAAGCTATCAAAACAAACACAGTGGAGGGCCCTGAAGTTGCGAGGTGTATTTATCTAGAAGTCGGTCATCTCAGTCTTTGCTGTCCACTGTGGGGGGCCATGTGTGGCCGCTGAGCCTTTGAAACGTGGCAAGTGCAACTAAGAAATTGAATTTTGTTTAATTTGAATTTGAATTTAATTTAAAAACTGGATCTTGATTCAGTTATCAGAAAACTTGTAAGTATTTGGAGCAACTTGAGTAGGTGAATCTACTTTTTCAACCACAGAATTTATAAAATCTAAATACAGATCATGTGTTTGGATTGCCATGTGTTGTAAGTGAAAAATATACATCAGATTTCAAAGACTTCATTGCAAAAAAGAACATAACATATCTCACTAATAATTTCTTATACTGATTAAGTATTAAAATGATAATATTTTGGATATATTGGGTTAGATGAACGATATTATTAAAGCTAACTTCAGTTATTTTTTTTTACTTGTTTAATGTGATGCTAGAAAATTAAAAGTTGTATATAGGCTCTTATTATACACAGCATGAGATGACACACAGTATACTTAGATTGTCTAGATTAACTTCGAAATGAAAATTAACTTGGAGTTTCCTTAATTTCTTCCAGTATGTTGTTTTTCACATGTCTTTTATCCTTTCTCCATTTACAGCTTACCATTTAAAATACGATTACTATACAATTGCATTTATAGCACACTTTTAATTCATTTTAAAGCATTTTCATATCTAGTTATTTAATCTTTACTCCATCTCTGTAATGAGGTATACTTTAAACAGTGGTTAGTGATATTATGTCCTGGGTCTGAAAATCCTTTATCTACTGAGTCCATTATCTATGTGTCCATTTTGGACATGGTGAAAAGCCATGGAGAAAAAAATACTAACCTTCAACCCATTTTACAGTAGTCAAATCTTGGTTCTTTCAAGGGGGCTTCAACCCTAGTGTATCTATTTTTTGTTCCCATAATATGTTCATGTATCCCTGTAAACAATTCAAATTTAGTCATCAGTTGTATCAGCATTTGAGATTCAAAACAAAAATGGTGTTTGTATTCTCCCATTATTTGTTTCTTCCCCTGCAATATATGTTAGCTACCACCAGGTGGTACTAGGACCCAAACCGTAGAGCTGCCCTGGACGGAGAGAAGGCAGCAGTTGGGCTGCAGAGTCTCTGGGTTTATAAGCATTTCAATTCTATAAAGTCCTAACTTAACAACAACTGCATCTAGACGGAACAAAACTATGACAACATACATAAATATCAGATGAAAATGAATGGAAGACAAAACCACACATTGACTGGCAGGTGTCCTCCTCACCAGATCAGCTGTCTTCAGGAGTCCACTCATTATTAAACTGATAGGTCTTTTCTAGTGTAAAAGCATCTTCCAGAAACACTGGCAGGACCCTTGTGGATCTCCAAATGTTTCTGAGCCATGTTTAAAAGGAATCTCTTAGGTCCTCCTCATCTCCAGCTTGCACTCTTTAATACATGTAAGGAGTTTTAAGAGCTTGAGATGGCAGTAACTAAATGAGAAAACTTACTTTATGTATGTATATATGTCAATAAGAGTGTATATTTTTACCTTCCAGGAGCCTGGGAGAAGAATGTGATGATGGGGACCTTTTGAGTGGAGACGGCTGCTCAAGGGCATGTGAACTAGAGGAAGGTTTCAACTGTGTAGGTGAGTTTAGGAGCACCTGCTGAGGCTCATGTGCACCTGCCATGGCTTCTGTCCTGTTTTGGAGGTGTGGCTTATTTTTGTGAGCTCTTGATATCCTGCAATGTGTAGCTGAGTGATAGCAACAATGACATTTTTGTTTGTTTATTTTGTTGTGTTTTTTAACACCCGGCCTAAAGTGTGATATGACAGCAGGGCACCATGTTATTTTGTCCATTGGATCTCCATTTGGTCTTCAACAATGACATTTGATGTGTCATTGGCACTGTGTAATTGTTTCACATATATTATCTCAATTATCTTTAATGCCTACAATAAACGTGAGGAGACTAAACAGAGGTGCAGAGGACTTAAGTAACTTGCTGCCTCCTATACAGTTAAAGGTGATGACGTCAGGATTTGAGTCAAGGAAGCAAAGCCCTAGAATTTACATATTAAACCACTAGGTCATCCTGCCTCTTAGATTAACGTTACCAAAGGTTGCTCTTGGGTCCTCATGTCTAACATCAAAATGCCAGCTAAGCAGTAAACTCACACAGATTCTACATAAAAATTAAGGTAGGAAATCTTTTAATCCAAAGGAAATACAAGCTATGTCTTGGTGTCTGTGTTTAATAGATAAGATCACGAGGAATGGCAGAGGGTCATAACATTTCTTGATCCTGGAGAGTCAGTGGCAATAAGTTATTACTAGGCGGCTTTGGGTCTGCACTCTTGCCACATAAGAAGGCCCTCCAGAACGCTTCTCCCACGTATCAGACTTACTTTAAAAAACAGTGCATTTTAAAAGATTTCAATGTTTCTAAATCTCAAGATAAGTAGGATATGATTATAATTATGTAGAATTTATTAAGGTGTTAAATACTGTACAGAGCACATAGATGCCCCTGCTCTCCAGAGCAAAATAGTGAAATTATAAAATCTTGGTAGTCTGACATCCATCCATCCATCCAACAAAGCATGTTCATTGCCCACCATATACCACAAGCCTGATAGGCACCCTGATCCCTTCCTGTGTCCAGCTTCCTCCCCTTACAGAAATCTCTTCCATCGTTTCTTGAGAGACAGGCCTCTAGTTTTTGCTTACACACATCCAGCAGTAAAGAATGCACTGTGAAAGAGATTATTCTGTTTAAAAATTGCTTTATCTGTTATACAAGTCTTCCCCCGTTTTCTGGTTTGGAAACTGAGGCTCAGAGCACTTTAGTGACTCATCCCCAGGCATATAACTAGGCTTCTGCAAAGCCAGTGTTGGAACTCAGCTTTCCGAATTCTTAATCAAGTGCTTTTTCCTTGCTATGAAAGTACAGAGGATACATTTTTTTCCTGTTTTATTTGACTACCAGTCAGATGTTTGAAATGCCTCTCCATTATTCTCCTTTTCCAATCCAAACATCCCCTCAGGTGATTAGGTTTCCAGACCCTTTCCTATTTACCCTAAGCTGGCATACTTCATGTGGTCAATGCCCAGAAAGGAATTTAATACTACAGATGTGGTCTGGCGGTGCAGAATACACCAAACTGATTACCTCCCCTCTTCTGCACATAAGTATTTGTTAATGCCACCTCTGTTTACATCATTTCTTTTTGGTAGCACGTAGTGGGCTCATGATGTACACACACACACACACCCCTTCTCCAAGGCAGCTCAAGTTTCATTTAGCTTGCAAACTGACCTTATTTTGTTTCTATCACATTTGATTCCATTAAACTTGGCTCATATTTCCTTACCCTCCAACTTTAGTAAGACTATGGCTGAATAATTTTAACTTCACAAGACAAAGTTAAAATAATCTATTCCACAGTTAGACATTTGTTTCAGTGAGTAATTTGCTCATAGTATGCTAAGCATGTGTTCTATTCCATTATTTCTCAAAAGATTAGGTTTGAAGAAACCATTGTGAAATGTGTTTTACAAGTGGGCTGTTGTTTTTACATGGATTTGAAAAAATCAGAGGCAGAAATTTTAAGTCCATGGTAAAAAAAATAGAGAAGAAGCAACAAGAAGCAGTCACTGGATTATACAGATAAATAAAACATATATACATATATGTTATAAATAATACATAGTATAAAATATACATATATTCATATATACATAAGAATGAATATGTAGTACATATAAACTATACATGTTTATGTATATAAATATTATATATATATTTGTATATCCATATATCTGGAATATATAGACATAGATATAGATTTATAGATTTATATATGTGTGGAATCATAGAAAAGTCACTCCAAATACACACATATTGACTTTGGGCAAGTAAGTCAGAAAGGCCATGGGTTTGATGGAACGCAGAAGTTTTAAACCCAAAATAGGTTTAGAATCAAATCCTAGAACAGTGGCTTATTCCTGACAAGTAGAGAGAGTTACCACAGAAGGGTCTTAGACTTGAAGAAATTCTTAAGGAAAATTATTAGTAACTAAATAATGATAAACAACTGAAAAATCATCAGAACAGCCCTGTGGTCTATCTGTGAAGAATTTAAAAGTAAAATAATTGTATAGTAACAGTAAGTTTTAGTAACGATGTTACTGAATGTGTACCTATGTGTTGATTTATTTTACATCTTAATCTTATTTTCATGTCCTGTTATTTTAAGTAGAAATGGAAAATTAGAATCATGCTAGAAATATGGCTAGAAAATGCAATAGTACTTAATAAATGGCTTTATAACTGCATCTCAACTTTTTACATTTGAAAAAAGCTAGTTTGCACATCTGGAGTCAGTATGGTAAGGCTGTTCACTTAGTAGGAGTTATCCTCTGTGCAAGTACAGAACTTGTCCAGAGGACACCGCTTGCTGTACAAGCCCAGCATTTTTTCTCACATATTCATTATTCACATGTTTGCTCGTAACGACAGTCCCTCAGTACAGGGAGTAAGAGAGAGCCCCTGAACTTGCCTTCTGTAAGCCTGGCTCAAAGCCAAGCCATGTTGCTTCTGCATCAAGGGAACTTCGGCAGGTCACTTACAATCACGGAAACTCAGATCACCCAATTAAGAAACAAACAAAAAATGCAAACCTCACATGGCTGTTGTAAGACTCAAACATAATACGTGTTTAACCCTTGTAAACCTGGAGCTCATACTGTCCATTTCAGAAAAAGCTGCATGGTTAGTTGAAGAAACACAATCCGGCAGCAAAAAGTAATTGAAAACAAATCCTTCCAATGCGTTAATGTTTTAAAAAACTCCGAAGAGGATCCAAGGACATAACACATCATACCGTCTATTTAAATTTCCTTTCTTCTTTTACTTACCCCTCTTATATCCCCAGCTTCCCCTAAGTACCTTGCTCAGTGATTGCTTAAATTTTCTTTCTATATCCAGCCTATAGCTGCTTTTTGTCGTCCCTATTCCTTCTCCCCAAGCCCACCCCTTTGTATACTTTTTATTATATAAATGGATTTTGCTACTCTCCCCGGGGAGAAGTATCCTCTTCTTTAATTGTGTGTGTGTGTGTGTGTTGTCTGCATGCTCAGGGTGGGCATTAGACCAGCTGGTAATTACAGGATTCTCTTTAGCGACTGGAGAAAAAAAAATGTAATTATTTTTATATGACATATATAAAAACACTTTTTCAAATGTCATACAATATTTCTTGTCAGGGGAGCCAAGCCTGTGCTATATATATGAAGGAGACGGGATATGTGAGCCTTTTGAGAAGGAAACCAGCATCATAGACTGTGGCCTCTATACTCCCAAAGGGTACCTGGATCAGTGGGCTAGCCAAGCTTATTCTTCTCATGAAGACAAGAAGTGTCCTGTTTCCTTGGTAACTGGAGAACCTCATTCCATGGTAAGTTAAGCCAGAAGAACAGAGTCAAGGCTAAACAAAATTGTGAAGTGATTCCCCCAGATGCTTAGTGTGACTTCCATTTTTCTCCTAACTCTGACACCAAATTTAGTTCTTACTGAACTCACAATAAGATCATGTTAAATGAGAAGCTTCTAGACTGGCGATTAAATCTTGTCTCCCACCCTCATCTCACTTACCCTCACTGGTTTTCATCTAGGAACCTTTGGCTATGCAATAGCTGGCTTCAGGATAACACAAAGGCATCTCAAAATTAACCTTATAATTGCACGTCCCAAAAATTATGCTTGGGCTTTGTATTTGGGATAATTTACTTTAAAAGAAGAAAAAGAAACAGTGAAGAGTCAGAATGCCTGGATGACATTACTGGATCTACCAGTATTATTATGATTATTACTGAAGTGAGGTTTGACCAGTCACCAAATCTCTCTGGGCCCTGATTTTCTCAAGTGTAAATTGGGTATAATAATACCTTTTGCATTTAACTCAATGGTTTATTACAAGGATTAAATGAAGGTAAAATATATATATTAAAGATCAAAGTACAATTTGAGTTAAAGAATTCTTATTGTTAAAGAAATTTTAGAGTTAGTACTAGAAACAAACCCATAGGTGTACAATTTTCCATGAATGTCTACCCAAATAAACAGCAGATCCTCTGAGGACTGACTTCTGTGAATTATAGTTAAATACTTAAAAGAAGATTAAGGGCTTTGGTTTTTGGATACTATCCTAGATGCTTCCATTGCCAAATAAACTCTGCCATTCGTCATAACAATAAGTAATACAGTCCTTTAAACAGAAGTAAGATTTAACTCTCTAGGTGTTTTAGGCCAGGATGAAATCATTGGATTTTAGCCTTGAGGAGACACCCCCAGGTGACTGAGGAACCAGCCAAGGTTGGTCCTCCAGTTCAAAGAGTTCGTCAAGGACCCAGGTGTCTTTGAGATTTCAGCTCGTTCCATCCTTGGCTTGCAGCTTCCTTTCTCATGCTCATAAAATGACCGTGACTCCTCCAGGCATGAAGTCATTATTCCAAGCAGGAAGAAGGGGAAGGTCAAAGGGAAACAGGTGCATGCTAGCTTAGTCTCTTCTTATTGGGAGAATGGCAGCTCTTCTGGAAGTCCAACACTATAGGCTTTTACCAACGTCTCATTGCTCAGATCCAGGTCACTTCATCATCCTTCATTGTAAGGGACCGTGAGGAGATGAGCATTTGGAGACACTCACCTTGAACAAAATTGGAGTTTGTTAATAAGAAAGAAAGGGAAATGAATATGGGTAGGCAACTAGCCATGCCTACCACACTCCTTCAACCAATTCTGGCATCTTTCTCACGAGCTCTGGAGCACAGTGACAGGAAACCAGGAAAGTTGGGAGATTCTGAGTTAGAAACAGCTCTCTAAGGTGGCTTTTAATCTAGCCTGTCTGTCTTCCCCCAGTGAAATGGGAGGAATTTCCTGGAGTTTCTCTTTCCTGGTTCCTTTACCCACCTGAATGCTTACTGGTTCCCTGGCTCAGTAGCCTCACTCCTGGGACTAGTGGATCCTGCATGGTAAGGATCTAACCATCATCCTGGACAGACTTCCCTGACTAATCCTGGGAGCTGTGCCAGGACTATTCTTTGAGCAAGATAACCTGGGTCAGCAGTGGGCTGAAAGTTGTCCTGTGTGTTCTTCTACCCTGGTAAGTTATACCTTGAGGCCAACAGAGAGCACTGAGATGTTCTACACTGGGAAAAGTTTTCTGCCAATGATGTGATCATTAAGGCATTCAGAAAAAGAGGAAAACTTTGGTTTTGAGCTGGAGTGTTTCATTGTCCTTACTTACCCCTCACCTTCCACATTTAATTTTTGGTTAAAATTGCATTTCAGATTTGCACATCACACCATCCAGGTTTACCAGAGCACCGTCCCCTTACTGGCTGGTTTCCCTGTGTCACCAGTCAAAATAGACCTCAGGATGAAGGGAGGAAGCAGCCAAAAGGTAGCCTGGAGAGAGAGGATGAGGTTTGGCTCAAAGTAAGTGGCCCAAATTTGTGTGTGTGTGTGTGTGTGTGTGTGTGTGTGTGAGACAGCTATGGCTAGATTGTGCACGTGTGTGGGTACGTGTGTGCGTAAATGATGCATTGGAATGGCTTCTCAGGAAATTCCCTTTTGTCATCTCAGTTTTTATATTTTGAATTTATTTTCATCTCTTTTTGAATGTTGGACTTTTCTTTGTAAGCAATCACTTTATCAAAGTATAATATACACACAAAAAAGTGTAAAAATCAGAAACGCATACATCAAAACTGTTTACAAAGTAAACATTCTCTCTACCCAACACACAGATCAAGAAACAAAACATTAACATCATCGCCAAAAGGCTCTCTTACTCCCCCTCTCCTTTATTGTCCTGCAGAGGTATCTACTATGTTTACTTCTATCCCCATAGATTACTTTGACCTGTTTGAATTTTATGTGAAAAACTTTGCAGTATGTACTCCTTGTGTCTTTCTTATTCAACATTCTGTTTGTGGGATTCATCCATGCTGCTTTCGCTTTTCTTAGCAGGAGTATTCTTCTTCATTGCTGTGTAGAATTCCAGTGCATGGATATACCATAATTTATTCATCCATATTGATGAACATTTGGGTTATCTCTCGTTTTTTCTCTATTGTATATTACAAATAGTTCTGCTATCAACATTTCCATACATTTCTTTGGTAAATGCATATAAACAGTTGGGTATATTCAGAACTGCAAGTTGGGCAGATTGACCACCTGTGTAGATAATCCCAAATGATTTTCCACTTGCTTGTACTAATTTATACTCCCACCAGAGGCTCATGAGTAGTCCAGTTGCTTTACATTTTCACCAATATTTGATATTTTAAGTCTTAATTTTAGTCGCTGTTGAAGATGTAAAGGTATCCTCCTGTGGTTTCAGTTTGCATTTACATGTTGGCTAACATGTTGGCTAATGAGATTGGGAGACTTTTATATGTAAATTGGCCATTTGTATATCTTTTTTCTTTTTTTACTGAAGGGCGTATTCAAGTCTTTTGCCCAAAGTTCTATTCGATTGTCTGTCATTTTCTTCTTAATTTATATGATTTCTTCACAACTTTCTGAATGTAAATCCTTTTCCAGTTGTATGTTATTTACTATTTCCCAACAGTCTGTAGCTTACTTTTTTTTTTTTGCTCTTAATGGTATCCTTATATGGATAGAGTTCTAAATTTTACTAAAATCCAATTTATCCTTCTTTTTATGGTTAGTGCTTTTTGTGTACTGTATTAAGAAATCTTTGCCTACCACAAAGATATACTTTCCTGTGTCATCTTTTAGAAATGTTACTGTTTTACCTTTCGTATGTAAGCATGCAATCTATCGGAATTTTAACGTATTGTATAAGGTAGGGATCAAGATTGATTTTTTCCCCCTAAATCTAGAACCATCATTACTCAAACTAAAATGTTCTTTTTCCCACTGTGCTGCACTGCCAACTTTGTTATAACTTACCACTGGCAATATGTGTGTGGAGGTCTGTGTATTGATTCTATATTTTGTTCTTCTGGTCTGAATGTCCTTCATCAATATTGTACTCTTAATTACTATACATTTTTGGTGAGTCTTAAAGTCATATCATGTAAGTCCTGAAACTTTGCTCCTTTTTTCCCCAGATTGTATTGGCGATTCTTGGTCCTTTGAATTTCCATATAAATTTTGAAATCAGCTTCAGTTTTCACACATGGAAAAAAAAAACCTGATCCAATTTTGATTGGGATTTTATTGAATCTCTAAGTCAATTTGGGGAGAGTTTTCTTTTTAAAATACTGAGTCCTCTAACATATTCTTTGAGATATTTAAATCTTTAATTTCTCTTAATGTTTTATAGTTTTCTGAGAAAAAGGGGATTGAATTTTAGCAAATGCTTTTTCTTCATTCATTGAGACGGTAGTGTTATTTCCCCCTTTGTTCTGCCACTGTCTTGATTTATTTTGATAAATGTTTAAATGTTAAACCAATGCTAGATCCTAGGGAAAAAATAACAACTTGGAGGAAATGTGTAATACTTTGTCAATACTTTTGGATCCTACTTTTGAATATTTCAAGTGTTTTTTTTTAATCTATATTTATTATAGCTTAGTTTCTACATTAAAAAAAATTTACTATTTTGTCAGGTTTTATGATGAAGGCTAACTTTGACTCCTAAAAGTAAGTTTCCTTTTCCCCAGTTATGTGGAATATTTTGTGTAAGGTTTGTGTTAATTTTGGAGGTATTCATCAATGAAGCTATCTGAGTCTGGTGTTTTCTTTGAGGAAAATATTTAAATATATGTTAAAATTTTTAAATGAATGTTGAAGAATTTGGGTTTCCTATCTCTTCTAAGAACTATTTTGGTTAAGTTCAGTTTTTCTTCAAGTAATTTGTCCATTTTTTCCTAAAATTCTGAATTAATTGGCATTAAGTTTTTCATAATGTTCTCTTACTTCATTTGTAATATTTTCACAATCTCCAGGACATTTTTTTCACTTATGCTATTGTTAATTTTTGGCTTCTTTGTTTTATTTTTTTGTTCAGTCAGTCTTGCTAAAGATTTATCAACTTTATTAATCTATTATTAATGTTTTATAGAACCAACCAAAAAAGATATATGTGTGTATATGTATATTCTTATATATATATACATAAACATAAAAAAGAATGAAATAATGAAAATAGCATAATGTGTGCTCTTATTTTCATTATTTTCTTCCTTTTATGTTTACATTAAATTTGCTCTTTTTCTAATAACTTGAGATGATGCTTGGATAATTAATTTTTAGCTTCTTTCTTTTTTATATATACGTTAAGGACTGTAAGTTTCCTTCTAAGTATGACGTTAGCAACACGCTACAAATTTCACATGTCTCATTTCTGTTAATCAAACATATTTTCTAATTTTTATTTGATTACTTTTTTGATCCCAGAGTTATATATAAGTGTGCTGATTAACTTCCAAACATTTATGTATTTTCTGGTTATGTTTCTGTTTTTGATTTATAGCTAGAGTCCCCTGTGATCAAAGATTATATTTTGTATGGTTTCAAACTTTTTGTAATTTGTTGACCCTTGAATTATGAAACAGCATATGGTTAAATACTGAGAAATATTACATGTACTTTGAAAGAAATGCATAGTCTGGAATTGAAATTGTTGGATACAGCATTTTATATATTTAGCATAGATCAAGTTCATCTATTATGTTGTTCCTATCATATATATACAATATATATACATGTTTTTCCTGATATTTTGCATACTGTTTCCATCAATTACTGACAGGTATGTGTTAGACTTTCTTATAATAATCTTGGATTTGTCTCTTTCTCTTTTATTTTTGTCAGTTTTTGATATATCCATTCTGAGGCTATGTTATTAAATATGCAGGTAATTCTCACTTTGCAGTATGGGACCACAAAATGACCATGTATCCTGAAACTGCGAAGTAAACTAAATAATCAATGGCAAAAATTACCGTTGTTACATGACCTCTGAAAATTTTTGTCACAATATTAAAAACTCTTATTTTGAGTAACACATGTGAAAGGAAATGAAAAAAAATAGTAAACTTTAGTTCATTATAATTTAAAACATTACAAACATAGAGAATTAAAGTGTTTAATTTCTTTGTTAAAAAAAAAACTACCAAGTGTAGTTTGAACAGTGCCTGCCTTTTTTTTTTTTGCATCATATGACTTATATTACAAAGCAAGCAGTTTTTCTGTGCCTTTGTGAATTATCACATTCCTTTCTAAGTTTGATCAGCTTCCAGTATGTTATAGTACTTTGCACTTTCAATGCTATGAAATATCTCTAAGAGTTCTTTGTATGTGATTTTTTCCTTGACATTATTCCGTCTGGGACATCTTCATCCTTTTTGTCACCACTGCTTTTCTCATTTATGTTAATAATTTCACTTTCACCAAGTTCCTCTGGCTGCATATCCAGAGTCTCAAACAGCAGCAACATCAATATTCCCACACTCAGTTATTTCATCTATAACTCTGTTTACCTTTAATTCAAATTTCACCTCCAGCATTATAATTTTTTTTTCTTTGCTGCACTTTCCTCCTTGCCGGCAGATCCCCTCTTTTGATTATCCATGTTTGTAAAATGTAGTTAAAATGTCAGTGGGAGACAAGGCAGCACAACTGCACAGTGACCAATCAATGACAGACATTGAAAGGAGCGATGTAATTGGTCACTGATCATGACTTTATTTGTTATTTACATGATGTGTGGATGGAAGGACTATTACGAGGCTTGTACTTTCTGCAGTTACAATGTCGTGCTAACTGAAGTTTGTGTTCTGTTATTGGGATTCTGGTGCTGCATAACTAAGCTGAGATAACTGGTATTTGTGCACATGGAAACTATGTAAAGCAACTACTGTCAGTATATAGTTTTAGAATTTTTATATCTTCCTGGTGGATTCTCTCTTTTAACAATAAGAAATGTCTGTCTTTATCTGTTAAGAATATTTCTTGCTATATTGTAAACTTCATCTGCTTTTAGTATAGCTGTACCTTTTTGTTTATGTTTGCCTATTGCTGCTTCTTCCATCCTATTACTTTTCATATTTATGTGCAATTATATTTAATATGCTGCTTGAAATCAACATATATATGTATATGTGTATATATGTGTGTGTGTGTATATATACACACAATCTTAAATTCTCTATTTTCTGATTGTAGTATTTAGTCCAATTATATTTAGTGTAATTAATGAAGCTTTTGTTTTATCTACCAACATACTATTTGTAATTCACTTGGTCCACATGTTCTCTGTTTTTTTCTATTTCTTGCTCTTTTTAGATTAAATAAGTAGTTTTATTACTTGATTTCCCATTCTGTTAGTTTGTTAGTTATACTTTTATTTTATTCTGTATCTTTGTTACCCTAGAGACTGCAGTGTGTTTCCTTACCTGGTTAGAGTCTGCTGTGGATTAGCACTCTCACAATTTCATAATCAGTGGGTACCTTAGAATGCCTCATCTCTATTTTCTGTTTCCTGGGTTTTTAAAGTTACTATGATTTAGAATTACCTAATATTACTGCCTCCAGTTCTCTTTAGTCCTACATTTCTATGCTTTTCTCATTTTTATTTAGCTTGAAGAAATCCATTTATTATCATTTTTTAACGTGAATCTGCTGGCAATAAATTCAGTTTTGGTAAAGTTGAAAATATCTTTATTTGACATGTATTTTCAAAGGGTATATTTGCTTAATAGAATTTGAGGTGGTCAGTTGTTGTTTCCATCAGTTTAAAGGTGTAATTCCATTGCCTTTTTACCTAGATACTTTCTTTTTAAAGTTAGCTGTACATCTGATATATATTACTTTGAAGGCAATGTCTTTTATTCTCTAGTGCTTTTAACACAATCTCCTTGTCTTCAACAGTTTTACTATAATGTTCCTAAGCTGGTTTTCCTTTGCATATATCTGGTTAAGGGTTTGTCAAAACCTGTGGCTTAATTTCTTTACCTGCCCATCTTTCTTTGAACACCAAATTACATACATCTGAGCTTTTTGCTGCTTATTTTTGTTCCTTTTCTCCGTGTTCTATTTTCCATTCATTTTTCCTCCAGGCTGCAGTCTGATTATTTAACACTGACATATCTTCCTTTTAGACTAATCCCAACTTTTACAGCATATAATTACTTGTTAAAATATTTATTAAATTAATAATTTCAGTCATTGTATTTTTAATTCTAGAATACTTGATTAATTTTTTCTATAGGTTCTCATTTTCTTTTAAATTCTCCATCCTATATTTTATTTAAAAGTATATATTGATCACAATCATTTTAAATTCTGTGTCTGATAGCACCAATATCTTGGTGACCTGAGATCTGTTCATGTTGTTTTTTTAAAAATTTTTCATTAATTTAGGCATATCTACTATCATACTGAATAATGTCTTAACTGAATATGAGAAACTGAAAGAATTGGATGGGCTCTGGCTAACAGTATCTTCCTTTCAAGATGATTTACTTTTTAAAAAACAAATATATATATAATAAGATTTGGGAAAGAGCAACTTAATCTAATCAGTGCTTAAATGCAGAAGCTTGTGCTTCTGTATTAATGGGCCCAGACATATTTCATATTTCCTTTCCTCTTAAGGCCTAGTCCTGCAAGGGTCTCAACTAAAAGCTTGTATCAGGCCTTCCACCTTGATAGTCTCTGAAGCGCAGTTTCTATTTCCTCAACAGTATGTGTCTGCTGAAAGTTCTGCTTAACGTTCTGGCCTTTCATCTGCCAATTTCTGCCTAGCGTCGTACACTCTTCTTCTGCTTAGCTTAGAAGTTGAAAATCATCTCAGTGGCAATAATGACACAGCATGTTAGGTAGGTTACCTTTGATGTAGTTTCTCTCTTGTTGAGTCTCTTCAGTCCTGACTGCCTTGGTTGCTCTTAAATGCTTTCAAACTTTTCTTTTTGTTTACTTTATTCATATTTTTTAATTGTCCTTATCAGTTGTACGTGTCCTACTCTAAGTTACTTCATCATAACTGAAAGCAGAAATCTCCAATTGGAATTTTTAATGTATGTATATTTTCGAGATCTGCACTCTGTCCTTATTACAAGTAATATAGGAGTAATATTACTTGTGTGAGAAAAAAATCACGAATATCATTGGAAGTTAATATATAAAAATATAACAAAAATTTAGTTTTCACAAATCCACATAATACCAAATAAATTAGGAAGTGATTAAAAAATATTAGCTAGGTAAGTTTTATTCCAAAGTTTTCTGAGGACTGAAGGATTTCTAACTCTTTATTATTCCTTTTATTTTACTTTAATCTTGATTTGCTACACAGTATGATTTGTATGCAATGGATTAGAGACAAATTTATTGCGCAAGTGAGAAACAACTGTACTGGAAAACATTAGCCTTGAAAATATCTTTCCAAAATATTTTCTTTACTAACATGCTACTTGCCCAACAAAATTTCTATCATTTTAGTCCATATTTACTAAGGTAGCTTATCTCTGTTAGTTTTCCTTACTGTTATTATTATTATCATTATCATTATTATTATTATTATTATTATTATTATTATTATTATTATTATTATTATTATTATTATTATTTAAATCTTGGGTCAATAGACCAAAATTTGAGAACTTTCTCTTACATAGCATAAAATGTGGATTCTTTGTATTGTTTACAATAATAAGCACATTTTAAAGCCATTTACAGTTTACAATGTGCATTCTCACACATTTTTTTATTTGATCCCCATAATAGCCCTGTGAGTTTGGCAAAGTAGGTGTTTTCCTGTTTTACAGATGAGGAAAATAAGGATCAAAGACTCGAAGCACTTTTTCTACATCACCCAAGAATAAGAGTAAACCTGAAGTTCAAGCTCATGCCTCTTGACTCTAATCCCAAGTTTATTCCTTTACACTATATTGCCTCATTCAGTCAACATTCATTATGCACCTGCGATATGCCAAACCCAGAAATAAGCACTGGGGATAAACAGGGAAATATGACATGAGCAAGAAAACAAGTTAAAACATATGTGGAATTGGAAGAAAAGTTTTTCTGTCTTCTTTTGTTGGATTTCTTCTAAATTCTTCAAAGACGATATATTTGTGGATCTAGTCCATAGGATTTATTAAGTGCATATTGTAAACTCTAAGGGCCATTAGGGGATAGAGAAAGAAACAGAAGGCATGAGCCTGTCCAGAAAGTGCTTTGACTCTAAGCAATATAGACAACAAGTGAAGCAATCTGAGAAGCAGACATTCAACAAAGTACTTATTATTTGGTTTCACAAGGAGCCCATCTACATATGCAAAATCATATGTTCACATTTATTTCCATGGCTGGTCTATAATGCCTCCAGTTTAGAATGGTCCCACTCAGGCTGGACTGGTTAGCAGTCCTAACAGGAACCACCACATGGTCATAGTGTTTTAAATACCGAGGTCCTCCTCCACATTAGTTATAAATTGCAGACCACTGCCTGGAAGCCCTCGGTACCTAAAGCCCAAAGTCTGTTAATCATAATTTCTTCCCTTTCTTTGTTTAGGTTCAACTAGCCAAACACTGCATATGAATCTTTAACAGAATAGGCAATGCATATTTAATTGATTGGATTTCAAAGATGAGAATCCCAAAAACCAGGCACTAAAGAGGAGGCGATAGAAACATATTTATTGAGACTTATTCTGGTCCAGATATCTTATTATCAATTGTCATACGAATTTTTATCAGGTATATGATTTTTCTGATTCTAAAAGTGATTATCTGAAAACTCATTTAAGATACATAGTAGAGGTACAGATAGGATTCAGATTCAGATCCAGCTTATTCCAAAGCCCATGGTTTTTCCTCTATACGGAGGGTTGGAAAACATTTTCTGTAAAGAGCCAGATAACAAATGTTTTAGGGTATGTGGCCCATAGTCTCTTCGCACTGCTGTTGTGGAGCAGAATAAAAGCCACTGTAGACAATACATAAATGGATGAGCATGACTGTGTGCTGATAAAATCATACTTATGAACCCCAAGATTCAAATTTCATACAATTTTCACATTATTCACATTATTTTTCTTTGAGTTTTTTTCAACCATTTGAAAACGCAAAAGCCATTCTTAGCTCACAAAACAGACAAAAGCAAGCAGTGGATCAGATTTGGTCCATGGACTGTAGTGTGCTGACCTCTGCTCTGTTATCTAGTTTCCAGTTAACGCTAAAGGTATTTATGAACATTTGTCTTATTTCCACACGATGACAATATTCACTGTTAATTCTACTCAATAAACATTGCCTAAAATGAACAAAAACATTGTCCTGTAGAGGAATTCGATGATGAGTGCGTAACCATCTTCACCCTTAAGTTATATACACCTCAGTGGGCATGTTTACGTAACTACCGTAGAAGACGAAATGTTATAAGTCATATGCTACAGATAGAGTAAAGTGTAAAATAGACTCAAAAGGACCTGCAGACTGATTATAGACATAGGAAGATAGAACTAAGCCTCATCTCAGACTGAATTTCCCCATTATCTCATCTTCCACACTCATTGTACCACACACAGCACACATGCACACACACGCACACATTCTAGGATTTAGAAATTTTAGTCATAACAGATTGCTTTCAGTGCTGGAAAACACCAAGGTTTTTACACTTCCATAACCTTTTAGGTAAGGAATTCATGTGTTTCCTTCTTAGTAAGTGCTTTCTCCACTTTGTCTTTCCAAAAAACGCGTACTCAATCTTCTAAGATTTGACTCAAGGACCACTTCTCTTGTAAGGTGTAGACTTCCCTGAGCTTCTCTCCCAAGCCCTACTTAGTATGTATAATTAATCTCTTCCTTCTATGACTCCTCAATAAACATTTCTGTCATAGTTTCTATACACTTTATTCTGTCTCTCTTGTTTCTGTCTCTCCATCTCATAAACTGTAAGGATCTTGCAGACCACGTCTGGTCCTGGTTGTATGAACACAGACCTGCCTGTTGTGATGTTTAAAATGTTTGGTGATCGCATGAATAAACGATGGGAATGTCAGGTCTTAGTCTTGGCAATCAAGAGCATATTGATAATACTGCTTATGACACAGAGCAGAGGCGGGTAGGTAGGACGGTGGGCTTGGCTAGATTGAAAAGGGGAGGTGACAAAGGCCAGAAATAGGGGTAAACCACCTCTTCCTGCAAAACTTTTTAAAAGATGGACTGTAGTTTAAGTGGAAACCACATCAAAAAGAATCTTCAAAGATGGGGAGAACTGGTCATTTTCTTTGGTTGTGGCAGGCTGGATTCTTTAGGAAGCAGATTCTGAGATGAAACTCAGTATGCAAGATGTTTGCTAAGGAGTGGCTATCAGATGCTAAGGACAAAGATAACTATATCTATTGGTACTTTTAGAGCTTTGCTACTCAAAGTATGGTTGGCCTCCAAAAGCATCAGTTTTACCTGAGAGCTAGATAGAAACACAGAATCTCAGATCTACTAAATCAGAATCTGCATTTTAATTTGATTCTCAGGTGATCGGTATGTACCTTAAGGCTTGAGGAGTACTGCTTTAGAGGATTGTTATTTCAGAACTCAGTTAAATGACTGATGTTCAAAATGTTGCCTCTAATTTATCAAGTGAAAATTCAGTTAAATACAGGATCTTCTTTTTAAAAGGAAAGAAAATGTCATAATACATACTGGAATTATTTCTGTATATATGATTGAAAAGTCTAAAAAGTTCTTCCTTTTCAAAGTAAATTTTTCTCTTTGGAAAATTAACCTATGGATTCCTGCAGTCCCTGGGAATCAAAAAAAAAAAAAGCAAAAGATGACTATGTATATATGATTTTCATTTTTAATCAAAAACTAGTGTAGTTCATTGAAAAAAAAGAACTTTATCTCCCTATGGCTAAACAGTTTCTCCTCAGAGTAAAGGGCTCATTTTCCATTTTCCCATCTGATTGCTACTAATCTAACTTTATTTTTTTTTAACATGGAAGCTTTTTCAGGCCCTAGATATGACAACTTAGCAAACTCCAAGTTTCATAAATAATTGGAATGACAATTTTTTCCCCCAGAAGGGAAACTTTGGCCCTGCAGTGCATCCTTCATCCCCTCACTTAAACATTCTTGCTCCCAAGAGAACCTTCTTTATCTGTATTTCATAATACATTTTCTCATTCTCAGACTTTGTCTTAAGTGGAATTTCCCCAGGATTCACATTCTGAGAAGAAGATTTGCATGCAGAAAGTTTATGGAGAACTTTCCTTGGAATCAACATCTGTGGGCGAGTTAAAGAAGTGGGGGGTGGGCAGAGGGGGGAGTGGAGCTAGGAAGCAGCTGCGTAAAGGTGTCAGCATCCTGTGGGGAACTGGGATGGCTCTTCAGCGTTGTCCCTCCTTGTGCACCACTCATTCCTATCAGAAGGCCACTAGACATGGGTTTCTCCTTCCCCCTTACTACAGGAGAGTAGCATGGCATTGTGGAGGGTTTTTTTCTCTGAGGGAGATTCCTTGAAAAAGACTTGATGTGAACTGAATGATCAGCCATGAAGAGGGGGTTTGGGTGGAGCACCACAGTATCCACTACAGCTTTGCTTTTGCCTCTTTCTGATCCGCCTTCTGAGTCTCACAAGCTGTTCTGACACAAAGTCTCTGCAGACTTAGCCCTGGTGTCTAACACCACAGATGAGGAGATGCTATTAGGAGTTGAGCCAATGAGGTGATTCTTATCTGAATCCTTCCACCGATTTGCCAAATCATACATTGTCAGATATCTTCTCCTGGATGGCAGTGGTCATAATGGAGGTTTCCTCTTCCTTTCATAAAATGACAAGTGGACCTCACTCTTCAGAAAAGGAACCACAAAAGCACATGGTTTTTATAACCTTACTTGTGCTCTGAAGGAGTAACACAGTGAATCAGCTGGGTTTTGACCAACACCAAGAGAAATAGGGGACTGGACATGGGAGGGAAGTCAAATCAGGTTCAAAACTCTTTCCACATTTTGACTCACATCCTCAAGTGTTGAGGCCACCAAGACTGCTCAGAGACAAGAGGCTAGTTGGCTCACACCTTCCCTTCATCTGTTAGATTTGGACTTCAGGTAAGATACCTTGAAACCTTGAGAGTTAAGCTCTCCCGTCAAATTCCTTAAGTTTACATAGACAGCAATATTATTAGGGAGAACCACATAAAATTGCCAGTATTTGATGGTTTCTCACCTACCAAAAAACCATGTGGTTCAACCAATAGTATAAGAGTCCTTAATCTAATTTCTGTTGACCCTAACTGGACTATGAATGGTTTTCAGAGGGTTCTCTTAGCTCCCTGAAATAGTATAATGCTTTTATACCTGTCTTCATGCGACTTCATTTTTTGTGGGGAGAAAGGGCACACATGTCAACAAATTTTCTAAGAAAGTTGTAATTTTTTTCTCACTCCAAATTAAGACCCATAGGACAGTCAAAAGAATACAGAACTTAAAGTCAGAAAACCCAGATTCCTACCTGTCTAACATTCAGCTAGAGGAAGTCACTTAAGCTCTCAAAATCCTCCTTTCCACTTCTATAATATAACCTTTGTATCTTGGTGATATTTTGGCACAAAAATGTCTAATAGGAACAAAAAACCCAATGAGTTTAGTGGAGTCTCTAGCAACGCATGTGATCATGTTTGGCAAACTGGAAAATGCTATACAAACAGAAAGTAGTGTGTGTACACTTTCTCCTGTTCAAGGGCCTTCCCTTCTTCTCTGGAATCAGGAAGTGCCATAGATGAATGAAGATGGAAAGGCACACACACACAAAATAACATCTCAGTAACTAACCAAAAGCATTTTAAAACCTCAGGGAAGATTCTTTTCAAGTTTGTGGTATGGTTTCAGGGTCTGCTGTCCAGGGACCACCACAAAGGATGACCTGGACTTTGAAATGCTTGGTTTATGAGTCTATTAAGTGTGTCTGTACCCAGCAGGCAGATTGAAGACGCATTTCTTAAACCTAAACAGTTCTGCACTATGGAAACATTCTTTCAGTCTTGCCCCTCACCAGTGGCCAGAAGTTAGACTGGCAGTTAATATGCAGGCTTTCGGTGGAAAGCTGAGCGTGTGGGACTGGTTTTCCACTTCTGTCAGTCAGCCAGTTTCTCTCTCTCTCTCTCTCTCTGTCTCTCTCTCTCTCCCTCCAATCTTATATTTTCTCTGATTCAAAGTATTCCGTGATAGATTCACTGATCTAATTTCACTGGCAATCACTCTATCTTTAGACCATTCCTCAACCTGAGAATCAACTGCTTTTCTAGAAGGTGTTGACTCCTTTCTGATATCTAGCTATAGTATATCTTCTGCATAAAAGCCAGGTTCAAATTAATTTTATATTGCCTGTGAAATACATGGATGCCATCTCCTTGTTAAATAATAAAGCATTAGAGACAAAGCTAATAGACTCCTTGACGTAGCCCCTTGGACTTTTCTCTCAGTGCATGCCTGGTGCTCATTTCAGATCTGAGTCGTCGCCAAGGAGATGCATCAGGTATGCTTTGTCCTGAAGGGGACGGCTGTTCACGTAACGCATCTGGTGTGGTGATGAAAGAAGTGTCGAACCTGTATTGGCAAAGGTGGTGTCGGGATAGAACGAGCCGAGCTTCATGTTGCCTAATTTTCTGCCCCAGCCACTACCTAGTTTAACATCCAGGAACATAAAATTCATTACTTATTTCATGTGAAGTAAAAATAACCTAGACCATTGCATATATAAAGATTATATATATAATATACATTAATATATTATATATATTAAAATAGCTGTGACTTGGCTGTGGAAAGAGCAACTTTTAAAAATACCATCTTTGTTCAAGTGAGGAATGCACTTGTACTGTTCTAATTATGCTGCTAATTCTAGAAGTTTCTTTGTCCGTTTGTACAGCAGAAGTAGGTTTTTAATAAATGTACATTGAATTGAATTTTCTGAAAATTCTATTCAAAGAGTTATGTACGCAAAATGTATTTTTTTATCATTCCTGTTTATAAGGTAGAGCTTCAAATATTGCCAGTTCCTGTGGAAGCAGAACCTGGGGTACCATTTCACGTCCACTTGTGCCATTTTAAAGGAGCACATGTGAAATATTTTAGCCTATAAATTTCAGAAAAGCACAATGCTCTATGTACCAAAACACATGGCTGTAGTTTTAATATTAAAAAATTTATTCTTTACTCTTATCTTCCTGTAGTTTGAACAGAGTGAAAAATAATTTCTTCTTAGAAATGAGAATTATTGAACGTAAAGTCCGTACTCGATAAAAGGCACTGTCCTATGTGCTTTCACACGGTTTCATTTAGTCTTCGTGGGAACCACGTGAGAAGAGGTAGTTTGTCAGTTTCTCAGACGTGTGGAAGAGGAAATCCAGGCTCAGAGAGGAGAGATGGACTGTGCAGATTTACCCAGCTAGTAAAGACGGAGCTAAGCATTAAACCCAGGGTTCTGCCTGGCCAGCCCTCCTTCAGGAATGGTGAACTCACTCGATTCCCTTTACCATGGCTCAGATTCGTTATACGTGTACGTGCAGATTCAAACCAGTCTCTGCTTTTGAGGTTCCAACAGTTGCATGAGAGAGTTTGTATTTCCCTTGCGTTTAGTTGCTACTGTGGGGCAGACTGGGTATTTAGATGAGAATGAAGTCTGGCTGCCTCTCCTGTGTCACTGTGAGAGGAAATGCCCAAGACTTGGCACCCCGTACCTTGATCAAACCCTTGTCTCTTTTTGATTTGTGTATCCCAGCGTTCCTCTCCTGTGTCTCACCTGTGGTTTTCCTACTTAAGCCATGGCCTGGAAATCCCGGCATAACCACTTCCCACAAATCAAGGCACAGAGACACTGCCACCAGGAGCAGGCTTGCAGGTTCAAAGTGATTTGGGATTCAAAGACCCTTAGAGCAAGGAGATGCAAAACGAGTTGGAAGTTTTGGGCACGGGCCCTCGGGACGGAGAAATCCACACCGTGAGGCCTAGTAATTAGTTTCAGGTGGGTGGTGTCTTTGTTGGGACCCAGCAGAGACTGGGAAAACTGAGCTCTCCTGTTCCTTGTGGAAGCTACCCCACTCTTCGAGTCTGAGGCCTGTTGGGGTAAAGCCACCAGGTACTTGTTTGGAGTCTGTCTGTTGCTGGCTCAGGAAACAACCCAGCACTTTCTTCCAATACTCAGGTCTCTTTTGTGGTGTATGAAAAGGAAGAGGTTGTGGGAGACCCCAGGGGACTTTGATGTCAGTGGGGGCTGGAGTTGAGGGCTTTGCATTCGGCTCCTGGTTCCCTTATGGTGTGTTTCATGTCTAGCCCTCATTCAGCCAGGGACAAAGGGCCTCGTATTGCAAGCTGTAACCTATGGGTCTGGATACTTCTTAGATTATAAAGAAATATTTATTACTTCAAAGAGGGAAAATGAAAAGGGGGGAAAAAGAGACTGTAAAAGGAGGGTGTGGCTGGTCTTTCCCTCAAAGGAGGCGAGAAAGAAGGCAGAGTTGTGCTATGCTGACCGCTGAAAATCATAAAATCACCCTAATTAAGCCAGCCGTGCAAATGGACACTCTATAAACACACCACCAAGGCTCAGGGAAAGTCAGTCTGCGGACAAGGAAGAATTCTCGTTAAAATGGAAAACATGTTTTACTCTCCTGCTCCCCATTTTAAGAAAAGGCCTCTACCATTAGATGTTGGACCCTGCTCTGACACTGAGGGCGGTTTTTCTTCTGGGGCTTTGTCCCTTTCAGAGCCTGATAAAAAGCTAGAGAGATACACACAGAATGTTGTAAGGTCCGGCACCAGATTCTAATCATGCAGCAAACATGCAGCAGCAGGGAAGGTTAGCAACAACTCTTGACAGAAATGAAGAATAATGCTGCGCTACAGGAAGTACAGCAGAGGAAGACTTTACTACATCAAATAATTTCAATGTGGAAAATAAACTCTCCAGGTCCCCCCCCACCACCACAATCTCTAAGACGTTTTCTTTTATATTAAAGGATTCCGAAGGACGAAACTTCCATGGTTTACTGTGAAGGACTGTTTCATTGTTAATTAGTCTAACCATCTAGGGGTATTTCTTATAAGTAACTGAATTTTCTGGTGCCTCCCTGTTGCCCTCTTTTCCAGCCATGGGGAAGGTGTGCTTGGGGACCTTAGTCTCAGAAGCAGCAGCCTGCAGTAGCCTCTTCCTTATGTCATCGTTCAAATGCTAAGTGACGGCTTCTGATACAAATTTGAGCGAGAGGCAGGAAGGTGGGGAAGGATAATTAGCTCTGCCAGTTCAGAACGAAGTGATAGCTTGGTGGTCATCTTGTCCACTTCTCTCACTTTGGAGATAGGGAGCTATGTGGTGGATGGCTGTCTCCAGCAATGTTCTCTTTGAGTGATCTTTTGAAGTCATTTAAAGAAAGATTCAGATTAAAAAAAAAAAAAAAGAATCAGTGGAAGTAAAAAGTCTCAGAAAAAGGTGAGCAGTTCCATACCTGAAAGTTATCCTCTTTCCAGCCAATTCAGACTTTTGGGGTGACACTGGCATCCTTCTGTGCCCACTGCATCTCATCTGTAAGGGAGAAGGGAGCTCTCTATACATGGCACGTCACTTGAGAAGTATAAAAAAAGTGTGGCACGTGCCTTGATGCCCAGTGGGAATAATGGCTCATCCATATATGTTCTTATGCCTAGGTTTGTTTCAATAGACCAGGAGTGGCCACAGCAATTTTCATTTTCTTGACATCTGATGGCCTGGTACCTGGGGGACATCAGCGGTCAACAGTGACCCTCCACCTGACTGATGTCAGTGGAAACAGCCATTCTCTTGGTGAGTCTGATAATTACCCCTTTACGGGCACTAGAGGACAGTCGGATAGGCCCAGGAATCAGCGTAAGGTCTGTCTCTGATATGTTTGGGACCTTGCCTACCTCACGCAGCTAATGAGAAGAGAAAATGAATACTAGATACGTAAACTTGGTGCTACATGAATGGCTTAAAATACTGTTCATTTCCTTGTTTCTCTCCAGGAACCTATGAACTGTCATGCCAGCATAACCCACTGGTTATCAATGTAACCCATCCCTCGCATGTCCTCTCCCACCACACCGCCTCAGCGCTGCTGAATTTCTCATCCCCGTTGGTGGGCATCTCAGCGGTGGCTCTAAGGACCTCCTCCCACATAAGTCCTCCAGCTCCCAATAGCTGCACCCCAGAGCACCAGGGGCAGAACCGTCAGGGACAGAGGTACAGAACCCCCCTTTCTTCCCTTTCCTCTTTCTTTTTCTTGTGACATGCTGCTGTCATTTTCACACATGCCGTTGTGTATATAGTGGGTGTTTGTTCAGCAGCTAAAAATGGTCTGAGAACTGCTGAAAAGGTAGAAGAAGCAAGCAAAGGACGATTCGTAGGAGGCTCACTTGCGTTTCATATTTTGCTCTTCTTTCCTTAGCTGAGAATAATTTTTATGTAAATATTTATCATCTTTACAAGGTCTTCAAATCTTTTTTACATATAAAACCACTGCCTTCAAATCAACACTGTTACATAAACTGCCAAAAACTCAATGCTCCCTAAGCAACGTATGTTTTTCCACTTGTTCCCTCCTGGACCGCGTATCTAGCAAGTTTAACAATTAGTTTCTAAGACATGTCATCTAATCAGTTAAGCTTACTGTGGAAATCGGGACTACACTGGCTACGTGTGGCTTTCTGTGGACATCTGCGAATGTCATCACGTAGACAGGATGGATTTGCTTTGCTGGATTCTCAGCCACAGCCGGTAGAGGAACTGTATGGACTTCACAGCGATGGTGTGCCCAGGCTTGGCGCTGATGGGGCAAGGAGCAAGCCAGACATGATAATCTGTGCTGCCGTTGGGCTGGACTCATTCTATGAGTGGTCTAATCGACTGAATGGGACTGCAGGTAACAGGGTTTGTTCCCTCAAGGAGTGAGGTGTCAGGCAGTTGGGATCCTAGTCACAAAATCTGGGGTTCTGGACAGTGCTCCATCACCAGGGAGGAACTCCGATGCCACCATGCCCAACCTAGGTATCCCAGAAACCCAGCCTTGATTAGGGACTAGAGGTAGAGGGAACTAGTATAGTATATTAGTTATCTTTCTCTGTATAGCAAATTATATCAAAATCTAGTGGCTTATCACGATTTCTGTTGGTGAGGAATTTGGATGCAACTCAGCTTGGTGCTTCTGGCTAAAAGTCTTCTAAGAGGTTGCCGTCAGCTGTTGACCAAGGTTTCAGGAGCCTCAAGGCTCAAGTGGAGCTGGAAATTCACTTCTAAGCTCATTGATGTGGCTTTTGGCAAGCCTCAGGAGATTGGCGTCCAAACTCATATAGGTGCCAATCAAACTCATAGAGGTGCCGGTGGTGGGCACACTCACATAGGCATGGCTAGGTTCCTTGTCAAGTGGCCTTCTCTGTAAACTGCACGAGTGTCCTTGTAACATGGAGGCTAATAATCCAAGCAAGCAAGCAAGCAAGAAAGGAAGGAAGGAAGGGAAAGAAAGAAAAAGGAAGGAAGAAAGGAAGGGAAAGAAAGAAAAAGGAAGGAAGGAAGGAAGGAAGGAAGGAAGGAAGGAAGGAAGGAAGGAAGGAAGGAAGGAAGGAAGAAGGGAGGGAGGAAGGAAGGAAGAAAGGAAGGGAGGAAGGAAGGAAGGAAGGGAGGAAGGAAGGAAGAAAGGAAGGGAGGAAGGAAGGAAGGAAGGAAAAGAAAGAAAGGAAAGAAAGAAAGAAAGAAAGAGAAAGAGAGAGAGAAAGAAAGAAAGAAAGAAAGAAAGAAAGAAAGAAAGAAAGGAAAAGAAAAGAAAGAAAAAGAAAGAAAGAAAGAAGAGAAAAGAAAGAAGCCAATCTTTTTATAACAAGATGTTGGAATTGACAATGCATTACTTCCAGCATATTCTGTTCATTAGAAATGAGATAATCTGTCCAGCCCATACTCAAGGGGAGGGATCTACATCAGGGCACGAATTATGAGAGACCATCTACCACCTACAGTAATAGTATTTTTTGTTAACTGAGCACTAACTATGTGCCAGGCCTTGCAGCAAGTGCTAGGAATGGGGAGAGTCTGGGTGATGGGCGTTGCAGCATTAGCTCAGTCCATCTGCAACTTCTAAGTCTTCCTGAGCAAACATCTTCAAATATTAATTCAAGAATGTAGACTATTAAATTAACATTGTTTACTAGAAGTATTGCCTCTTTCTCGTGTGTTTTCCAATTATTTTCTCTCCTGGCTCTTACCTCTGGCCTCAAGCCATGCAGAATTTCTTTTAGGTCCCTGACACATGTGTTCTTGATGAGCCTCATATCTTTGCACATAATGTTCCTACTTTCTTGAATGGTGTCCAGTACTTCTCAACTTTCACTCACACTTTGACCATCAGGATTCACCTTCTTCTGTGAAGTTTTAGCAAACTCCCTCCTTGTTTCTATAGGACATTGCACACAACCCTACACTCTACAAAAGCAGTGGGTGGTAACTATGTATTTACTTGATTCTATTTCCCACCAAACCCTGAGCTCCCTACAGTAGGAATTCCATTCAGTACCTCTCAGTACCGATTAGAGGCCCTGGCACAAAAGAGGTGTCAGAAACTGTACATTAAACGACAGTTACAGACTTTATCTCAAAATCCTCCTTAGACCAGAAATGAACAAGCAAACCAAAAAAGAAGTCACAGTCTCGCTAGACCTGAGGGACAAGAACTCCCCTCACTGTCACAGCTGTGAAGTTCTGACAAAGAAGTTGATTAATTATGATCACTGTGGCGAGTTCTTCACTTACTTTCATTTGGCCCTGTAGGAAAAACAAGTTTTATATGCATGCATGCAAACCAGTAGAAATAGAATATGATCCTCCAGTTTACACAGAGTCTATCTGGAATGCATAAGCATTTCCAAACCACATGTGACTGACAGGAGCCGTGCAAATTGGCTTTTCCTTCTCGGCCAGCAAATAAGTGCAATATAGTAATACGCAGGGAACCTAAGTGATCCCATATATTTTCTCTGTGAGCAGATTTAAAATCTGAGTCCCTATGTATTCTCAAAGAATAGAATTCTTTTTGCATCTTTGTATCAATCACAATTGTAAATGTAGATAGACCATAATACGAAACCCTCAAATTCTGGGCATAGTGAGAGCGATTCCTGGCTACCTCCTTCTTACCCCTTATGACCTGAATTCCATTAATACTGAAATGGGCAAGGCAGAGCTGACAGATGCCTGGCAGTGGAAGATGTGTTATCCATTATGCATTTAACCATTAAGGACTGGTGGCCTGTCTTGTGACACTGCATCTTTAAACCAGCCTGACTGGCCCACAGGCTGATGCTTGAAGGCCAGTAGCCCCACATCTGGCTCTCCAGGGACATTCCTGATCCTTACCCTGGACCCTTCGGCTCTGATCGCTCTCTTCGTCTTGTTTCCCATTCTGCTGTGATGGCAGCACAGCTTCTGACCCTTTGGGCTTAGTCTACTGATAATGAACCCCTTAGTCTTGAAAACCAAGTTTAGTGTTCCTGGTTTTGGTCACCAGTGCCAAGTAAGAGCTTACTTCATTCTTGCTCTCTGGCTATTTCCTGACCTAGCCACGTGGAGGAAAGGTCCTGCATATCCTGCCACGGTATCCCGTGAGCTGGAGTGTCAGGCAGATCCTCAACCATCCCAAGATTGTATTGATGGCCTTGGGAAGTGGGAGCCATCTTTTTGATTAATGCAGTGGGATTTTTGAATGCATCCAAGATATACTCCAGGCACTAATGGGTTAATTTGCCTAAGTGAATGGATTAGCTGGCAGATAATCAGGATTCATATCATCTGCTTTGGAAATTCGAAAGACCAAGTCTAGAAGAATTTACTAATAGGCAAGATTTGCTGATGGGCATGTGGTTTCTCCTCCAGCAGAATTTTATTTTTTCAGTCATATGAATGCTGTAAAAACCTTGGTTGTAACTTCTCTGACCCTACCTGATGGGATATCCATCAGATGCCCCAGTGTTGGATCTTCTGAAAATGGAGGACATCATCTCTTTTTCCAGGGCATGGGCTGATGACAGTGGGTGAAATTTTTGACTTCTCATTTGTAGCATTTGTACTTCCCTTCCTACTGGTTTTTCTACCTACCTGCTCTGCGAAAGGTTGAGAATGCAGTGTGACCTTCCAAGCAATTGTGCTTTTTTCAATTTCTCCTTGTACTTCAAACAGTTCTGGTTTTGGTAATTTCATGTTACATAATTAGGTGTGAGTGCTTGTGACTTTTATCTTTACTAGGACCGTATCTCTTGCCAACCCTTTTGCCCCTTTAAATGCTTTTGGCTTTGTATTATGCTTTGTCTGGAATTAAAATTTCCATCCCTGCTTTCCTTTTGTTTGTATTTGTTTGATAAATATTTGCCTTTCTTTTAGTTTTAACCTTTCTCTATCTTCCCTGCCAATGAGCCCTGGGCACATTGCTTCACTGCACTGTTTACAAAGACAGTAGGATTTCGCTGTGTAAAACTACTCCAAGCTTTAACTCTGAACATTTGTCTTATGGTCCTGAAGGCTCTAGTTTCCTCTAGGACTCTGTAGCATCTTTACCTTTGGGACTTGTCTCCCAGGATTCAGTGGCCTTTGTCCATGGTTCCCCCTCCTCCCTACTCACTCCTACCCCACCCCACCAAGACCCTTCTACTTCCCCACCTGAAATCTTGAAATGGGTGAAGAAAGGGTACTAACAAGGAATACTGGATAGAGAACAGGTCTGTGACCCCTGAAAAGTAGTGCCCAGTTTTCTGGTCTTTACAGGGACCTGGAAATAAAGAAGGAATGGCCCGTCTCTCTCTCTTCTTTTAGTATGGCTCTGTTCTTTATTTGCTTTTTTTTTTTTTTTTTTTCCAGAAAACAAGCAAAAAGCGGGGAGGGTACAGCTCAAGTAGTAGAGTGCATGCTTAGCACACAGAGGTCCTGGGTTCAATCCCCAGTACCTCCTCTTAAAAAATAAAATAAATAAACCTAATTACCTCCCCCCACCAAAATAAACAAAACAAAAAGTTTAAAAAATATTTTAAAAAAATAAGCAAAAAAAAAAAAAAAAAGGAATGCTTTGGCTTCCAGTGATGTTTCTCGATTCAACTCCAATACATTTTGAAATCAGGAGAAAATCCTCGCAGAGTCCAGTTAGCCATTTCGGTTTTGGGATTTGAAAAAAGTTTTCATATCTTTCTGTGTTGTCAGTGTTTAGGTGGGAAGCAGGGAGAGATCACCTCAGAGTATTCTTGTGAGGTTACCTGAGAATCTCACCTGTGGACTTTGGGGCACATTCCAACAGCAGGGGGGAGCACGGCCTCTGGTGGTTTCCACACCATTGCCCATCTTTGTTTTTTTGACCATCCTCCTTTTACAGGATGTGACAGTTATCAGTCAACTTGCTGCTTCTTATCTCTAAATCTCCCCTCATCACCCTAGTTTGTAGTACTAGAACAGGATTTTCTTAATATTTATCCTTTGCTGACTGGCACAGTGTTAACTCTTGTCAACAGAGGGTTTTGGAGAGACACTGCAAGGGGAAGGGGCTTCTCTTCTTGGGGTTTGATGCACTTTCTTCTCTCTGGCTGCTGTGACGTGCTCGGCAGTGCTGGGCGAACACCTATGGTCAAGTTCAGCAGCCATTTGGGCACCCAGGGTACTTGTTTCCAGTTGGCTCTTCAGCACAATAGCCAAAGGTGATAACTTACTAATTGTGGCCCCACTACATGTCACTGATTGTTCGCATCCCGTTTCCCACTGACAGGTGGCTCAGCAGTGTGCTCAGACCCAAAGGCACAACCAAACTGATTCCCAAATCCTATCTTTGTGACTGTCTCCACAACCATTTGCAATTCCATTTAGTGCCAGTCAGAGTCCAGTCAGGGCACATTAATTAAAATAGGGGAGGCTTACTATAAATACCTATTAGCAAGTAACAGAGGATTTACTACTTAGGGGTAAAGAGAACCCTAACAGGTAGAAGAACGGTGGCTAAAGGAAGCTACCACTCCTTTAAGGAATGAAGGAAGAGTTCCAAAGAAGAAGCAAATGTGGAAGAGGTCCCCCCCACTCCCCATCACCAGGGTGTGATTTGAGTCTCTTTGGAGAGGGTGGAGCAGTGGCACACTGGGTGACAGAAGTTTGCTAAGGTTTCATAGGCTGACACTGGCAATCAAGAAACCACCCACTGGGGTTCTGATCAGAGTTCATTAGGAGGCTCTGTTGAGGTGCCATGGGGACTGTCTGGAAAGCTGCCATTGGATGCTGCTGAAACTTTCTGGGAGTCACCTGCTGGACACTGATGAAACTTAATGCGAAGCCACCCATTGGGGTGCCAATGAAACTATCCGGGGAGTCATTCATTGGGAAGCCAGCTAAGGTGCTGGAGGAACTGCTGGGGCATGAAGAGTGTCACTAAAACTCGTTAGGGGGTGAGCAGCACTGGACTGAAGCTGCGTTGAATGTTAAGTGCTGTAGAAGCAAGGAGAAAAAAGCACATAGGAATCAAGAAGAGACACTCCTTCCTCCTGCAGTGACTCTCCAGTTACGTCTACTGGGAAATCATGACGTCATGCTAACTGGTCAAAGAGCACTATTTGCCTGGTCCATCTCTAGTGTCACAAAGCAGGGCTGTGAACAGTGGAAACTGAGAGGGAGTAATTGATAACTGGTGGAAGATGTCTTCTCAAAAAACCACGAAGAAACCCACTTTCTCTCTGCCTTTGATGTTCCAGATGAAGATTTTCTGTAAGTTCCTGGCTTTAATACTAAGACCAGTTTTCATTATAGATTCTAAGTCGATTGACCTAACTGGAAATGCATATTTTCTCTTTTTAATGCTTTGAACTTAAGTCCAAAGCAGCCACGAAGTGCAAATACTTCTTTAGCTTATTCAGTACAAATACACATTCTTCTTGAGATAGAAAACAAGAAACAGATACTCATAAACAAAATTGTAGTGGGTTCTGAGGTTTACCTTCAAGTATAAGTTATCAAAGCCGAGTATTCTAATATAAAATTGAATAGGATATTAATGTTTTAAAATAAATACCCACGTGGAAACCTGGGTTACTTCTTCTGTCTCTGGTTCTTACTCTCATTCTTTCTTACTCACTATACTTAGTCCTGCTATGACCTGTTTATCATTGTAAACAACTGAGAGTTGAGTTATGTAACAATTTAGGTCTAAAACAGTGTGTGTGTGTGTGTGTGTGTATACGCTTTGTATACAGTTTGCTGTATTTTACTTCACATAGAAGAAAGGCTTCTGAAAAATTGAATGTAGACAGATTTGTGCAGCTAATTATTCTATATGGTGTGTGCTGGGGAGGGTATGTGTGTATGCATGTATGTCTGTATATAGAGAGACTGACTTAGTCATCATTCAAAAAATACTTATTTCATGCCTACAACGTGCCAGGAATCATTTTTTAGTTGAGGAAACTGAGACACAGTGTGAACACATTCACCTTATTGGAAGTCAACAAAACTAAGACTAGCATCAAAGTAATTTGTTTTTAGTAAAGAAAGATTTCCTTGCCTGAATGAAGAACTGTTTTAGAAATACTCATGGCTATTACTGTGCAAGAAATCCTGCCACCCTCCCTCAAACTATATTTGGTTTGGGGTAACAAGAGTTTTTAACTGGCCCTGGAGTAATTCAAGAGCACCTATATTTTAGATATTTTATGCAGGTGGCATATTTATTTTGAGGAAACTGTGAAATCAAGAAATGTAGAGGTGGGCTCCATGTAACTCAGGTAAGCTGGTGATATTTGATGGAGTAGGAATAAAATAGTGGAATTGTAAAAATGCTTTGGACTTTTGGGCAAGTTCAGGAAATGAATTCCCTAAATTGGGGCAGTTTTGTGGGCAGAAGCTAGGGGATTTAGGGTCATAGAAAAAGAAAAATTTTGACCCGGGTCCTATGGGGTTCTAGCCAAGACAAAAAGAATCTTACTCCTTAGAGGAGAGAAAATCTGAGAAGAAATATTTCCGTCTCTTGCAGATGAGAAGTGCAGGTAAGCCAGAAAGAAGAACTGCAGTTGAAAGCCTGGTTTATGTGTGTGTTAGCTTTCTGTTGCCATGTAGCCATCCTACGACATACTTAGCAGCTTAAACCAACACACATTTATACTCTCACAGTTTCTGAGATTCAACATTCTAGGCCAAGCTTAACTGGGTCCTCTGTAAGGCTATAATGAGATGTCAGCCAGGTCTGGTCATTTGGAGGCTCAGGTGGGGAAGGTCCATTTCCAAGTTCACATGGTTGTTGGCATCTGGTCCCCAAAGGCTGCCAGACTGAGGGCCTCAGTCTCCTGCTGGATGTTGTGCAGACGCTGTCCTCAGTTCCCTGCCCCGTACGTAGCCCTGTCCACTGGGCAGCTCTCACGTGGCAGCTTGTTTCTCCAAAGCCAGCAAGAGAGGGAGTCTTTCAGCAAGAGTACCTTTCTGTCTTAGGTAACATCGTCAGAAGCGACATTGTCACTTTTGCCGTATTAAACAAGTCACTGGTCCCACCCATGCTCAAGTTGAGCGAATCACACAAGGTTGTGGATCCTAGGAGGGCTGGAAACATGTCCACCAAAATACATTCGCCTGGACTGGTTGACTGTGTGCAGAGACCTTTGGGGTTATGAGGATGTCACTGCGTGTGTCTCGTATCCTGGAAGAGCCACACACTGTATTTATGTAATTTCAACTTACTAGACAGCTTGGGTCACGGGGGACATGTGAGGAATTTGCATGCAGGAAAAAAGCAGGAGGGAAGAACAAAGATTGCAAGAACAAGGTCTTACAGAAATTCCCCAGTTCTTGGTAGGTAGATTATCTAAGCAGCCTTTAACAGAGAACATCCCCTCAACCCTCCACATCTGGATCACCACATCCACTGTGTGACTGATCTGTACCCGCATTTTACTCCCAAGTCCATTTTCCCTTCTTCGTAAGCCTGAGCTATCCTCAGAGCCACCTTCTCCATGGCTCGGCTGGAATTGTTACAGTATTCATTAAAGTGAAATTTAGTATCAGCTTGATTTCCTAGAAAGTCATAAAAATTATTTAAAAATCTAAAAACAGTAGTTATTGTTTCAATAACAGCAGTAAAATTGGTTATATATGTGTAAGTGTGTATGTGTACTTCACTTTACACAAGGCAATCTTTTGGAAAACGTTAATGTGCATTAAATTATATAACTAAATTTTAAAATGATTCAACTTTTTAAATGATTGTGCCATTCAAAGGCTATTATTTATGTAAAAAACAATCTTTTTTTTGTAAAGAGCGGTGTCATCTGAGATTTTTCTCCCCTTCTCTTTCTTTCTGTTTTTTTCTTTTCTGCATAAAATCTACATTTTCCTATTTACTTAAAGCAAACTAAGCATGAAAACGTAAAGTCTGAGTCAAGAAAGAATAATAAACACACACATTGGGCTCTTGTATGATTCTGTATTCAAGGCAACAACTCTTAGGCAGAATTTATCTTTTGCATTAAAAACGTTTACTATCGGGCTGTGATTGTGGACATCAGCTAGAGTTCTGTCTCCAATTCGTGTACACTTGACGTAAAAATACACATGGGCATAATTAATACACCTGCCATGCTTTGTTAATCATGTTTGTGTAAAGAAAAGAATCGGGTAGTTTAAAAAATGAGTAACCAAAGAAGAGTGTATAGCTGGTTGGAATGCCTCGGGAAGCAGAGACCTGCACGTTGGCACAAGTGTATGCGAGTTTGGTTACCTTTGTCGTGTCCATGGAACCTCGGTTCTCCAGGGTATGATCCCTGAAGCAGGGGCTGAAAGAAATAAATAATCCAGAGAGAAAAAGAGCAATTAACTACCACCAAATTGCTCGTAATGTTGTTTGCGATTTATGAATTTTAGTAACACGCAGGGATGATGCTGCCTCGGGCTGGCTCCTCACCACTGCCTCGCCTCTTCAGATCCCCCTTTCAGTGACACCCCTGTGCTGTGACACAGAAGACATCTTTAGCCTTAGAAAGCTAATCTTGAAAAGGGGGATCTGCTGACTGAGAAGAGAGAGCCTACATCAGTTAGTCAAGGACAGAGGATTTCTGGGTCACCCTCTGTTGTCCATAGAGAATTCACGGTAGACGTGGGATTTTGGTTGGATGTGGAGGAATGTGGTAGAAAGGAAAGCAACTTTTCTCTGGAATTCACTTCTAGGACTTTAATCATCTCCTGAGAATTTCTGGGAGGAAATGGCTGTGTTTTCCACTTGGAAGATGTTGGGACTCAGGTGTAAAAATGTTTCTTCTCGGTCACACTGTAGGTTACGGGTAGAGCTGGGGCTAGATCAGGAGGCCTTTGAGCCTGAGTCCAGGGGCGTGCAGCCAGGGCACAGCTCAGGGCCTTGGCATTCCGTCCCTGCTGTAATCAGCTTGGGAGCCTGGCCTTGGTAATAGGATCATTGCGTCTCTGTTATCCGTCCTTCTGCTTCATGCTTCATTATTCCCTGGAACCCTCATTGCTGCTGCTTTTGTGCTTCAATTAGGCCAAGCCTACCCCTTCTTTCTCTGCCTGGATTGGGCCCCTGGACCCTGCCGGGCCTCCCCTTCCCCTGCTCAGTCCTATGTAAAACATTGCAATCCCTTCCCTTCTGATAGCCCCACAAAGGGAACGGCTTCTTCCGGTTTTGTGCTAGAGGGTACGGGTTAAAGCATCAGTCTATCCTTTGGCTCCTCCCTTTTCATATTTAGCAGAGGGATTCCTTTTAACGTTCCCGGATGATGGGAAGTGTTCTCTGCTGCTGCTGGGAAAGGCACTATAGAAATTAATTGTGTATTGCGTTTTGATTCATTTGATTATCTACTTCCCCAAAGCAGTTTAGCAGATGAATGTTGAATCTGTTTTCGCTTCTTAAGCAAGAAAAGAATTATAGCTGCTCGATTGTTCCCTAGGTTTCTTACTCAACTTCCTTTTCCCAGAATGATTTGTCTGCAAAATAAGAGGTGGGGGGAGCATCCACTGGCGAGGATTCTGGTTCTCCTGGCTGATGACAGACGGCCTGGGGAATGACAGATCTGCTTTGAGAGGTGTACTGAGCTGTTTGAGTCTTTTCAGCTATTTTCTCTCATGGAGTTAGAGAGGAAAAATGGAAAAGTCACGGACATGGTCTCATTTAAGGGTTTATTGGAGCTTGGCTAGACTATTCTAGAAATAGCTTTTATTAAAATATTACCTTGTCTGAGATGGTTCCTAGTGGGGTACGTTCTGGAACCAGCTGGGCGGCAGCTTTCAGGTTTCAGCTTTCAGTGCTAGGGACAGGCACAGACAGCATAGGAAGACGTGGGGTTGGAGTCTACTGTTGGTTTTAAAACAATGACTTTGAAACAGTAACTTCCAATCCCTTATTTCTGTGTCTGAAATTCCACAGTTAGGAATTATTTTGTTCAAGTCCTGATAATCTCCAGCGGTCTCTTTAAAATAGTCGATAACCACTTAACAGAAGTAGGAATGTTTTAAGTCGTTATCAACTATGTACGCCAGAAGTATTCTCTTTTGGATCTCGCCAATTCAAAAGCAGACCAGGGCCCTGCTGAGACGCAACCTAGTGCAGGCATCCGGAAGTCCGGGGGAGCGTGAGGAGCAGAAAAAGTGATGCTGAAAAGATAAATGAATTTAAAATACCACCTGCTTCCCAATTTTGCTCAGGGCTGGCTCTGTGCTTATGGTCTGTATTAATGGCAGCTGGTGGAGACAGCACAGAAAATAAAAACAAACCAGGATTTCCAGGGTTCTGTCGTTCTGCCAGCCTGCCAAAGAGACAGACAGTGTTGACGGATCTGACCATAAGTTCTGGTTGGAATGACTCTCAGGCCACGTCTGGTTCTGTGACCATAAACGTGGAGGCAGAGGAAGTCTGGTGATTAGAATGGCAGCGAGCCCAGCATCCCGGACCCCTGCCTCTCACATTCGGCTGCATCATCTAGTCTCACCACACAGTTTTAGGACTGTCCCTTCCCGTCTCTGTGCCTTCATTTCTCCATAAGCAAATGAGCTGTTGATGTTGCAAGACTTGGGAATGCTAGGAAGAGCAAAAGGACAGAAAGGAGTAATATTCCAAATCTGATGTCAACCAAGGACTGATAAATTCCGGAATTACGAGATGATGGGAACAATGTGAAGCTTCTGTTGGGGAGTCCAGTGACTTTATAGGGGAAGGAAGCCAAGAAGGAGAGAGAGTCCCAAAGGGGCTCAGCATGTATTTTATGTGCTACTTCTCCACGAGTGAATCTGGGGCCCACTGAAGGTGCCGGCTTATGACTTCTCAAGATCTCAGTTTACACATAGCTTCCATAAAGCCACAGAGAAGCCATGCCACCGTCTCTTCCTGCCTGGTAGGTGCTGTCCTAGGAATGACAGATGGAAGCTCATGCCCATTAAACTTTATTCACAGGACTGTTTCTCCCCCTGGCTTAACTTCACAAGTTTCACAATCCCCCAGACTTGGCCGATGAATATGGCTGAGGAAGTGTCACTCCTGAATTAATAGTTTAATTGGTACCCAGGGAGGAATAGCGGGGTGAGGGGGAGTCTGCAGTGCGGTCATTTGGGAGCTCCAGTGATTCCCTCCTCATTAGGAAATGCCCCATGTGGAGATGGTTGCTGCCTTTGCAAACTGGAAAAAAAAAGTTTATATATATATACACACACACACACACACACACATATACATATATATATATATAAATATATATAATATAATAGTAAATGTGTATATATATATATCCTGTTTGTTGTTATTGTTGTTGTGTTGTTTCTGATGAGGAATTATGCTTCCCTGGTGCAGTGCTCGAATGCACACTCTCTGCCCATTAGCCAGAAATTGTTTTGACTCTTTATTTGGTATTCCACATATTTTATCATCTACATTAAAAATCAATCATGGGTTCTGAAACTTGGTGAGACAGGGCTTTTGAAAGGAAGTGCTTTTGGCCGTGTGATGTAAATCTGTTTTTCTTTAGAAGGAGAGGGGGCATTTGGATGGGACTTGTAGTGTTACAGTCAGGCGTGGTAAAAGCTGTGCCCAGAAACAGAAATGAGCGAGGCAGATTACCTAGTACTGGGGCCACCAGCTTTCAGTCTTGAACTTACAAATAGGTCACATTGTAGGAAGAGATGGACATCTCCTGACAGGGATGTTTTGAAGGGCCAACTTTGGGGCAGAGACTTCAACAGAGGGACAGAGAAAAGCTCCACTTTCCCAGGATACAGGAAGGAAGAAGTCTGCTCAGTGCAGTAATTCATTTCTTTGTCATGTGATGAAAGAATCAGAATTACTATTGAGATTCCTCTGTTTCCATCCAATGAGAATCTTCAGAGGAGAACCTGAACTAGTTTTCCCTTCTCAGTCCGTATGATCCTTCAGCAAAACTCCTCAAAGGACCAGCTTTATTCTGCCCAAGAAGGCTGGTGGGAATGTACTTGATGTTGAATCTGGTTCCTGTCCTACTGAGCAAAGATGGAGCCAGCGGTGAGGAGGAGGTGGAACGGGGAGCCAGAGTGGAGCCGTATCTTTCTGTCTTTGTTTGGAGAAACGTAAAGCTCTGTAAGGATGGATGCTGTTGCTGTTACTTGGTTTTGCTGCTGGTGGTGGGAAGATTAATGAGGACTTCATCTCTTCCAGTCCACTCTGTTACGTTCTGTACTCACAGCTACCATCCGCTGCCAAATCCAGAGCACACATTCCTGTTTAGCCCATATCCTCTTATTTCAATAAGACTCAGTGAAACACAGTGGGGGATGGAGAAAAATGTGATCCCCTTTTACTATTTAACCTTGAAAGAGCTGTTTCTACAGAAACCACTGGCATTGCTACTTGGTTAATGGTGACACTTCTTGGATAAATGAATTGCAATATTTTGTGTAACTAAACAGCTTAGTTGGGGAATTAAGCAAAAACTTACACTGGGCAAGAAAGACTGTGAGAAACTCTTTCTTGGGTTCTCTACTACATTCTGCCTACCTATCAGTTTTCTGTACTCCCACCCCAATACCACCATCATCTCATCTAGAAAATTAAATACCATACTGAAGCTGGAAGGGACCTTTGAGAGAACCTAGTTCAACCCCATCATTTTACAGATTTGTAGACAAAAAACCAGAGTAGTTAAGAGACTTACCCAATGGCATAGAGGTAAGCAGGAACAAGCCAAGTCTCAAACCCAAGTCACACTGGTCTTGATCTACTGTTTTCTCCATCACACCATGCTATTTCTCAAAAAGTGGGGTACAGATGCCGGAAAGTTTCTCCTAAACTAACCTAGATTCCAGATATCAAGCTGGATGCCTAAGGGAGAGTGGGGCATTAACTTTACAAAAGTTGATGAACTAGTATCATTCTGATTTTGAGTTGGAGCCAAAGCTTACTTAAATGGTTCTTTGTTATTATATTGTAGTCTTCATGTGGTAGGAAGTTCTGAAATATCCCATCATTTCTTTTGGGCTCAATTTCCTCATCTCTAAAATGAGGAATTAGGGTTACATTATCTTTAAGTTCCATTTTAATTTTAACAAGCTATGGGTCCTCTAAGATCAGTTTTAAAGATCTTCCCCACCCTCCAGCTGTCACAGTCAAGAAATAGGGTCTTTAGTGCATTATCTCCCATCAGCCCTCACAGGGGAGAAATAAGGTTTCACAATTGACTCTGACTCTGGACTCGTGTGGTACCCTCCCAAAATTCCTCTGGGATGGCTCAGGCCCCCAGGGGAACCTTACACCAAAGCTGTGAGGAAGCTGTGGATAGAACAGCCAGGACTTCATCCATTCCTTAGGAACTACCCAGCTTCCCAAATGTGGACCTTGGCTGGAAGCGAGGCCAAATTCCCTCTAGTGGCCTTAAGCAATGGAAAATTTTAAAATGTGCCTGATTTGGCATGCCCTGGGGGACAGCTCATAGCAGGTTTGTTAGTGAGTCTGTCTGCTCTCTCTGCCGAGAATGATGTCTGCTTTCTGGTGTTAGCCTTACCCTGTTCCTCGCCAACTACTCAAAGGCACAGGAAGATTTGGGATCTTGTCTCTAAGTCCATCATCAAATGTCAATGTTGACCCCTTTCAATGTAAGTTCTCTACATTTATTAGTCAGAATTTGAGAGACCCACACCTACTGAGTTTTCTTCAGTTCTCAGTGGAAGGGAGAAGAAATGGTGATGTTGTCTGGGTTTTTAGAGTGCTACCTTGCTCTGTGTTCTGTCTGGAAAGTATTGGAGGTAACTTTCTGGGGTATCTCTTTTGCCTTTGCAAATCCTATTCATTGAAGTCAGTGATAAAATTTTCTCTGGAACATCCATGGGTTTATAATCAGTAACACATGATTTAATTATTTTCTCTCTTCAGCTCTACTGAAAACTTCTTTAGAACGGGGGAGACGTTTTATACTTTTGATCTGTCTTACGGCTCCACGTGATAATTTGTGCTGAAAACATTAAGGCATAACGATCAAACAGTGGGACCAGTTTCTCCTTCTGGAATCAGCTTTGCTATTTTATAATCTTGGCCTATGGAATTTGTTGACATATCGTGCAGGTTACACAAACCCAGACCTTTATAGCGCTGGGTTTTGCTCCTGGTGAGCAGCGAAAGCTTTGAAACTTAATAAAATCACAGCTGCGAGGGTCCCACCACAAGCCTACAGAAAGAAAATCTACAGAGCCTGGTATCTCTGTTTTTAATAGCTGCCTAAACGAGTCAAATATACAACTGTGGTTGAGAAAATCTGCCTCGGGGCACATGAGGGCCATTTTTTTATGGAACTGAAGGAAATTCAGTAGGTGTGGGTCCTACAAATTCTGACTAACAAATTTTTATGGAGGTTTCCCGAGGACAGACATCACTGAGTCCCAAACAAAAAGGAAACACACCTCATTTTGGTAGGACGGTGCTCGGAGTGTGTCTGGGTGCCCATGAGCAGGTTATATACAAGCCCAGGGATAACGTACATTTTGAACAGGGATTTCTCAGTTGAGAGCATTTTTAAGACCCTCAAACATAATGGCTTTGCGGGGTGAGGACCAGAAGAGAGAGTAGAGGTTTGTCAAGGGAAGTGGAGAGACAAAGCAAAGCTAGAATGATGGGTAAAGTGGCCATCTACCAAGTGTGACTTTTAAGGGTCAGCTGACTTAAAATTCCATCATGAAAAACTCATTTCTTTGTCTTCGAGTTTTGTCTCCTCTTAAGATGGAAATATGTGAATCACATCTGACTGGGTTCATTATAGCCTTACCTGAGGACACATTGATGGGGTATGAGGGAAGGCCTGGAAGAAATGGGTGGAGGAGTGAGGATCGTTGCCAAAGGAGGAAACACACTTAGCAGGGCATCTCGCAGACATTGGCAGCTGGACGAATATTGCCAGTTTGATTTGCTATCATTTAAAAGGAATCTGCTGAAAACTGAGACCAACTATTAAATATTCTATACTTTGCCCCCGACTACCTTGCTGAAGAGCTTCTTGGCTCATCCTGGCCAATGACATTGGCTTCTGAATTGAGAAGAAAGTAACAAGAGAGCAACCTCATCTCCAGGGAGATGGCACGGTGGTCCAGGCTGGCCCTGGGAGTGAGATCCAGCCTGAGGATTTTCCTCTGACTCGCTGGGTGGCCTCCAGCCAGTCTCCAAACAGCTTTAGTTTCCTTGTATGTCAAACCAAGATAAATACCTAACTCCCCATCTCTCTGGGGCATTGGAAGGCTTCACTGCTGCCACTTTCACTAACATTAGTCCAAAGATCATAAGAAGAAAGCTTTTGAAAAGTTTTCAGACTAATTTTTTTTTACTATTACCATTATCATTATGATATTGGGGCTTAATGTAGCAGTCTGCAGGAGGAAGGATGTATCAGGAGCGTGGGAAAATGGAGGACACAACAACTTCACTCACAGGAGCAGTGTTTGTAGTGGAAGAGAAACACAAAAGGGGGTTTGGGGTTGGGGTGCAAGAGACAGACGCCTACAATTGGTACCAGATGCCATCAGAAGCTAACGACCTGACAAACACCGTCCCCATAAAACAAATTCCTTAAAAAGGAAGCAAATGGAAATATAAGCTAGTGAAAGAATTTGCAGGAGCTGCCCTGAAACCATTTCTCACTTCATAAACAGGTCTGGGTTTGATGCTTTTTTTTCCCTCCTTGGTCTTATTTCATGCCACTTTCCCCCCTCTTCTGTGATCCCCCGTCTCATTCTTCCTCCCTTGCTGCCAGTGCTGGATGGACTTCTCACACCGGTAGTCATAGCAACAGTAGTTACCGGAACACCATCTTGATGGAAGGAGGCTCATTCAGAGTATTTGTTTTGTGACTTATCTCAGTACGTGTTTGTCCCCAGTGATGACATGGATGAATTGGATGGAGTCACTGGAAAACAGCTCGTGCTATTTCACATTAATTTCTTGGCAGTAAGCTGACGTGAACCAGAAATGTTAATAACTCTCTCTGCTTAATATGCTGCAGAAGTACTACGTTTTGTGCACATTCAAGGACATGTAGCATCTATGGAACTTGGTGTTCTTCAGCATCACTAACGAGGTGTTCTGATCTCATTCCATGAAGGATAGTCAAGTTTCAGATTCCTTATCAAGCTAGGCTGAATAAAGACTGAGAGACAAAGATTTATTTCCTGTATTGCATACCTAGTTATCAGCACTGGATTTAGAGAATCCTTGCAGACAATTAACAACCCTCCCTCCCAACTCATATATCCCTGTCTTCATCAGGCTCTGTGGCGTGAGTCTGAGGGATACTACACCATGACAGAGAATAATCAGGGCTTAAAGAAGTAAAAAAGTGTCCTGCATACCATTCAACTCTAATCCCCATTCTGTACCTAAAAAGCATAGATACAAGAAATGAGAATGTCGTTGGCATAGAACTTAAATCTCACGGTACAAGACCAGGGGCAGCAACTTCAGCATATTCAAATCAGGGCCATACTTTTTGGACTAGTGCTTTTAAAATCAATTCTCAATTATTTCAAGATAGTATGTGCAGTTCAATGGCATTTTATTTTCCACTTACTTATATTGTTGCCCGCTCCTTGATTGACTGCTAACACAATTCAAGGGCAAATAGAGCCAGCTGATGATGACAAGACCTACAGAAGGCATTTTCACTAATTTGTAGTACCGCTGGCAACAACATCATGAGAAAAAGAAGCAAGAAAATAGCTTGTTGTTCTCCCCCACTAGATTATGAGCTCTTTGAGGGCATACTTATTTAACCCCCAGTCCTGAGGACAATGCCTTGCCGACACTAAGTGCTCAGTAAATATTTATGAATGAATGAATGAATGAGTAGGGCAGGATGGTTGACTCATTGTTTGGTAATGATGTTTTTGTATTTCAGATCCCCATCTGTCTCTATCAGATTTAACAAATTTACCATCTTGATAACCATTGACTTACTTTGACGTCTATAATATGAACAAATTTAATTCAGCCAACTGAATTGTATCTCCTATAATGAGGTGTATGGTGAATACTGAAATGGATAAAACTTGGTGTTTGTCTTCAAGTTCATGATGGAGTTGGAAGATTCAGCACTTAGGGGAAGCTCAGATACTAATTGCCTGTGGGTCAAAGGATGGATAAGTTAATTAACTAAGGAACAAGTGAATGCATCCATGACTATAATAAAAGATAGAGTAAAATAAGTGTTATTGGAGTTATTTGTAAAATTTTCCTGGAAGGTTCAAAGGAGTAAGATATCTAGAGGGGCTTCTTGGAGCAGGAAGGCCTTTAAGAAAACTCAACACATTGACCAAAGGTACAGAAGTGGGAAAAAACAAAACATATGGGTGGCTCATAGAAAACAGGCCCCTGAATATGGGACTTGGGGCATCTGCAGGGGAGCAGTAGAGAGAACTAACCCAGGAGCAGTAACAGCCCTGTGGGATGTGTACCATTATCCGCCCCCATCTCAAGGGAGAAGGAGCTGAAAACACTGAGGAATAAAGAACTCAACCCAGTCACACAGGTAGTAAATAGTGATCCAGGATCCAAATTCACACAGCCTGGGGGCAGTGCTCTAATGTTTGATCTCTGTGGTTCTGCCTTGATAAGAATGTAATGCTCTTTTGGCTCTGGTGTGGTCCGAGTGGAGTCTCCCTGAGCCCCAGGGAGTTTAACTCTCTCTCCTGCTCCTGGCTGACTAGCCCTGGAGATTCAGGCAGCAGTTCTCTGCTGAGATGATGTCCTGGCAGCATCAAACACAGTGGCAGGCATGTGGCAGGGATTTGGTACGCGTAAGTCTCCTCTCTCTGTCATGAGCCAATTTCTGGTTAGCCAGTGCTGATAGTCAGTGGCGTATACCAGTTGTCAGAAATATTTCTATACCATTGAAAAAGAATATGAAAATAAATATATGTATGTATATGCATGACTGGGACATTGTGCTATACACCAGAAATTGACACGTTGTAACTGACTGTACTTCAATTAAAAAAAAAAAATCTTTTTGCCTAGCTCAAGATCACAAGGATTTTCTATGGTTTTTCTAGTTTTAGGTTCTTACATTTATGTCTATGATCTATTTTGCATTAAAATATGTATAGGGTACGAAAAAATTTTTTCTATGCCAACCAGTAAATAAATGTTGCTTTCTTGGCCATCTCAAACACCTGCACCCTTCCCACAGGGACCCCTGCAACCAACCTGGGATCGAAAAACAAAGAGGTTAGTGCCTGACACAGCCAGGGGCCTCCAGGACTCACTCCTGGCCTTTGTCCTGCATCTGATCTGATTGTTTGAGACCCATAAATACTGGTTGTGAAATATTTTGAGGATTACCGTCTGATCTATTCATTTCTTTTGCCATCCAGAGCTCCTGGGACACACTCCCCACCTGTCCCAGCATCATTTTGTCCTCCTGGAAGACCCACAGAAAACTGGTCCATCGTCCCTCGCTAGCTGATACTGTTCTTGTTCATTTTATGTTGCATGGTTCCAGGTCCCATAGAAGGAGGTGAAGAATTTAATGTAGGTTTTGGAGAAACATTGTTCTCTTCGGTTTCAAGGCCCTTCCCAGAGGGAGGCCCCGAGCCTCTGCTGTGGCGTGTCAGTTCCGAGTCAGTCTAAGATACTTCTGTTTCTCTCGTCCCCAGCTGTGTCCATTGGCCCTGCGGGGAGCAGGGCAGCTGTGTGCCGCTGCTGCTTGATCACACGGAGGTGGTGAACTGTACCTCTGGTGGCCCAGGTCACATGACGTGTGCTATCACCTGTCAAAGGGGGTTTGCCCTTCAGGCCAGCAGTGGGCAGTACCTCAGACCCGTGCAGGTGAGTTGGAGACCCGTGGTCATCGGGACCAAAGCTCCTGGGGAGGGACCGTATGCATGCTCCTCCCCCTGGTGGGATAGGGGTAAGGCAGGTGTTTTTAAATCCTCTGAAAGGAAAAATGAGGACTCCCGCAAGCAAGGAGAAGCACAGCTTTATAGAAATGCAAGGCATGTAAGGACAGGCGCGTTTCCGTTAGCTGGGGGTCAGCGTCTCTCCGGGCGGGCAGCAGGTAGGCTCGCTTTGTCCGTTCTTCCCCCTTGCTTTTGTCTTCCTGTCAGAAATCACGATCCTCGCTTCTGCCACCGAGATGAGGATGCTACAGGTTAGACTTGACCACAATTTGCAGGCAAGACAGGTTGCAGTCAGCTTGTGTGTGGTTCGCTGTCTGACCCTCCAGCCCCCCTTACAAGAATGCTGGAGGAAAAAGGGGAAAGTCTGACTTTCTTCCCTTGGTTACTGAGGTGAGGATTATATCATGATTCTAGCTTTGATCAAATTTTCCAAATTTCTGTAGCTACAATGGCACCATTTCCAGGATTTCAAGGTGATTTGAAGGCAGTAGAATGTATTAGTTAAGGGTATGGCTTGGGAGACAGACTTGGAATGAAATTTTGACTCCACTGTTTATTGGGTGCGTCATTTTAGGCAAAGACAAACAGACAAAAGAAACTAACCTCTTCAGGTTTGTTTCCACATTTGTAAAATAATTAGATCCAAAGTATTTTTGTTATTGGGTTATTTTAATGACTGACTGGAAATAATTTACAAGTTTCTAGCAAAGTGAAAGGCACGTAGCTTGGTTTTTTTTTTTGATTTATTCATTTATTTTGGAGGGGAGTTAATTAGGTTTGTTTCTTTGTTTGTTTGTTTATTTAAATGGAGGTACTGGGGATTGAACTCAAGACCTCACGCATGCTAAGCATGGGGCTCTACCATTTGAGCTATACCCTCCCCTAGTTCTCTGTTAAGCTGCCATTGTTATGAGTATGATAATGTAGTCTCAACTAAGAATTTTGTTTTCCATCTTTCCTTGAGAGAGTTTTCAATAATCTCTAAAGAATTTGAATTTTGATTTGTATTTGAAACTGGAAATCCACCATTGGAAAACATGAGCATAATATGAGACAGAGGAAGGATGAATTAGGTAAAAGGGAATGGTGCTTGAGGAGAGGGCAGAAAGGTGTGTTCTGATGAGGGAAGTGTGGAAGTATGATCGGTAGTAAGGTATCACTGGTTTGGAAGATTGGAATCTTTTTTCATCTTGTACCAGCTGACTGCTTAGCAGGTGGTGGTGGATCCATGGAGGAATTTCACTTGCTTAGACATAGTCAGAATTTAAAGACACAATCTTTGTTTTCAGAGGGTTTAGGTTCTACAAAGAGAAACAGTTTTAATATACCTTGAAGCACAAACTCCTTGGCCCATGATGCTTGGATCAGAAAGGCAGAGCTCTTATCACTTGTCCTTAACCCAGCTTAACTCACACTGGAAAAGAGATGGGAAAAATGAAAAAGAATTTAAGAATGTAGGAACTGGGTACATTGGTGTGCAGAAGGGGAGAGAAGAAAAGACAGTGTTTGCAACGCATTCAAATTAGGAGCAAGTTCAAGACAAAATGGCCGATACTTAATGAAGCCAGGCAATGTATGCAGAGTTTGACAGACACTCTTTAAGGGATTGTTGTGGTCGGGGTGCAAGGGGCAGAGTTGGGAGGAGGAAGGTGGGAGCGCATGCCGGGCCAGGCGTCTGGTGGAGTCAGCAGACACGGCTCTCCGGCTGTCCGCTCCTGTCACCCGAGGCTGGCCCCACGGAAGAGATTACACGATCCCGGCTCGTGACCACAGGACATGAGGATTTTTGCTTTTTGTTGACACAAGAACTGAAACTAAACAGAAAAATGTGTCTGGCTTTGAATTGGGTCCTTCTGGCAGGCAACAGGGAAACACTGGGAAGCAGGGAGGAGCAGCGAGCCAGAAGTGGGTGTCAGGAGTGACAGGTGCCTTCACCAGTCATTTTACCTTTGGCTTTGTTGCCCCTGTGGTCTCCTGGCGGGATGGCCGGCAGAGCCGCAGAGCCTGCCCTCTCTCCATTTGACCTTTGGTAACCTATGGGCTAGATAGAATAACACGACGGCTGCTCTTTTCCCCAGACAAGCCAGGAGCGTCCAGTTCTCTCAGTGCCTGTGCATCCTGCTCCCCTCACTCTTTTGTCTCCCTGCTTCCCCTCTGCAGCTGGGAAGCCCTGCTCAACTTCCAAAGGCCACTTCCTGAGTGACCTACCCGGGAACCTCCCCCCACAATACTCTCCCTCCTGCCCAGGGACAGACAAGCATGCATGAATGATATTGCTTTTATATATTTATATTTTCTTTCTTCTCAGTGCCTGTTTTCTACTTCTTTTATTTTCTTCATTTACATGCTTTGTATGATATGCTTTCAGATCATTATAGAAGGGGATAGGACATAAAGATATATCTAAGTATATCTCTTGCATTTTCCTTTTTTTCCTCCTTTCCTTTCTCTCTTTCCATTTGTTCCCCTTCAGATGTTTTCTGAGCCACTGTTTCAACCTGTGATTTGCTCTGCTGGCAGATTATTAGCTTCTTGAGGGTCTTGTTTAACCAAATCTAGTAAAGAACCTGGGGCTTCAAAAATGTCTCCTCATTTATTTCGTGGTCATCAACTCTCTAGGGCTCTCCTACAGAAACCATAGGCCCAGGGAAATGGCTGGAATCTCCCAAATTTAATCACAAAGTTTAGAAGATGCCTCCTATGCAATCGTTCTCAGCTATTCTTAGAGAGCAGGCACATTCTCAGGAGGTAATTATGTTTAGTAGCAGTATCAGTTGGCCTGTATCAGTAAGGGGTCCCAGCAGGAAACAGATGCTACATGCTCAAAGGTGAGCAATTTGCGAGACTTCAATAAAGGGACTACTTGTAAAGGTGGAGGCAGGATATAGAGAAATTATAAGGAGAGGGAGTAGCAAGAATCAGCACCCTGACCTCCCCTTCCTCTCTCCCCCTCCAGTCTCCTGCCAGTGTTGTCCTGGGTGCTAAACCAAGCGCAGGTCAGAGGCATGAAATCCACAGGGGTCAGCATCCCGGGGCACAGAGCAGGGTGGAGAAGGGTAGAGAGCGATCTGGGGAAGCACATGGATGACGACCAAGAGCTGGCCGGGAGGAATGTCTTTGTTCAATGATTCTCTTCCACTGATGGGTACCTTTCATCGGCATCAGACTGGGGTATTATGAGACTGTATATTAAGACAATAAGGCATAAAGGGGGAGAAAGACAAAATAATTCTGAACGTTTGCACAGATAATCATCAGGACTCTTTGGAAGCCTGGAAACTATTTTGATGAGCCTTTTATGTGACCTTGATAGCAGAAACTTCTCTGTTTCTAGAAAGAAATTCTGCTCACGTGTTCCGCTGGGTACTGGGACCGGGCTGTGAGCTGCATGCCCCTCGACTGCGGTGCCCCTGACCCATCTCTGGTGAACTATGCAACCTTCTCCTGCTCAGAGGGAACGAACTTTCTGAAACGCTGCTCCATTTCCTGTGTCCCACCAGCCAAGCTTCAAGGTATTGTCTGGCCAACTGGGAGCTGAATGCACGTTCTCTTCTGATTCTCTCTCTTTGGGGATCTTTTCTTCACCCAGAACTCTTCCCATTTTGCTCTGCTGTACCTCCCTCTTCTGATAATATGAGCAAAGTCCCAAAGGGCAACACCATTCTTTGTCTCAACAACCTGAAAGGATACCCTGACTCAAGATCTCATTCATGAAAGAAACTTAGACTTTCCTGTTTTTCATTTGACTTCATGTCCTCTGAAGTCAAGCCAACTAACAGTTTTCCGATACTAGTAATAATCAATATAACCTTTATCACATGCATTTTTAAATTTAATATTACAACCATCCTATGAGTTAGGTGCTTTTAGTTCTATTTTAGAGATGAGAGCACGGTTTTATGAGCTGTCCTTGGCTGCACTGCAAGGAAGGGATGACGATGGGGTAGAACTTGCTCCAACAGGTAAAGAGCAAGGTGTGCTCTGATCCCAAACCTGCTCTTTACCTCTTTGACCCAGGTGTGCCTAATAATGATGAAGGATGCTTGTTATAAATGCAACGTCCTCAGCCTCATGCTGACAGATTCTGATTTAGTAGGTCCAAGTTGGGCTGGTGATGCTACTGTGGGGGCTGTCCATGGATTGCTCTTGGAGAAACTTTGAATGGCATGGAGACATATGGTGTGGTGTTCAAGTACAGAACTTTGCACCCAAACTGCCTGAGTTCAAACCCTGCCTCTGCCCTCACTAGCTTGGCTAAGTTACCTACACTCAATTTTCTCATCTGTGAAATAGGGGATAATGATGGTGTCTATTTCACAGGGTTGTTTGAGGTTTGAAGTTTGCACAAGTGAATACATGTAAAATGCTCAGAGCAGTGCCTGGCATATAATAAGCACTATAAAAGTGTCATCTATTATTATTATAATGCTTTCCATGGTGCTGTCACTACTCGATTTTTATTATTTGTAGTTAGGAAGTGAGGTAATGATTTGGTTGGTAGCCCTTCTTTCTTTCAGGTCAAGAAAGAGCTTTCTGACCTTTATGCTGTGTAAGAGATTTCAGTAGATGCTCTGTGGGTGAAAAGACAGAAGATAAACATTTGACCTGAGGTTTTAAAGACGCTGCTCTACAAAGAGTAATGTGACTTTCCAAGAATGACGTTATGTTGACAGGTTTTCGTTCTTTCTGCTAGTATTTTATTTCTGGACTCTCTGTTCTGAGCATCCTGTGCTTCTCTTTCTTGGAGTCAGGACTGAGCCCGTGGCTGACCTGCCTTGAAGATGGGCTCTGGTCTCTCCCTGAAGCCTACTGCAAGCTGGAGTGTGATGTTCCCCCTGTTATCCCGAACGCCAACTTGCTCCAGCCTCGCTGCCTCCAGGGCAACCATGATGTGGGCTCTGTCTGCAGATATGAATGCAAACCGGGCTACTACGTGATGGGCAGTGCGGAGAGTCAAGTCAGGAAGTAAGTTGGATTGTCCCTGGCCTTAGCAGTTCTCTCCACCCTTATATCTTGCTCCTTTCCCCTCATTTGCAAATCCTAGAGCGTTGTTTTGGAAAGAATATTAAGACCTTCTGGGTTGTCCATTGTTGTGTGTGTTTGTTTATATAATCTCTCTTCACCTGCACAGGTGTGTCCCCCAGTCATGACAGGCAGCTTGGCTTCATACGCTTTCTGTAAAGATATTCTTCCCCGTAAGAGATTCCACAGTCTCATGGAGGTGCTTTTTTAAAGAATCTCTGCCCAAATGATTAGTTTCCTTGGAAGGAAGGGCAGGAGCTTCCCAAGTGTTACACATGTCGCCTAGAGCCAACTCTGTGCTGGAGCGCCCTCCTTGGGGCAGTTGGAGGCCCGTGATTGTGGCGTGGGAGAGGCTGCCTGGGGCACTCCCTGACTCAGATGCTTATTAGCTATGTGATTCTGGGACGTTTTCTTTCTCTGCCTCAATCTTTCTCATCTGTAAAATGATGATGATGATGATAATAATAATAGTACAGGCACTAAATAAATTAACATGTATAAAACATGAGTCCATAAATTTTTCTATAAAAGATAGAACTCAGTATATATTAGCCAAGAACATTTTAATTTTAGTCTCTCTGCTTTCTCCTTCCTGGACTTTCTGTATCTTCACCCCTAGACCCAGAAATCAAGAGGGCCTTCCTTCTGGACCCATGGTGGACCCAAAAGAGCAAAAGCCTTACTGCATAATTTTAAGAGGAAGGCTTTTGAAGAAAGTCACACTGGGGTTCAAATCCCTGTCGTCCCCCATCTGATTAGCTGAGTAAGCTCAGGCACGTTCCTTAACTCTTTGGGTCTCATCCCTTTTGTAAACTGAGGATAATGCCCTCAGCAGAGTGCTGAGTTGAGGATTACACGACACATGTTCAGCCCAGTGCCTGGCTTGTGCTAAGTGCTCAATAAATGATTTCAGAAAAAGAAACATTTTCTAAACAAACGAAACCAGCAAAGAGCTTTCAGAAGAAGAGACTCCTTGTACTCAGTAAATGGTGACTATTATTTCCTCACCACGAATTATGTCAGTAAAGGAGAAAATCGAATTCATTTCTTCCCCAGGACTTAGTCCAAAATCTGACCATAGTTGGTATTTTTTTAATGTTTTGTTTTGTTTTTTTGTTTGTTTTGAACTAACAAAATCCCAGCCATGGCATTACCGATGATTACAGGAGACACAAACTTTGATTGCAACCTAGAATTCTCTAAGGGAACAGAAGAAAACCAGGAAGCTCACTCTCTGGCTCACATTGACCCTTCTCGTAGTCAGTATCCAGCCATCTCAATATAGGGCGGGTTGAGTCCGGCTTAGCCCAGAGCCTTCCTCTCCAAAGAAAGCCCCAGATCATATTTGGGATGGGGAGCGGGAAGTCCCTTCCTCACCACTTCAGCCCGAGGCAAAATAGACGGGCTAATTAGAACATGAATAATACTGATGAAAAATTCATAGGAAGCAGCATTCTGGTTCAGTGATTCTAGCAGGTATAGTCAATGGTTTTTGACAACCGGAAACACATTTGCATGTGACATTCTTAGGATCGAGGTCAATTTGCATTAGCATGCATTGACAGGCGGTGAGTGCCCAGGCCATCTTCCAGTGAGAACCGGATCACAACCAGCCTGCAGGCTGCTGTTTTCTTGCTTTTCTTTCTTTTTTTTTTTTTTTCCCCTTTTCTTGTCTCCCTTTTCACACTCCTGCAGCCAACTCAAGTGTCTGCAAAATAGTTTAGTGAGGAATAGAGGGAGAGAGAGAAGTCGCAGGACCAGGAGGAATACGGGATGGAGGGATGTTCCTGCTGCCCTCGGCCCGTGGCTGAGCTTTGCATTGGGAACACTGAAGCTTCCCCCTCTAAACGATGGGCTTTCTGCCTCCCCCACATCTCCGACTCCAGCTTCCCCACCCCGGCAGGGGCACACAAGGGCCATTTGCTGGCACGGCTTTTCCGGTTGAGAAACTGGAAGCTTGCATCACGACGTCAGCATCAGTCTGGACTTAAACATTTACATTCGCAAGCACCATGCAGAGGAGAGATTAAATTATTTACCGCACTGTGTAAACTGATTTTAATCTTAGTTTACACCTGTTTACATAGCCGGCAGTGGATTGGTAATCAGAAGTCTGCAGGTCGGGAGTAAATCACTGTCACTTGCTGCTTGTTTACCCAACGAACTATGTCAGCCTTGTTCCTCACTTGGGTGAGGGAGCCCGGCGGTGTACGAACGAATGGGGCCCTAAAGTTCTTTCTAGGACATGCAGGCAGGAGAAGAAGTCGGGAAAGGCTGGCAGGGAAATCAGCCTAGACAGACCGGGTGCAGGCTAATTCTGTGCAGTTCTCCGAGTAGTGGAAAAACCCCCCTGATGGTCAGACTTGTTCTCTGCATGACCCTGAACAACGTACTCAGTATCCATGTGTCTCAATTTTTGCATCCTTCACGCATGGGGCAGTGATGATTTCTCCCAACAGTATTGTTTTGAGGCCCAAAGTAGGTAATGCACTGAAAGCGTTTTATAAACTATGACGTTCAATGCGGGTGCTTGATGTTACTTTTTGTTCATTTCTTTTTCAAAGAAGGAAGCAACTAGCAAACTATTAGCCAAGTACATTCCCTTCCCGCTTCTTCTTCTCAAGGCTGTTTAATGTTGTTTTGAGAGGGAAAAAGATAAGTGCCAGATCTGACTTTTCTCTTCCATCCCCCCCGCCGTGTCAGCTTTGGGGGTGACCGGGCTGGCACAGCCGTAGCTGGAGCTCCCTCACGTGCGTGCTCTCTGCCAGCCTCTGGGTTAGGAGTGAAGAAACACGCACGAATAAGACGTAGGCTCTGGCCTCAGGCAGCACCTAGCCTTCATTCTCCCCCTTTCATGTGCGTCATTTCTCCTTGCAGCGGAGCACAGAAGAGGACAGGTAGGCACTTTCTCCTGGCCCCTAGATTCCTTGCCCCTTCTTCCCGGAATTTGAAGGTGGCACTGCTCACCCTGAATCTCATCCCTGAGGACAGGGAGATGCAAGGACTCTGACCTTGAAGTCATAAGTGGAGACAGCATCATCCAAACCGTATGAATTCCCCAGAGGGAAATTGAGCAGGAAAAAAGAAACTGAAGAACAAAAATTCAATAAAACGAAAATGAATGTCCACTAAACAGTACGGCGCTACACTGGTACAGCCAAGCCATGAAATATCCTGCCATCATTAAAGGTGTTTGGAAGAATATTAAAGGCATGGGAAAGCATTCACAATACAGTAAGTGGACAAAAGCAAGAAAACAATTGTTATAAATGACACCATCTCTATTTTCTGTATCAAAGGTATATTTTTGTCATTCTCTTTCAGGCGCTAAAAATGATTATGGTATGAATAGTCATAATCTCTAGGACTAGGTTTGTAGGGAATAAAACGTTTCTTTGTCTGCTTGCTTATATTTATATTTTCTAGACTTTATAATGAGATAAATGAATAGTTTAAAAACAAAATAATGAAGTGAGTTGTAAAGAGTAGATCATAGTGATTCAGTTATGCACAGACATTAAAAAAAAGAGTAGATCATATCCATTTGGTGGAGGCAGAGAGTGATAGAAAAAACAGTAGGCAGATTTCCAAACTGGCAAACCCAAGGAGAGACCAACGCTCCAAGATGGCAGTAAGAAGGGCACACGAGCCTTTCATCCTGTGCCCAAATCCTTCTCTGTTTTGAGGACAAGCACTGTCTTTGTCCTTGTAGGCCATCTCAGATCTCTTCTCCTCCAATCCTAACACCTCTTCCCTAACTTCCAGTTTATCACTCCCCACCCTAAAGTGCAAAGATCTGCCCAGAGGTGTGCAAGCTAATTGACACCTCCAAGTGTGCTCCCCTGCTGCTCACTGTCCAGAATGAATTATGAGTTACTCCACCTTGGCTCTGGGTCCTGCACCCCTTCTCGGGAGTTTCTCTCAATCCATTTACCTTCCTCTTTCCTACTCTGAATTCTCTCCCTCCCTCTCCCCTGCTTAGTTCTCTTTAATTGTGCTCAGGTCTCTCCTGTGTCGAAACTCCAGTAAGCAGAGCCTTTTCTTGATCCCATGCCCGCCCCTTCCTCCCCAATTACCACACCTTCTGCCTCCCTTTTACAGTGAAACTTGTGGGAAAGGGTTGTTTGTATTCACTGCCTCCATCTTACTGTCTTCTCTCTCCTTCACGCGTCGATGCTCAGGTTTTTATTTCCATCTCTCCACTAACGCAGAGCCTGTCCTGGGCCTCACTGCTGCCAAACGCAGGGACTCTTCTCAGACCTTATGTTATGTGAGAATATTTGGCTTATGGTTGTGGTCACCCTGAGAAATAGGATGGGTCCACCCACCCAACCATGGTTTTGATGTTGAAACAAATGATGCCACACATAGACCAAGAAAATGTGACAAGGTTTATTGCTCGCAAAATGAGGCTTTCTGGGGGAAAGAAGGGGAAAATCCCAAGTTGGTTTTCAAATGGTTTGAGCGACCGGGGAAAGGAGAGTATCCTGGAGTTTTATGGTGGTTAGGGAGTAGGGCTCGGGCAAGGGTTTGTGCATGTGAGCAGGACCTGGCATGGTTTGAACTTTCTGCTGAGGCCGAAAGAGGAAGCACCCAGGCTTTCTTATAGGCTTGCTCAGAAGTGGGAGATGGTGAGGCTTGAGAGCTGTCAGAGTCAAACATCAAAGATGGAGTTTATTTTGTAATAAACACTCTTTGTGACAATGTAGTTGGCTGTACTCCCCTTGAGACTTCTTTCCTGACTCTGCTGTATCTCATTCTCTTGATTTTCCTTCTTCTTCACTGCCACTTCTCAATTTCCTTTTCTAGCTTTTCTTCCTCTGTGCAGTTCTTCAATGATGGTGTTTCTCTGAGCTCATTTCTCTCTCTTATTCTGCATACCTGTCTGGGATGAAGTTCATTTACCCCATAGTCTCGACTGCCTTCCACATGCTAATGATTCCTGAAACTATACCCGTGATCTAGTCTCTTCCCTTAAGGACCGTAAGGCCCCTTAGGACAACTGCCTACAGATACAGCCACTTGGATATCTGATCAGCATTTCAAACTCATCATACACAACAGATCCTACTGTAATCTCTTTTAAATCTGCACATCCTTCTCTGTTCCATGTTGTTGGACAGGTCAGGAACCTGCACATAACCTGAGACTCTTCAGTGTCCTTCACTCTCAGTCAAATCAGTCATCTACTTCCATTGAATCGTCATCTCACTGACGCTTAGATATGGCCATTTCTCCCCTTCCTTGCCGCCACCTCTCTTTGACAGACCACTATCCTTTTTCACTTCTGAACTGATCTTTCTGACTCCAGTCTTTCCCCTTTCAATACTTAGCAGCAAAAATAATCTTCAAAAAACTCAAGTCCGGTTATCGTATTCCCCTACCTAAAACTAAATGGCCAGCCTTTCTGCTATTTTATTTAAGGAAGTAAAAAAAAGCTTAAACTTGAAGTATTCTCCAGGTCTTGCGTGAGCTAGCTTGGCCTGGCTTACCTCTCCAGCTTCACTGCCCACTGTCTTCCCTGGGAGATCATGTCCCTCCAGCTGTCACCCACAACACCATCTGTAGCACAGGGGCTCATGCTCTGCATTTCCTTTACTTCTCTGTATGCACCATGGCGAGCACGCTGCTGGGCTTTCAGACATGCTGTTCCTTCTGGCCAGAGCTCTCCCCGACAGTGACCTTTTGCTCAGCTAACTCCTACCTCCCTATTTTTAGGATAGGTGTGATGTTTACCTGGGAAGCCTCCCAGACCTCCCCAGTTTGTAGGACATGTCCCTCCCATAGGTTCCCATCGCACAGAAAACTTCCTTGACAACATCGTTTATCTCACTGAGTAGAAATGGGTTGGTTATCTATCCAATAGACCCTGGATATTTCTTGCATCATATGCCCAGGGGCTTCTCCATTTATTGGTAGTTACTCAGTAAATACTTTCTGAATGGATGTAAAGGCTACATTTATTAGAAAAATCATGATAGGATTTTGATATTAAATTTGATGTTAAAAATTGTTGAAGGAAAGAGGGTTGTTGTTGTTTTTCCTCATGAAGGGGTGGAAATTTCTATTCCAAGTGCTTTAGAGTGGAAGAAACCTTTAAAAATATTTTGTCTATTTTTCTTCCAGCAATTGTCTCAGCAACATAGAAGGAATGGTCATTCTCCAAGGACAATTTTAATTTTATTTATTCAACTGACATTGAAGCTTGATTAGCAAACTCTGTACAAGTTGATGGTAACAGAAAAAGAATTAGACTTCTCAGCAGGCTCACCAGAACAATGGTTCTCATACCTGGCTGTAAACTTGCATCACCTGGGGAGAGTTCAGATCTCTTAACGCCCAGCTCACACCCAAATCAATTACACCAGAATCTCTGGAGGTGGGACCCTGGCATTAGTCTTTTGCAAAGCTCCCCAGGTCACTCCAACGTGCAGCCAAAATCAAGAAGCACAATCTAGAAGCACGAACTTTTGTTCGTGTAAGAATATCAGTCATGGGGTTTTGATTTTCCTAAAAATATCCAGAGTCATGTTTTCTTTCTCCAAAATTACTGCAACAGCACTTTTGCATGCCAGGCTTTACATGTCTCTTTGAGGTTTATTTATTTTTTGGAATTAATGGAGAAAATACAAACAACTGTAACTCCAAAGAAATTGTCAAGTCTAGATAGTGTCAGGAGTTCTTTCTTGTTCACATTTTATGATACACACACCCCCTCCTTTTCTTCTCCCATGCAATTTACTTCCACATACACATCACCATTAATCACTCCTTTGTTGTTTCATTAACCTGACTTCCCAGGAAGCTAAAATAAAAGCATTTGACTTGTATTTTATCAAAAAGACCATATTATATTCCCCCTCATCTTTCACTCTCATGGTTACCTTTTTCTCATTAGGTGTTATCTTTCTGTGTGAAGGTTAGGTTAACCTCATTCGGGCCCATAATTAATTCAACTTCTCAATTATTCCAGCCTTCTAACTTTACTCAGACAGCCTCTCCCTCTGTAAGGCATTCATCAAGATGCCATCTGAAAGGCACTGCGGTAGTCAGATCTTCTTAAGAGTGATTGTAAATTAGCCATCTTTCTCAGGGTCGCCCAGGGTATCAGCTTTTCCAAAGAATATAGACCTATTTAAGTTGTATAAACACAAATGTAGCTTCAGATTGCAATAAACAGGCCTCAGACTGTGGCTAGTTATTGTTTAACTAACGTTTGGTTGGTGAAACCCTTCAGTAGGGCTTGTCTGATCTGTTTCAGTGGGAGGGCTGGGGAGGGCCTTAAAACTGGATGTGCGTGGCTTGACCGTCTCTACACTCGTAGAAAAGCTGTTTAGTGTGGGAAAGAGTTAAAAGAAAAGGTCTTGACTCTGCTCTTTTGAGCTGATGATGATGATAACAGTGATTCATCACTATGTGCCAAGCACCTCACATACATTTCCCCATTTATCTTTCATGACATTGATATATTTTATTATGTAAGAAGATAATAGTGGCTAACATTTGCACATCTCAAACTCCCAAATTTATCCCTTCCCACCCCGCTTCCCCCCGTCTGGTAACCATAAGATTGTCTACTGTGTCTGCGAGTCTGTTTCTTTTTTGTAGATGAGTTCATTAGTGTCCTCTTTTTCCTTTTTTTTTTTTTTTTTTTGATTCCACATATGAGTTATATCATATGGTATTTTTCTTTCTTTTGCTGGCTTACTTCAAATGTTAGCCACTATATATAAAAAATAGATTTTAAAAAAACAAATTTCTTCTGTATAGTACAGGGAAGTATATTCAATATCTTGTAATAACCTTTAATGAAAAAGAATGTGAAAATGAATATATGTATGTATATGCATGACTGTTGTGCTGTTCAACCAGAAACTGACACGTTGTAACTGACTGTAATTCAATTTTAAAAAATCTTACATAAAAAAAGAAGATAAGAGTATAATATAGTATAATATATATTATGCTATAGTTATATAGTAATATATAACTTGCTATAATAATAGTAATATGTATCAGTATATTATTATCCCCTCTTGCAGATGAGGAAGCTGAGACTAAGAGAATATTGTTCAGTAGCCTTCCCATGATCTCTCAGCCAATATACAGTGTTAAAACCATTGTAACTCCAAAGTCCATGCTTTTGGTTAACAAGACTTTCAATCTTGAGCAAATTACTATATTTCTCTGAGCCTCTTTTTCCACCTCTGCAAAATAAGGGAAAATCTTGAGTGACTTCCAACTCTAAAAAAAAAAAATCTATATTTTATTTTCTGTCTCAACAGAATCAGTGAGGAGAGTTAACGATGTGGTATAACACCACTGAGAGAAGTGATACATAAAATTTACTACCACCAGGGGAAAAAAGCAGCAGTAGTGTATTATAAACACAAATACCACACAGACATGACCAATACTTTAAGGTAATGCTTCTGGTCTCAATGAACAGCCAAGGTTTTATTCTCTTCCTCTCCATGGGCTTTGGTGAGCTGTCTCCATTCACATCCAAGAGGATTAAGTCTAGATCTTCCTTGAAGACAGAATATTGGGTACATTTGAAAAGATTTCTAGAATTGAGTTTAAAGATTAAGCACGTCTCTAAACTTGTAAAGAAGAAAATGTAGTCAAATTTCTAAGAGGGCTTTGTCCTTTGTGCAAGATTTATCTCTTGGCTGCCTGCTTAATTACGCAGGTTCTGGGGTTAGTGAGATCTAAATTTGAATCCCAACCCAGCTTTTTATTGGCTCTTTGACCTTGGGCAAGTTACTGATCTGTATTGAACATGATTATTTTTATTTCCAAATGGATAATAGGGAAAGGAGGGGTACTGACAGATTTTTGTAAGAATTAAATGAAACAACAGATGTAAAGAACTGAGCTCTGTTCTTAGTCATATTCAGTTTCTGGTCAGCATAGCTGCTGTTTATCATCATTAACATTATCACCATTTCCATCATTTCCAGCAGGTTAATGCCCCTCGTAAAATGACTACTGCTTTTGGTGTGTTTAACAGGTAATCTTCTTTAGCAAGGAACATACTCAGCTCCATTTTTATCAGTGTCTGTGGTCTCTCAGCCCGTGGTTAGTTTCTATGCCCCAGAAAAACAACATAGAAGCCAGAAAGACTCAAGCTGGCATTCCAAGTGGGAAGTGCAGGTCTTCACTTACCAGGGCAGTAGGGGTGTGCATTTCCCTGCCTATAAAGGAAACACACACATTAAAACAGAAAATTTATTAAATTAAGGAAAATACATGTTCTTCCCTCTGCCAATCAGAACCCCCTCTGAGTGTTTCATCTCATCCCACTGTCAACTCAGTGACTTATCCAAATACTTCAGTGGCTTCAAGTGGACCATGAAAAGGAAAAAGGGGGATGTGGGGGAAAAGAAATGCAAATAACAGGATAGAGGTGGACGTACTTCAAAAATTAAGGTGGGAAATACGGTCTGGTTGGTCTTGGAGGAGAAGGGAAGGGCATGTCCTGGAGACATTACCTAAATTTTTAGGCTTTTTTGGTCTTTTTGAACCATAGCCTGATTCTCTGAGGTTCGACTGGTTTTATCCTACCATAGGAAGGGAAAGAGAGATTTGGCTAAGGGAATGAAGTGTGCAGTTGAAGCAAATGCTCAAACTTCTTAAGAGTCCTGGATTTGTAACTTAGAAAATTCAGTAAAATAATCTACCTACTTTTTAAGCTCTGTGTCATAACATTGTGCAGACACATAGATGAATAAACGCTAACCCTACATATGTAGGGACACATGTGCAGTGTATGATTTGCCAATTAAGGGACACACTGTAATCTTTATGTACACCCATGCGTCTGTGAGAAATGGAAATTTGTTTTCTTTCCATTAAGACATTGTCTGGCTTTATAATTAGTGTTTATAGTAAACACATTCAAAGTTTATCCTCGGAATCTTCAATTCTTTGCCATTGTAGGATAACGTGAGCTTTAGGCTAATTTATCACAGCCTCTTTTGGCGTGAAAGTGACTGGACCTCTGCTCCAAGCCTTGGACACTCACAAACACACCTGGGTACCGGCCAGCTTGCCACTGCAGGCTTCACAGGGCTCTGGCGACTGGCACACAGCCTTCACTTTGAACACAGCGCTTGTTAAACTTGTAAATTTCCCTGTGACCTTCAGTCCCAAGCTAGGGAGCACCTTATTGTAAAACTGTCCTTCCTCTTCCAATGTTATACTGACCACCAATTTCTCTATTAATCAGGAAAAATAATTTTAAAAAGTCTAGCATGAGTTAAGTGCTGGGATATTATGTATAAGCCAAGAGGACTTTCTTCAACCCAGAATTTCTCTCCCTGATGCCCTTTCTACACTTCCTTTTTCCTACCCCATCCTCGGTCTCAGGCTCCTGCTAACCCCTTCTTTGGCCAAGTGGGTGAATATTTTGGTTGTGATCTTGCCTTTGCTCTTGAGTGATGGAGTCCAGTCAGGCCAAACTGATTTATGAACTGTGTCCTAAAGGATGATGGGTGGGACAAGAATCTGAAGAATTAAGTAGGGTGGAAAGACAGAAGAGAATGTTAACATTCCACCCTCATATCACACACACAGAGGGAGACAGCCAGAGCGAGAGAGAGGTGGGGCCGAGTAGACCCTTTGGCCATCAGAGCTAATAATGTCTGCTACTTACTGAGCCTGGTATGTGCCAGGCATCGTCCCACCTGCTTTATACACACTGACTTGTATAATCTCTTAATGCCTCTGTAGGGAAGCCATTATTATCCCCATTTTTCAGATAGGAAACCCTAGAGAAGAAAGGATAGATAATTTATTGAAAGTCAGAGGCTTATGAAGAGCCACAGCTGGAGTCTGAGCTTAGTCTCTTGATTCCAAGTCATCCGCTCTTAACCATTCTGCACACCATCTTCTTGATGGGAATTACCCGGTGCAGCCACGAAAAGCCTGCTGAAGGCACTCTGACCTCCGACTCTTCCTCTTCAGTCAGGGAAAACTGGCAAGGGGAATGGTAATCAGTCTTCTCGTTCCAGCCCGCATCAGGGGGATGAGGCAAATGCAGGGTTCACCTGTGCAAATGCCGAAGTCCTTCCGTGGGTCACAGCTTGCCGGAAGTTCTGAGAACTCGTTAGTGGATTCAGGTCTTATCATTGCTGTGGTTTCTGGACAAGGAGCCCTGTAAAGAGCACTGCCCTCTGGAAGAGCAACAGTGACGTGCAGTGAGGGATTCATGGGCTTCCAGGTGAGGGTGTGCACGTGCGCCTCTCCTGTGAGCGCTTTCCAGCGTGCCTGTCTTTGAGCTGTACTGACCAGGAGCAAGAATATAACGATGCCTGGAAGATTTCTTCAGCCGGAAACTTTACAAAGAAAGGATTCCTTACAAATGAGAGAACCCACCCTCTGACGTGGAATTCATACAATTTGTGGCCCTTTTCTGCCAGAATTCTGTCCCATCTGATTCCCCCAGGCTCTTCTCCCGCCCCAGCTCTGCCCGAAACGTACATGCCTACTTTTCTCCGTTTAGACTTCAGGCCAAGGCTGTAAGCACACGCTGCCTTGCACACTGCTGGTTCTTGTGTGCACTGTTCCTTCTGCCTGGCAGGCCTTTCTCCTTCTCTACATAATGAACCTTCTCAAAGTCTTCATTTCCACATATCCTTCCTTCATGCCCCTCTTTGGGCTCCCACAGGTCAGCCTTCTGGCCTCATTGCAGTATTAGTATTTGCTTCTACAACTGCAGGACCTAATGCAATGCATGGGCCCACACTAGGTGCTTAACGAATGTTTGTTGACCGAATGTATGAGTGGACAAATGCAGGCATACCTTGTTTTATTGTGCTTCACTTTATTATGCTTGGCAGATACTGCATTCTTTGTGAATTGAAGGTTTGTGGCAGCCCAGCATCAAACAACTTTATCGGCACCCTTTTTCCAAGAGCATTTACTCATTTTGTGTCTTTGCATCACATTTGGGTAATTCTCCCACTATTTCAACTCTTCCACCAGCAGAAAGATTATGACTCCCTGAAGGCTTAGATGATGGATAGTATTTTTTACCAATAAAGAATTTTTAAATTAAGATATATATATTTTTAGGCATAGAGCTATTGGACACTCAATAGACTACAGTATGTTGTAAACGTAACTTTTACATGCACTGGGAAACCAGCAAATTCACGTGACTCGCTTTACTGTGATATTCACTTTATTGCCGGGGTCTGGAACCAAACTCACTAGACCTCTGAGGTATGCCTGAAACTAAATGTTACTTATACAATGTATATAGCTTAACTTCAAAATACTTCACTTCGGGGGAAGGTAGGGCTCAGTGGTAGAGCGCGTGCTTAGCATGCGCTGGTTCAATCCCCTGTAGCTTCATGAAAAAGTATGTCTAAATAAATAAACCTAATTACCTGATAAAAAGATGATGATAGCAAGAGATTCCTATGTCATGTTTCCATGTTTTAGACTCAGTTCACCCTTGCATTTCAGTGTAATCACCAGCTCCTCCAACACACACTGAAGGGAATAAATAGTAGAATTCTGCAGGATCATGTTAATAGCTGTTGTCCATGTTAGCTTTAAGTTGCAGGCATTGCAAAAACCTCAGGATGTTTTCAGGTCTGGAGGTAACCTGAGCAGATTTAGTAGGAAGGTAACCCTGCCAGCTGTGTGAGGAATGTATGAGGGGGGCCAAGAGACGCACAGAATAAAGGTTAAGTGGGGGCTATTGAACTGGAAGTGAGAGAGGCTAAGGGTTGGACAGTGAGCGCAGTGGCAATGAGAGAGGAGGAAGGCGCCCTACACGTGAGGTAGGTGCTGCGACCTGGGGGCAGGGCATTACTGCATCTGCCAATCTGGAAACCTAAGAGGTAGCAGCAGACAGTCCAAAGATAGAAGTGAAAGGTGGGGCTTAGAAATAGGACTGACCACATGCTTTGGGGTTAGCAGGCTGCTCATTCTGACAGACAGGCTCTGTTTTACCTGGAGGACGATCTTTGTAAGTTACAGGCTTTTTTTTTGAGTCAGGGAAGAAAGGTCGGTCAATGCCAATGTGTCTAGTAGGATGGTCCTGATACTCTGTCTCATCCAGCAGAGGGGACTGGGGCTGGACCCTGGGAGTCCCGGTGTGAGAGAGCGCAGGGTCACGGCGACTGGCCACGGACTAGCTATGCCTGGAGTCTTCTGCTCTCCATTTAGGATGTTGGCTTGAGAAACCAGATCTGCAGTTTGTTAAGAGGAAAGCTGGCTTGGCGTTTGGAAGTGCTAGTGGTTCTGTCTGGGGTGGGGTAGAGGACCGTGTCTCTTAAAACGGTCTGGATCAGTACTTTAATCAGAAACTTTCATGTGCAGAGGAACCACTTGAGGATCTTGCTAAAATGCAGATTCTGACGGAGTCAGTCCAGGTGGAGCCGGAGAGTCTGCATTCCTAGCAAGCTCCTGGGTGATTTCAGTGCTGCTGTTCTGGGACCCACACAGTAAGCAGTAAGGGGCTAATATATTCTGAGCCAAGAGGCTTGCTAATTTCAATTCAGAAACTGACAGTATGTCACACAAGGCATTCAACCAGTTAATGCTTCTGTCCCCTAACCTGTACAATGAAAATAGTCATGCAGTTACTCCTTGCCCTTACGTCTCCTTTTTAGGGATATCGTATGTGGTAGGACTTTGAGATACTCGGTACAAAGGCATGAAGTAAAGGGAGGTAATTTAGCTGCAGCCCTATTTCTAGTAACAATAGTGCTTCCATATTATGACGCGGGGATTGGCATCAGACAGATCACGATACAGGCAGACCTCGGAAATATGGGTCATTCATTTCCAGACTGCCGCGATAAAAGTGAACATCTCAATAAAGTAAGTTACAGTGTTACTGGAGTCCATTAAGTAAGCAATAGCATATGTCTAAAAAAACGTATGTAACTTAATTTTAAAACATTTCCTTGCTAAGAAATGCTAACATCATATGACAACACAGGGTTGCCACAAAGCTTTAATTTGTAAAAACTGCAGTACCTGTGAAGTACAGTACAGCAAAGCTCAGTAACATGAGGTCTGCCTGTCCTGATCCCTGCTCTGCCATTAACCAGTTAGGTAATAGTGAGCAAGTTATTTTACTTTTCTAAACCTACTCACTTCCTCTATAAAATAAACATTGATACATGCATTGGCCCATTGTTTATTGACACCTATTCTGTACCAGACATCATGCTGAGCACTGAGGATATAATAATAGACAAGGTCTTGCCCTCAGCAAGGTTACATTCCAGTGTGGTGGACAGGCAACAAACAAAATAATTACAGAGTATGTGTTCAGTGCAGAAATATACAGGTGCTGAGATTAAAAACCAACAACAGTAGAGGTGTAAAATAAGGATGCTCTAGGGTGGCAAAAGTATTCTTAGATTGGAAGAGCAGCAAAAAAAAAAAAAAAAAATCACAAGCAGAGAGAATGATACAGCCTCCCTGGATAGGCTTGAGCTGTGCTTGGGATTCTAGGTCCAATGTGGACAAAACATATTAAATAAGGTGAATAAGGCATAGGATAAAGTCAGAGAGAGTGGGGACATGGGGATCACGCAGGACCTCTGGAGTGAGAAGTGGGAAAGTTTGGATTTCATTTTTTGTGCAACAGGAGGCAATTGAAATGTCCTAAGTAAAGAAATGACATGTTCTAATTTATTTATTTGTTTTTATGACCTATCCCTCTGACGGGTGTTTGCGGGGTGGATAGGAAGGGAGCTGGAAGAGAAGTGAAGTCTCCAGTTAGGAAGGGAGAGATGGGAATGTGGGCTGGTGCCCATGGCAGTGGAGGTGCCAGAGGTCAGAGGACAGAGTCCAGGGACCTTTGGGAGGTCAAACTAAAAGCACTCGCTGATGAATTAAATAGGATCACCTGGAAGCCTGGGAAGAAGGTAAGATTGAGACAAAGAGTAGAATCAAGAATGTCTCCTAAGTTTCCAGTTTGGGCAACAGGGTGGATGGTGGTATCATTTACTGAGCTGGGAATGATTGAAGAAGAGCATGGGTGGAGATCAAGAACTCAACAATAGTCCTTCTTACACAGGATGGGCTTGAGGATAAAAGGATGTACATGGATATCCTTCTGCACAATTCCTAGCGCTTGTGTGCTCAATAGCCTTTTCTTTTCCTGTTATTATTATTATTGTTCATGAGAGACTATCACTGGAGACACCAGATGCCCTTGATCAGTAAAGACAAGATAATTCCCTTGGATGCAACAATCATCTTTTTATTTTCTCCAATGGAGAATAAATATTACTTTTGAAAACCCTGCAGGGGTGATAGAAGGATGGGGTAGGCTCATGTGTGCCTCAGGCAGCCTCAATCACGCTTTCAGCCAAGTTTTGATTACAAGATCTTTATTTCTGGCAGCGAGGTAAGAAGCAGAAAGAGTGCAGCTGGATTTTCGGCCCGAGGTGGACACCACAAGTTCTGGAAGTTGGAAGAGGCATCTTCTAACTTGGAAATTGTGGTGATTTGTCTGGAGTCGTTAGAGGGAGAATAAATACAAACCTTCCCCTACCCCCGACTCCTCATGGTAACCGTTTACAGAGCAAGCTGTCTGGCTGTAGCTGTCCTGTTTGGTCTTTGCTAAGCGTCCAGCCGTTTGGCCGCTCTTCTCAGCTGGGGGATCCTGCTCTCTGCTTTCTACACTTAACGGCTTATTTTGACTAGCATAGGAAAGTAGCATCGATATTAAAGTAGTTTGCCAACCTGGCCTACATAGTAAGACTGCTGACAAACTTTAAAATATAGGGTGTGAGGCCTGTTCCAGGAGATTTAGGCAATCTGTGTTTGTTTTTTGTGTTTTTTGTTTTTTAATACAGTTCCTACATGATTCTGATGGGGCTGATCTACCAACGCCACTTGGAAACCATTATTCTAATGGTCGGGTGTTATGTTATGATTTCAACGCTCTGAATTCTGTTCTTGCTTTTGCCAGTGACTTGCTTGCTGTGTGGCATTGGGCAAGTCACCCCATCGTTATTAACGTGCAGTTTCCTGCCTGTAAAATGAGATGTTTTAGCCTCCCTTACTCTACTGGGATGAGGAAAGCATAGGGAGCTGATGGTGAGTGAGTATAGACCATTTCATGTGAAAGGCACTTGCCCTAGGATGTCAAGGAAGTTTTGGAACCTCTGTCCTGGTGAGGGCCTGCCTGTGTGCTTTGTCTCGTACCCAACGCCATCATTCTTTGAAACACAAACCTATTCACTTCGCGACTTAAAAAGTATCGCTTAGCTTTTGATTCACACACTTCTTGTGAAGGAGTTGGGCCATTATGAATAAACTAATTTTCTTCATTAAGGATTTGATGAAGGCCAGAGGTTACTCCCCAGAGTCATCAGACTAGAAGAAACGCAGAGGCAGTTTTGGTACCACTGGAAGTTAAAGTCCTGCCGTTGCTAGAGGCTTCGGTCCTCCTCAGGGACCCTACGTGGAAACCACAATTCCTAGAGCTGGGAGGAGCAGAGGACACCCTGAATTCCTACCACAATCACAGCCCCTTTTTGAACAAAATGGCCAGAACCAGCCCATGGCATTCAAGTGCCAAGCTCCATATCATGGGATCTCAAGATTCATTCTGTAAGCGGGTATAGGAGGGTACAGACAGGCATCGACATGGGGCCCGTGAGACAGCCCTGGCTATTCGGCCATGAAGGACTGACCAGTCAAATGATTTGTGAGAAGTCTGAGGGTGGGACCCAAATTGTGTGATCTGATTGAGTGACAGACTGAAGCCAGCCCCTGGATAAGGGGGAAGAAACTGTGAGGAGACTCCGTGAGGTTGAGGGGCATAAGAACTCCTGTAGAAAGGAAAGGAGATTTCCTAGGAACTCAGGACTGTCTCCCACCCTCTTCCCACTCCTGCCTGTAGTGCCTTCTCTGGGCTCCAGGGGCGCCAGTGAGAGCCGTGCCGCTTCCCCTGCTACCTTCCACCCTTCGACCTCCCTTATCAGCGAGGTGACTGCTGGTTTACAGCGCAGGGCCTGTCACGTTGTCCAGGTACCACCCACAGCACCCAACTCACTCTTCCCCAGCCAAGTCTGATCCCTCTACCCTCACCCCTGAGGTTATTAAACTGGCAGCGAAATATATGAAATCGGCATTCTTGAGTGGCTCTCCACTCTAGGCAAGGAAAGGGCGGACTGTTTCCACAGTTGAAGTGTTCCAACCAATTCAGAGAAAAATACCACACGAAGTCAAAATATTGTCATCCTGGCCAAGCAAGGGTTTTCCTTTATAACCATGCTGACATGCAAGGTTTACAGCCTTGCCTCTCCCCTGGTATCTATGGTATTGCCTGCTCTCTCCAGCTGGGGGTGTCAGTTCAGCAGAGGGAGGGGAAGGACTTCATCTGTGGGAGGTGGAAGAAAGGAGAGAGTCCCTGGGAGGTTATAAACTCTGTGGTGTGAAAAATGAGTAGAATATTCAGTCCGGGAGAGGAACAAAAAGGAACTTCGTTATAGTAAAAAAGAACTGCAAGCCCTTCCTTGAAAATAGATTTAAGAAGATATTTTTAAATGTCATCCTTCTTTAGGGAAAGAAGCCATATACTGAAGAGTGCCTAGGGTGTGATTTCATTTATATAAAGTTTAAACACAGGCAAAAGCGATCTATGCTGAGGAAAGTCAGAATAGTGTGGGCTGGTTCAACTGGGGGTGGGGAGGTTCAGCTGGGAAGAGGACTTCTAAGGGGGTTAGAAATTCTCTGCGTCTTGATCAGAATGATGATTACCCAAATGTATTCCCATATGAAAATTTCTTGCACTGTGTGTTAAGATTTGTGCAATTTTCTATATGTCATTTTATACTCAGTGCAAAAATTTCAAATGAATCTTTTCTTTTTTCACCACACTTATAAATGGGGCATCAGGATAAAGGGCTGTTCAATAGGCTAGAGACATTATTGATATTCAAAGTGGATTGTAGAACATGAAAAGCGTGATTGAATCTGACCCAGGTTCAAGGAGCTGACCTAGCTCCAAGTCCTACCTGCAGCTCTTCCTGCGGACGGGCATTTGAGCTAGCTTTCCATCTCTCAGGCTCAGTTTCCCTCCCTGAAATGTGGATTATAATATTTATTTTTAACTGCCGTTTGGGGGATTCAATGAAATGATATACGTAGGTGTCTTGCCAAACACCTGAAATACAGCTCAAAAATAGTATTTATTATTAACAGATTGTAGCTATATGTCCACATAAACTATGACGCTAACAAATTCTAGTCATAAAATCAGATTTCTATCTTAAAATATTACTGAGAATAAAGGCATAACTCTAAATAACTGATACTAAACACCACAAATATCTAAGTGGATATTGTTAAAATATGTTAAGCTATTAAAATATATCTAAATTATTTGAAATCAGCTGCATTCTGTGCTGTAGGATGTTGGCCTAATTACTGAACATCTCTGAGTATGTTTCATCTACAAAATGGGAGTGATGCTCCTATTTTGTTAGGAATATTCTGATGATTTGGTTTGTTAAAATATGGAATGTACTCTGAAGTGTGCCTAACACACTGAATTTTGGTTAAATAATTCAAGTTGGCAAATATTTAATCAATGCCTAATATAAGACAGACTTTTTAGTTCCTAGAAATTCAAAACAAGAATAAGAGGCAGTCTTTCCTTCAGACAGCTTCCAACCTAGTGGGAAAGGCAGACAGATAGACATTTATGAAATAAGGGGACAAATGTTATGCTAGTGTAAGATTAGAATAGTGGGGAAGCGTGCAGGAGACATTGTACAGAAGTACGATAGCCCATTAAAAGTGTGTGGACAGTGGTCATCTTTAAATTTAAAAAGGGCATCGTGATACTGGAAAATAAGAATTTAAGGCCACCATGTGTTTGACTCAACAGCCAAAGGATTATTTCTGTTTTAGAATCACAAGCTTAAGTGTAACCAGGAGTGTTCTGAATCAGAAGCGGGTGCGTTAGAACAGCAGAATGGAAAGCACCTTCGGCTTGGCAGTGGGTCAGAAGGGGGATGGAATGGAGTTCCAAGTGGCAAGACCTAGTTCTACTGACTGCCGCCCACTTCACGTGCAGCCTCTCCGGCTGGAGGCCGGAGCTGTGCATGAGAAGGAAGGGCAGTTCTTCCAGGACAGTGTTGAGTCACCTCTACTTTGAGAATCTGATGAAAGCGATGAACGCTTTCCAGGAAAAAAAATGGACTTGTAAGGAAACGAAGTGACCATAGTAATTTCCAGCAAGACTCTTGCCCTTCTGAAGTTCAGGGGAAGAGCCTCTGTTTTAAAAGAAGACCCATACCCTCCCCTCTCTGGAGAACCAATAAATACTGGCAGCCTCATTAATTGTTACCATATTAACACTGATGATCCTCAAATGACTGCAGGGTAGTCCCCTGCCTCTGTGATAATCTCTTCTGTACTCTGTCCTCCCTGGTATTTCCCCGTGCACATAGGGGTGAGATTGCTCCAGGATGAAAAGCTTAAAGAAAACCCAACTGTAAAAAATCTAGACGCTGCCCTGACACTTACCAAGCTCTCTGGAGAGTAACATATCAAATATTACTATGCAACGGCTAATGCTATCACTGCTATGAAGTGCACATTGCCATTTTTCCTTCCATGATTCAGAAATTAGGCTGGAGAAGTAGGATGTTTGGCTAACAAGAGCCAACTGGCCCTCTTTGCGAATCCTGATCCCACGTTACTGACGGTCCAGTCTTCTCCCGTAATCTCCTTGAGGGATTCTGATGGGCAATTTTGTGTTATGTCTTATCAGCAAGTTCCTGAAGATACAGTGCCTGGAGGGTGGCATCTGGGAGCGAGGAAGCTGCATCCCAGTGGTGTGTGAGCCCCCTTCTCCGGTCTTTGAAGGCATGTATGAATGCACCAATGGCTTTGAGCTCGGCAGCCAGTGTGTGCTCAACTGTAACCAGGAAAGCAAAAGGGTAAGATGACTTGAACTTGAATCTGAATCAGGCTGTGCTCTAATCTTGGTGACAAATCCAAGAATGTTGAGTAGAAATGATCTAAATGGATCCCAACAGTCAGGGCCTTACTGAGCTGGCATTCTAACCATGGGTGTTGACATTAATCTATAAGGGGTTCAGAAGATACCACGTTTTCGGAATATTCTCATCTGACTTCAGAACTTCCTTCTGGATAAGAAGAACGACCTGATGGTTTGGGTACCCGAGTAAATTGCAAAAATGCTGGGATTCTGATTTGGTGATGTGATTTCCTCCGACCTAACTTGCCTGGAAATGCTGGTATTACACTTTTTAATAGAGCCAGAGTCATGAACACGAATTCCTCAGCAAAGGCAAAGCTGAAAACGGTGTCTGGCTTTTATTCTCCCTTGGATTTTGGCGCGAGAGGTCTCAAACAAAAACCACAGTCTTATCGTGGTTACGTGACTAAAATCAGTTTTATTTTAGACTCTTTGCAAGTACCACCCACATACATGAGACAGGACGTTAAGCAGACATCCTAGGCAAAGATCAAGGACTTTGCCTGCTCTCCTGGCACATGTCTTGAGCTCAGTGTCCAACACTGCAAGGTAAGCAGTGCAGGACAGATGTGAAAAGAACACTCCGTGAAATGAGACCCCTGAGAAACCAAACACATTTGTTTGCACTGATCGTTTAAGGAGTTGGCCAGATAAAGGGAGACTTATCTCTAATTCTACAATCTTACTTTCTTGGGTTTTGTGAGTGAGTGCTGTTCTCTGTATTCTGCATTATAACGTACTTTGTTATTCCCGGAGATGTGAAGCCAAGAGTTGCCCAAACCAGAACACACGTGGAGAAAGGAAATAGAACTGTGGTGAGATCAAAGGCAACGATGATGTGTCCATTCAAGCAGAAAGGCAGAAAGCACCTTCAGAAAAATTACGAATTAGTTTCCCTGACTTAAACTCATGTTGAAAAAAATGTGACAGTTCCCACAAGCAGCATTTGTGGGATCGTATGAACGGACCAATGCAAAACAACACCGTCTGGGAAAAAATTTCCAAAAAAAAATCTCGGAATACATGGGCCACAGTTGATAGCTCACCATATCCTTATATCCAAAGGAGGAAACTTTGTTAATGAATTTCATTAGTGACAAAATTGTTCATGATTTCTTCACATCAAAACAGCAAAAAATTGTCTTGACTTGTTTTTGGGGGGGAAGGGGCACTCTGTAACAACATGGTTTATTACTTCAATAGTATCTTTTAGTCTGGGTTCTTAAAGTTGGAGAGCACTAAATTTAATCAGACCACTTTTGTCCTCACTCTAAAGTAAGTGAGCAAAACAATAATGGATATGTTCTTGACTTCTGATATTCTAGCTCCCCATCCTCTGCACTAAGGAGGGACTGTGGACTGAGGAGTTCAAGTTGTGTGAGAACCTGCAAGGGGAATGCCCACCACCCACCTCGGAGCTGAATTTCGTGGAGTACAAGTGTGAACAGGGATACGGGATTGGTAGGTTTGGTTGGGAAGCAATGCTGAATTCTGCTCCCAAGTAATCCTTTTATTAGGCCTGGCTGGATCTTGAATCAGATCCGTTGCTCTCCCTGAGGAATGGATGGAAATGCAAGCTGACTCTTAGTCGCTTCAGTAAAAATGAAATTTATGACAAATTCATATTATTTTTTTTACTCCTCCACACGTGTGGAATGTTGGTGCCACTGCTGAACCATTTGCATAGTGTCTGGTCATGTTACTCTCTTCGCTGCAGGCTGAAAGTGGATTGATTTGTGGCTGGAATAGTAGTTCCAAGAGGAAAGGTGGAAAAGTGTAGCCACATACCGCGCATGTGCCGGGCGCCTCCTCCGTTCTCTCTGCTGTTGTTACTGGAGCAGAGAGTTCCTGAAAGGAACAGTTTGAGATTGCTCTGGCTTGTCTGGCTCAGCAGCCATTCTTTCTGTGCAGGGAATCAGGATCCGGAACCTAGGGGCAACTTCTTAATGAAATAACTGAAATTAAAAATCTCTGTGGCCAGGGCTGGTTTAAAGTGATATTGACTCAACTCTGCTCTGGCTGAATGTAAGCATCCTAGAAAAGAGATACTGCTTGTGGAAGTTCTTGTGAGAT